>NC_133896.1:160840128-161440128 GCF_964199755.1 Larus michahellis
AAAGTCTGCTCTCCTGAAGTCCAGGGTACTGACCTTGCTGTGGCACCTTCCTCACTGCCCTAAAGATCTTGAACTCTACCATTTTGTGGTCACTGCAGCCAAGGCTGCCCTTGAGCTTGACATTCCCCACTAGCTCCTCCTTGTTGGTAGGGTCCAGCATGGCTCCTCTCCTCATTGGCTCCTCTACCATTTGGAGAAGAGAGTTGTCATCAACACATTCCAAGAACTTCCTGGACTTCTTGTGCCCTGCTCTGTTGTCCCTCCAGCAGATATTGGGGTGGTTGAAGTCCACCATGAGGATCAAGGTCTGTGAATGGAATGCTGCTCCTTTCTGCCTATAGAGGGCTTCATCTGCTCCATCACCCTGGTCAGGTGGCCTGTAGCAGACACCCATTGTAATGTCACCTGCCCCTGCGTTCCCTTTAATCTTGACCCATAAGGTCTCCATTGGCTCTTCATCCATCCCCAGGTAGAGCTCCGTGCACTCCAGCTGGTCATTGACATAGAGGTCAACACACCCTCCTTGTCTCCCCTGCCTGTCCTTCCTGAAAAGCCTGTATCCCTCCATTCCAACACTCCAGTCACAGGTGCCATCCCACCATGTGTCCAGGATGCCAATGAGATCGTAGCCCTGGAGGCGTGCACACGTCTCTAGCTCCTCATGTTTGTTCCCCAAACTATTTTCTTTTTTTCTGCAGAAAAGAAACATAGATATTCAAACATTAAGTTCCCTGATGTTTTTAAAAAAATAGAGAAACTCAGTAGCCTTTCTTCAAGTGTCTTGTGTTTTGTTGTTATTTTTTTCTTGTTAGAAAGTAGCAGGGATATGCTGCTTTTAAGCAATATTGCAAATGCAGTTTCTATTTTTACAATAAAACCATCTTTGCATCTCTGACAGTCTCTGAGTGGGTATATATCAGACAATGTATACCTGATTCTAGTTTTAGAGGCTTTTTTTCATCTCCTACCTCAGTATTTAAACTATCTTGAGGGTATGAGTATTAAAATAATACTATCATTCCTAGGTATGATATCCTATCGAATTTTATATGCATTATAATGCTAATAACTGTTACCATTATGTCAACAAAGCCCCCAAACCCATGTGTTTTGATATGCCATTGTAAAAATTCCAAGCCCTGGTCTAAGTAGCTGTGATCTTCTAAGTAATGCAAACCACAAAATCCTGCTTACACTGGCTTTATTGCAGGCCACATGAGCCAAGTCTTTCCTTGATGGATGCTTAAAAATGAATAAACAACAAGCACTAGGATTCAAAATTCCACACAGGCATAAAACCTGTGAAAATAGCTTCTCCCTCACCCCTCCCCAGGCTTGCCCTAAAACTAAAGCAGTTTTACTACAGGGGGGGTTGTATGAATATTTTAAGTTTCAGTTCATATGAGTTGGAATCCTTAGAGTTTACTTCAAGACTTAAGATGAAACAAACCACAAAACTCTAAGCCAAATCACCGAGTTTTGCCTGATTACAGATCAACCCCGTGAAACCACAGTATTTCCACGCAAAACCATTTATTAACCAGATCATTTAAAACTCAGCTCAGGTTTGTTGAAAGGTTTGTGAACCTTGAAAAAAAAGTTTCTTTTTGTAAATCTGTGTTTAATCAAAAGATTTTTGAGACAAAATTCCAAATAAGAAAAATCTCACCCATGGATGAGTTTAAC
The DNA here is from genome assembly GCF_964199755.1 of Larus michahellis. Classification (NCBI taxonomy): domain Eukaryota; kingdom Metazoa; phylum Chordata; class Aves; order Charadriiformes; family Laridae; genus Larus; species Larus michahellis. The sequence continues at coordinate 160,841,815 of NC_133896.1, forward strand.
AAAAAAGTTGTTGAGCTCTACAGATGCTCTCAAATTCAATTTACTCTTCCCATTCCTGTGTTCTAGGCTTGGTAGTTGTAAGAATACATTGGCAAAGAAAGCCCATATAAGCCAAGATATTCATATTATGGATATCATCATGATTATACTAACAGACCTGACAATGAAGATGTGAACAGAAAATGGACCGGTGAGATGCAACCCCTTCCAGAGACAGTGTAACAGCTTGTTTAGGCTAAAAGTGGCCTTGGAAAAAGTTATACAAACTAAAATGGGTAAATTTGCAGCTCAGTTCAGATCTAGAAAGCTCTCTTGGATTTTGAACAACAGTTAGACAGACTAGAACTAAGCTAGAGAAGACTGAATTCTTGCTCTCTTGTTTTGCTTGTGATGTTAAAACAGTGTTTGTGAGTGTTAGGAAATATCATTCCTTTGCTACAATGCATATATGGGACACTGTAAAAATATGCTAAGCGTCTCAGCAGAGGGAGAATACTACACTTATTTTTAACAGCTGTTTTTATTTACTTGTCATTTAATCTGTGCCTGCTGGAAGAATTTACTGTTTATTTTTCAGATTGTTTGCTGGAGATGAAAAGGAGCACCAAAGCATTGGTTGCATTGTATCTAGGAAACTTAACATTTAACCTTCTCTGTCACTGTAATAAGGAAAATTTTACTAAAATAATGCTTTACATGTCAAAGCAGAAGAATACTGCATTTCTGATTGATTGGGTTCACAACACTTTTGCAGACTTTATTAAAGCAGAAGAAGGGTGATTCCTTCCATACTCTTAGGTCTAGGATTCCCAAAGAAGAAAAAAACAACCACAAAACCCAACCCAACCAAACCAAGCCAAAAGTAAAAGTTAGAATTTTCAGACTTACACATGCCTACTGTTTGATGCTTTCATTATTTAAATAAAGCACTTGGTGTCTAATACAGAGATGAAACAAAATCAAACCCCATCACACTGATCCTTCCTCTCAAGTTTTTCTGATTCTAATAAAAGGTTAAGCTATCTCAACTGTGCTCTGCATTTGTTATTTTGATACAAATTAAGCTCTTGGTCCCTGTTCTGGGTTTATGATTCAGATCTGAATGCCAACTGTGAAATCCATTGCTGAATCAGGGGACTCGGGGGAAGGGTTCTAATATTAGGCATCCTTTAGGGAGAAAAACCTGAAAAAAAACCTTGAAAAGGCTTTGATGGTGCTGATCTATTATTTGTGTTTTCAAATACAGCTTTGCAGTGGTAAGGCACAGAAACTTCTTTTATGACAGAAACAGAGATTCTGTTTTTCCCTTGATGTATCTAGAGATCTTTCAGTAAATGAAAGAAAAGTCATCTACTTTTGTATCTAACTGCTGCAATTCAAAAAGAATGATTTTTTTTTTCCTCCAACAGGTCATTGATTTTACTAGAAAAACAAGTTTGAATCAGTCAAAGTATTAGTCAACTTTTCCTGAATGTGGAAAATTGCTCTAAGCAGGAAATGCTCACTTTATAATTCAGAATGTGCTTAATAAAGTGAAACAAATATTTTTGTCATTCGAAAATAATCTTGTGCAGGAAGAGGGGTGCCCTTGTACTGAAAAACAGTTAGTCTTACAATACCAATTGTAACATGATGCTTAAACTACCACTACCAAAAATACAGAGTGAATTGCTCTCTGAAGGTACCTATTTTTTCTTTATGCTCTGTAGAGAGAATCTAGGTGACTTAGGGAAGACATCTAACTCTTAGATGGTTCAAAGTGACAGGATAAATACTCGCTTGGCTGTCTAGGTTGTTGCTGAGAATGTATTGAATCTGTTTCTTTAAGTATTCATTAATTCTCAACATGGTTTCATGGGGGAGATATTAATGTACTTCTTTCTGGACATACACAATTAATTTCGAAAAGCATTCAGTGAAATGTTTTTTCCAGAGTATACTCTGACCAAAACAAGAAAAGTAAATTTCTTTACCTGCAAACCTGGATACAAAAGGGGGAAAGAAAGCAGATGCTATGCAGGCCACCCAAGAAACCAAAGTGTCACCTGGCTCTCCAGCCACTGCCTGCATGCCTCTTATGCAATGAGTCTTGCTGGTTAGTTGCCATTGCTCAGGTTTCCAAAGAAAGTTATCCCTGGCCACAGACCACACCAAGGGACTTTTAAGCCCGGTAGTAAATTTTGAAAAGGTAGATGAAGTTAAAATCAGCCTTGCAAAAAGTAAACGCTTAGGCAACCTAAACTAGGTATGCCACTGACTCTCCAACTGATGCATGTATGTGGATATGGTGGTTGAACTTTGAGAGAGCAAAAGAGAGCGAGAGAGAGAGATTTCCTTATCTACCATGCAAATGTAACAAGTTGATAAGCTTCCTCCCAAAAGGCCTAGAGGATGATGTGATCTGAGAGAGTTTATTAAGGCTTCACCAAGAAAACGAATCATTAAAAATGGTTCTAGTGAAGTGAGGAAGATTGGTAATAGATTTCTGAGGAGTCTGAGAAAGTTGTTGAGATGATTTTTCAGTTGTGAAATGCAAAAGAAAATAAGAAAAAAGTTCTGCATGCAGTCTATTTCCATAATGGTATTGGTAGAATTACTTCCTCTTTATGCACGCACTGACCTGTGACAAATAGCCATGCTTTCTACATCCTAGCGAATGTAGCTGCACAATGTAAATTTCTGAACACATGTAGTGTGTTATTTTATACTTATGCTTTATAAATTGTCTCACATGTTTAGTACTCTGAAAGCTCATTACCTGCTTGATATAATTTTCTGCAGTGATTCTGATATCAAATCTGTAATGAACTGTAAACAAAGTGTAACATTAGTGATTTTGCTTTTTTATGCAAGTTGTAGATTTTCCCCCTTCCTGATGTTTTAAGGTGGGAAGAGAAATGGATTCTGCAACAACGCAGAGGTAATTTTATCACATAATTTACTGCTGACATTATTAACCTGATAAAAATGGTGCCATGCTGAAAGGAACCTTTGCAGATTTTTTTTCTATGAGACACCCACATTTTCTACCTGTTCTACTATATCACACACACAGAATCACAGAATGGTTCGTGTTGGAAGGGACCGTACAGATCATCTAATTCCAACCCCCCTGACATGGGCAGGGACACCTCCCACTAGACCAGGTTGCTCAAAGCCTCATCCAGCCTGGCCTTGAACACTTCCAGGGATGGGGCATCCACAATTTCCCTGGGCAGCCCAACTACTTGTTAAAAGTATAACTAGTAAGGTCCCTTGGTCTGCTGACTCAGTGAAGGTAGGGGCTGGAGATCCTTGCAGCAGCAGAGATGTGAGGGTCATTGACAGGTCAGAAACTATGGCTGTGCCTGGGGATGGTCAGGTAGGTATTAGGGCTTCTCCCCCCAAAAAAGTGGTGGGACCAATAGCCAACTGAAGTGCTTCTACACTAACTCATGCAGCATGGGCAACAAGCAGGAGGACCTGGAAGCCATTGTGCAGAAGGAAAACTATGATGCAGTCGCCATCATGGAAACATAGTGGGATGACTCACATGACTGGACTACTGCAATGGATAGCTGTAAACTCTTCAGAAGGGATAGGCAAGGAAGCAGAGGCAGTGGGGTGGCCCTGTATGTTAGGGAGAGTTTTGGCTGTTTAGAGCTTGACAACGGTGACAATAGGGTTCTTACTTTATGGGTAAGAATCAGGTGGAAGGCCAATAAGGTAGATATCACGGTGGGAGTCTGTTATAGACCACTCAACCAGGATGAGGAGGCAGACGAAATATTCTGTAAGCAGCTGGGAGAAATCTCATGATCGCTAGCCCTTGTCCTCACTGGGGACTTCAACCTATCAGGTGTCTGCTGGGAATACAATAGAGCTGAGAGGGAACAGTCTAGGAGGTTCCTGGAGTGTGTTGAGGATAACTTCCTGACACAGCTGGTGATGGAGCCAACTAGGGAAGGTGTCCTGCTTGAGCTGTTGTTTGTAAACAGAGAAGGACTTGTGTGGGATGTGATGGTTGGAGGCCATCTTAGGCATAACGAACATGAAATAATAGTTTTCTATTTTTTGAGAAGCAAGGAGGGGGATCCACAGAACTGCCACCTTGGACTTCCAGAGGGTGGACTTTGGTCTTTTCAGGAGCCTGCTTGACTGAGTCCCTTGGGAGGCAGTCCTGAAGGGCAAAGGAGTCCAGGAAGGCTGGATGTTCTTCAAGAAGGAAATCTTAAAGATGCAGGACCAGGCCATCCCCATGTGCCAAAAAACAAGCTGTCGGGGAAAAAGACCAGCTTGGCTGAACAAAGAGATATGGTTGCAAGCCAGGAAAAAAAGGAGAATTTAAGACCTTTGCAAGAAGGGACAGGCCACTCATGAGGATTATACAGTTGTGAGGCTAAGTAGGGAGAAAATTTGAAGGGCCAAAGCCCAACGAGAACTTAATCTGGTTACTACTGAAAAGACAATTAAAAATGTTTCTATAAATACATTAGCAATAGAAGGAGGACTAAGGATAGTCTCCATCCTTTATTAAATGGGGTCAGAAACAAAGGTAGTGACAAAGGATGAGGGGAAGGCTGAGATACTTAGTGCCTTCTTTTCCTCAGTCTTTAGTAACAGGACCAGTTGTTCCCTGAGTACTCAGATCCCTGAGCTGGAAGACAGGAGCGGGGAGAAGAACGAAGCCCCCATAATCCAAGGGGAAATGGTGAGGGACCTGCTACAGCACTTAGACATACACAAGTCTATGAGGCCAGATGGTATCCACCTGAGGGTACTGAGGGAGCTGGAGGAATTGCTCATCAATCCACTTTCCATCATTTATCAGCAGTCCTGGATAACTGGGAAGGTCCCAGTTGACTGAAGGTTAGCAAATGTGACGCCCATCCACAAGAAGGGCCAGAAGGAGGATCCAGAGAACTACAGGCCTGTCAGTCTCACAGATGAACATGAGTGCCATTACATGGCACATGCAGGACAACCAGGTGATCAGGCCCAGTCAGCATGGGTTTATGGAAGGCAGGTTCTGCTTGACAAATCTGATCTCCTTCTATGACAAGGTGACCCACTTGGTGGATGAGGGAAAGGCTGTGGATGTTGTTTACCTAGACTTTAGTAAAGCCTTTGACACCATTTTCCCCAGCATTCTCCTGAAGAAACTGGCTGCTTATGGCTTGAATGTGCATACTCTTCGCTGGGTGAAAAACTGGTTGGATGGCTGAGCCCAGAGAGCTGTGGTGAATGAAGTTAAATCCTGTTGGTGGCCAGTCACAAGTGATATTCCCCAGGGCTCTGTACTGGGACTGGTTCTCTTTTATATCTTAATCAATGATGTGAAGGAGGGGATTGAGTGCACCCTCAGTAAGTTCGCAGATGACATGAAGTCAGGTGGGAGTGGTGACCTGCTTGAGGGTAGAAAGGCTTTGCAGAAGGATCTGGACAGGTTGCATCGATGGGCTAAGGCCAGTGGTATGAGATTCAACAAGGCCAAGTGCCAGATCCTGCACTTAGACCACAACAACTCCATGCAGCACTACAAGCTTGGGGAAGAGTGGTTGGAGAGCTGCCCCACAGAAAAGGACCTGAGGGTGTGGTCAACAGCCAGCTGAATATGAGCCAGCAGTGTGCCCAGGTGGCCAAGGCAGCCAAGAGTATCCTGGCCTGTATCAGGAACAGTGTGGTGAGTAGGACTAGGGAAGTGATTGTCCCCCTGTGCTCAGCACTGCTGAGGCCGTACCTCGACCACTGTGTCTAGTTTTGTGTCCCTCACTACAAGAAAGACATTGAAGTGCTGGAGCACGTCCATAGAAGGACAACGAAGCTGGTAAAGGGTCTAGAGAACAAGTGTTATGTGGAGTGGCTTAGGAGGGTTGTTTAACCTGGAGGAAAGGAGGCTCAGGGGAGACCTTATGGGTCTCTACAACTGCCTGAAAGAATGTTGTAGCAAGGAAGGTGTTGGTCTCTTCTCCCAGGTAACCAGCAATAGGACAAGAGGAAACTGCCTCAAGTCGCACCGGGGGAGGTTTAGAATGGATATCAGGAAAATTTTCTTCACCAAAAGGGTTATAACAATTGGAACATGCTGCCCAAGGAACCAGTTGAATCACCATCCCTGGAGGTATTTAAAAGATGTGTAGACACCAAAAGATGCGGTGCTTATGGACATGGTTTAGTTGGTTTTGGCAGTATTATGTTAATGGTTGGACTCGATGATCTTAAAGGTCCCTTCCAACCTAGATGATTCTATGATTCTATGACTCTAAGCATAACCCTGGGTAACAGTCTGGTGTTACAGGCTTAAATAAAACTAATCTTAAAGCTGTTAGCTAGAGGAAGGGAAATCCTGACTTCAAACCCTGATTAATTCCAAAATTAGGATAATTACAGGATGAATTAGAGTAAATGCAGCATTCCAGTTCTTTCCTCCACTGCTAGGTTATGAGTTCATGATCCTTTTTGTTTTCTTTTTTTTTTTTTTCTTCTCTCTTTTCTGCTTTGGTAGACTCAAAACATGCATTCTCAACTGTATATCAGTACAGCTTCAGTACAGTGAAAGATGACAGTAGAAGACATTTGTTTAGAAGCCTTTCATTTAAGTGTGGTTTTCAAAGTAACTAAATAAATATTAATTTATAATTCAGGTGGGACTTCCTCCATGTTCTTTGATAACTATGATTTGATTCAGCCTCTTGGAACAGATTTCAGGAATGGGATCCTAAGTGGACAAAGGCATCCTTTCTTAACCTTTGAGGCTCTGTTTCAAAAGCCTAAGCTCCAGAGATTAAATATGTTAATTCGAGAGGTATTTCAATGACTTTGTCCTTATAGTGCGAGTGAGGTGCGTATGTTTGTTTTTCTAGAGATACATACAAAGATCAATCATATGAAGACAGTATCTACAAGGCTGGCGTGCTCTTGACTATAGAAATAGTTGAAAGGGAGACCTCAGCTCAGTTCTGAAAACAGTACATTGCTTTATGCCTGGGTTATGAAGTCTTGCCTATCAAAAGTGTTAGTAATGTCATGTATGGATCATACAATACAACTCACACCCTATTGCTGTTTGTTCAGGTGAAGGTGAATCAAGACTTTTTTTGTGGCACTAGTGGCTGAATGCCACAAGACTTCTCATGCTTTGAATAAAGGTCTTGGGAACCTAATGCACACACCAGAGCATGGTCTCAGATTCAGCAGTACCTCAGTTAGTCATATTAGAACCTAATTGATAGACATCCAAGTCATAAATTAGGCTTTGGTTGTTTACAAATGAACGGCTACTTCTATAAAGAAAGGCAGAATCCCCATAATTAAAAGTGTCTGCTTGTTTTGGATCATAAAATATGTGACAAAATTTACTGCAAGCCTTGCAATTTTTCTTATGAATTTTTTAAATAACGCTGAGTTCTTCACAATGCTGGAAAACTATTTTTTTTAAATGCAGGTAATACTTTAAAATTTCTAAATTTTGTTTCCAAAACATTTTAACATTGCTTAGTGTATATGTATATTTTACTGCCTGAAGTAACTACTGTTACGTTTAACTAACATTTGCAAAGCAAAATAGGGTACTGTATGGTCTTGTAACTGCAGCAACCTAACACAACGTGGAAGTGCATACAGTGCCAACTAGCGCAAATGGAGGGCTACCATTTCCTTACAGTTACTGGTAAATTAGAACATTTAGAAAAAAAGTATGAGAGCACAAGAAAAAAGTCTATAGAAGTACTCTAAGGATTTTTTTATTTTTTTAAAAAGAAACCACCTTGTCTGTCCTCCCATTTCTCCCCACCTCCTGCTCACAAAAAGAATGTTACCTTTTTGCAAGTAACCATTTAAAAACTTTACTGACAACTGGCCTGTTTCTTTGCAATCCTTTCAATACAATTTACCAACAAGTGGCTACTGAACTACCGCTTTTTTTGATAGAAATTTTGTCAACTGAAAGACAAGAATTCTCCTAAATTGAATTTTGCTTTTCCTCCAGGTATGAATTATTCATTCATTTCACTCGTATTTGAATAAAGGTTACCTTTAGTTGTGTAATACTCTGTCACTGAAGTGAAAGGTTGAAACTAGCAGCAGTTTTACATATACCAGCATATACATTTTTTACAAGTGTATGATCAGTAATAGAGGCAAATTTAGGCATCTTTACACTATAAAGAGAAGCTGAATTTTGTTGTTGTTTTATATTTTCTTTGGTTAGTTGAGTCAGCTCCTTCAACATGAGCTGTCTTCTCCTAATCTCTTTGTTAGCTGCATAATTCTACCTTGCTAAAAATTTTATTTGACGGCAAAAGATCTAAAAGTTGGGTACTGCAATGATGAACTTGCAGAGTATATTGCAATGCATTCCATGATGATATTACCATGTTTCCTATGGATAAGGTGGTCCTGTGTACACCAGTTTACTTTGTATTGAAGGGAAAATTTTAATACCGTTTATAAATTCAGGGTTACTCTCAAGAAATTTCTGAAGGTCTCCAGACTGAAGCAAGGATTTCATCAAGGACTTAAGCATTTGGTAACTTGAATTTTTAGATGCTGGGTTTACAAAGGGAGATCTAGGATTCCCTATTAGGCACTTAGGTTTCCAATCAGCTCTGAAACAGAACTCTATGGACATTTCATGGTTTCATTATAACACCTAGAGTAACCAAAAGTCACCTAGACCCCACGTGGGAGGCTCAATATCAATGGGAGAGAAACTGAAATAAGAAGAAGAAGAAAAAAAAAAAAAAGATGATAGAAAGACATCTAAAATCTCACCCTATTGTGTGGAATTATACTTCTCCAGCCAACTAGTGGTTTCAGCATAGTAGCATATTGGTTGTCCTGTTATGGGAAGTTAGGGAGATTCGTGTTCATATTTCCCACAGAATCTTGACTTATTTTTTGTACTGCAGTTATAGTTACAATATGGAAGAGAGGTGACTGAAACATTGCTTGCAGGTGCAACCTATGATTCTTCATAAACATCTATGTTATGCCCGTTTTTAGGTTAGTGTGTTTGGGTGTCTTTAGGCAGACACTAAGTGACTCTTCAAGTAGGATATGCACAAACAATAGATATAAAATAGTTTTTCCCTGGCTTGTACCCACAGAAGATAGCTAGGAATTACCAAACATCAGGCTAAGCGCTTGTGTGCTCACCACCCCAATGTATGAGGCATCCAAAGTGTGATCAGCGCTGTGACTTCCCCAGAGGATCCACAGTGCCAGAGAGCCACCTTGGGCCTCCAGCTACAGCTCCACTTATGGCGTCAACACCTCCTGGCTGGGATCTCATCGCACTGACCTCCCTTGGGTTTGCCTGTTAGGTCTCACACCTTTCCACGCTGATGTTTTCCCTCCTGAATCCTTGAGCTACTGATGGTCCCATCTCAGCAATCTCATCTCTAATTCTGGCCTTTATTGTCTCTGTACAGTCTTTCTTGTAGCCCTTTCTCAGCACTGTGAGCACAGTTTACACAGCTTGGCCAGACCAGATCTGGTCTTGGTGCCTAGGTACATGGGTAGCTAAATCCCTAGGAAGAAAGGGGAAATTACAACACTAGTTATGGCTGACAGCTATGACAAGGTAGTTAGTAAAATGGAAAAGTTGTCCTCATCTACTCTTTAATTTACTTTTCACAGGCAAACAGAGTAATTGTAGATGTCTGTTCTCAGGAGATGATCCCTGGTCTTATATTTGGAGCAGAAAGAAACTTGTGCCTGTAGTCCTGGTTCAGGTTCCTCAACTTCGACAGAATGCTGCTTCCCTTTGGTCTTGTGCTTGATATTCCCTCTTAGCAGGATCTGTGCTCAAAGACCTTTCTGATTGCACTTCATAGCTGCATGGCTTTCCATTTGGATTACCGAGGAAGTTTAGATGCTTAATTCAAGATCGTGTTTTTGCAGGCTCAGGAACAACAATATGTTGCCATACAACAGTGGTCATCTAAATCTCTTATTGGACTAGTCCTGTTTCCTTCAGAGAGTATTGAAAGCCTCTCTGGGGAGTTGACAGAGAGGGTCAGAGCAAAAAGTCACATGGATTTCCTATGAACTGTATTGTGGCACTTACAAGAGGGCAGAAGCATTTCAACAGTCATAGTAATATAGTCTGTCCTTCAGTTCTTGGTTTTTTTTTTCAGTGAGTACCTTCTGAATACTCAGGCACTAGGGCTGTATTTTCAACAGGGGAAGGTGAAGGGTGCTGCTTGTCCTGGCTAAGGTATCTGATCCAGCCAGAGCAGAGGTTCCAGCAGTTTAAGCAAACTTTTGGGGAAAAAAAATAAAATAAACATCACCCCCTTACACTGCCCCCATAATGAAAACACTTCAAAACTAAATTTGGATTTTGTAGCTCCTTTCCAATTCAGCAAACTGTATAAAGTGTGAGTGGAAAGTCAACATTTCTAATAACTGAATGCAATTCCTTTAACGGTTGCTGCAGCCCTTGTGACACTAATTCTTGTTAGCCTGTTCTTGTCGGTACATTATTGAATCAGGTTGCAATGTGAAATAGCCAGGGCTGAAAACGAGCCCCAGGCACACACCTAACAGGCTGGCTGCTGTAGACCAGGTGCAATTTATTTTGAAGGTCATGGTTACTGTCTGTCAGTGGGGAAAAAGAGCATGCGGTATACTCATTTGCTAGAACTTCTTCAGCTTCCAACACCAAATAAGGCACTTAATTTTAAATTTTTACTGGTACAGAAAGAAAAGGAAACCCCAAGTTTTCCTCTTTTTTTTTTTTGTTTTGTTTTGTTAGGGGAAGATAATTAATTTTTTACTGAGAGCTTCCACTTTTTTTGAGAAATAGAGATTGGAAACAAATAAAAAAGGTAACATGATCAGATAGTGACATAAAAATAATATAGTAATGCACTTAAGTAATTTTATTTTCTGTAGATAATTACAAAATGAATTGCTTTAAAATATTTTCATTATATAAATTGTTATATATTTTCCTTGTGAGATTTCAGTGAGCAGTGAGGTCTCAATGCTTTGTATGAAGTGTATTTTTCATAGTTCATTATTAGTGAATTTCTTCTGTGTATTATTTTCATCTTTTCATTACTAATTCATTATGATCGATCAATTATAAACTGTAAACTTTATTTATGCCTGAAAATTTACAGATGACGAGCAGTTATTTTATTAATAGTGCCCATATGTTTGAAGAAATATGGCAAAATATGTAATTAAAAGAATGATACTTCAGATTTTTCAAGCTTTTTGCAAAACAAAATCATACGTCTTTTTCAAACAGGTTCATCAGAAATAAACAAACTTACAAGATGTTAGAGAGTTCAGGCCCATCGTTTTATACTGTATTTCTTAAGAACCTCACATATTTTATTCTCAGAAGTAGCCTTTTCAGTAATTAGTTACCTTTAACATCTTAATTTTCATTTAAATGCTCAACGATCAGAATAATTAGAATTAATTTGGCATTGTCATATTATGCTAATGACAATTCTGCCACGTATAAAACACATCCTGCAGGCACAATGTTATCAGAGAAATATGACTCGTCCACTTTATCACTTTAACCAAAGACGGCTATAAAACAGCAGGAACTGGCTTATTCCCAATACAAATTTATGCAATTTCTGATGAAGAATTGTCCCTGAAGTACTGATATCTTCATGTTTCAATTCAGTCTTTGAGTTCCTTCACAATATATATAAAGGTTGATTTGGGCTAATTCATTTTGTTCATATAAATTTGTGGACCGTATCTATGCCTTAATTCAATTTATGTAACTGCACCTAATTCAGCTCAAGCACTATTTACCTGAAAGCATAAGATGACCATTATTTCCTGTATTTTTAAGTGCTAATGGTAAAAGAAGTTAAAGAGTATTTTTATGGGGGAAATATCTTGGTCAACTAAAGGAAAATGGCATTGTGTCTTTAGATCTTCAGCATTACTGTCTACCATTACATGTAACTCCCTCTCAGGTACCAGACCATACTCATTGCCTTAAGGCAGATGCAACAGCTGCTCTTCAAAAACATATATTGCTTCTCTGGAGGCCAGAAATCTCAGCAAAACAAATTCTCTTTCATCCATTTACGGTCACTGTCCTTATTAGCAGCATAGTGATACCATAGACACTGAAGAGATTTAACTCTGAGTTTAGTTTTTGTTTAGAGATTATTCCATATCTGATGCTTGTCCCCGCAGTTTGCATTCATTAGGGTTATCTTAATCTTATCATCTGTTCAACTTTTGTGATTCCTTCCTTCCTTCAGCTTTTTCCAGTGCCATCCGTACTTATGCTAAAATTGGCTTTTTGCAGGAAGCAGGAGAAAAATCCAAAAATTATTCAAAACTATTTCTGTCTTGGAAATCCTGCATAGAAACTCATGTGCTTGTCGCAGAGTATGCCATAAATACAATGTGTTTGGAGCACGCTAGGCTTGCTGCGTGTGCACAGACCAACTGTATCGCATATGCACAGTGCACTGATGTTTCCCAGAAGCAGCAGACTCACTATGCCTATGCTGCAAAGTTAATCTGTACGTGCACCGTGAACGTGTCTGGAAATTTTGGACATCCCAGCTGGGGGCACAAACTTCTCCAGTTCCCAGACAGAGAAAATTTCTCAGCAGAGAAGGGAGGACAAGTTTGAGGAAATCCAGATGTATTCTGGCTCTAGTTAAGATTGAAAAAAAATAAAATAAAAAAGAAAACCAAACAAATCTACCAGGGTCAGTGTTTAGCTACTCTTTCCTTCTTTGGGAGGAGAGAGAGAACTCACTGACAAAAATTTTTTTGTGTGCTCTTACACTTTTCTGTCCCTGCTATTTCCCAGTGACGTTCTCTCATCCTATGCCTTTTTGGAGTCTTTATCAAGGGTCTTTGTCAGTCTTTTTGAAATTATTTCAGGATGTTCTTATTTACCTATGATTTAAATAGGTAAATGTTCAAAGAATTCTATTTTACACTTCTTTGCTTAAAAATTTTGCTCACTTCTCATTCTGTTTCTTTCAGGTAAGTGAAAGGGAGGATTTTACGTGATTTCAGAATGATTAGTTAATCTAGCCTATCTTTAAAGATATTGCAACAGTTGATCTGTCATAGTCTGACCTCACTGATACATTTGAAGAAACTCTAACTTCAGAGGATTTAATTTGGTGTTTTTAACTCATGCCACTACATCATGTGTCATACTCCTCTGTTCTCTACCCTCTTCCCAACTATGTCTCGTATGGTTTAACAACAAAACAAAAAAACCCCTCAGATTCCATACTCCTTTAAGAGAATTAAAGGAGTAAATCTGGATATTTGCTTTTTCTTATGGAAAAGTTGCAAGTAACAGTACTGGGACTTAGTGCTGTTTGACAGTTATATAAACATTCATAACCTTATGACACTCTTGAGAATTTCTTGACAATTACAAGGTTATGCCATTTCTCACCTTGACCATTAAGTTTACCACTTTGCAGTTTGTTGAATCTATTCGAAAACAGAAATACTTCATAATTCTGAAGTTTACTGTCTATCTGACAATCTGCTGGTTTTCGTTAGAGTTGTATGAACTTACTCCCAGTTCATTTTTTAGAAGTAGTGGGGTTATTTGTAAAAAGGGTGAAGTCATATTCATTTTGCGCTTGATCCAAAACTCAGTAATATTTGAAGTCTGAAGCCTTTTTCCTCCAATATTTTTTCAAGATGAAGTTTCAATATCTATTCCAACTTCTTGTGTTACTGTCCATCCACAGTTAATTTTCAGTCATAAACAGATGGAAAACATTGTTAGCTGATTAGATGATACCCGTCAATAGGCGAATCTTTACAGAGATCATATTGTACTTAAATCAGCACATTTCAGCTTCAAGTAAATTATTCACTCTTTTCTCTCTGCTCCTGTGAGCTCCTGAAAGAATAGCATAAGAACAGGATAAACTCTCTTTTTCTGGTGCACGTTCTCTTAGCTCTGTTGATAGTCTCTCTATTGGCATTTGGAGATCACTTTGCCCCGTTCAGCTTAGTGAAGGAACCTGGCATTGCTGCTTCTGATTTCTTCACAGTTGCTTTTCTGTCGTATTTGATGGAGTGGAGCACCATCGTGACAGGCTGGAGAAACTGGAAAACAGCATCCTGGCCTGTATCAGGAACAGCGTGGTGAGTAGGACTAGGGAAGTGATCGTGCCTCTGTATTCGGCGTTGGTGAGGCCCCACCTCGACTACTGTGTCCAGTTTTGGGTCCCTCACCACAAAAGAGACATTGAGGTACTGGAGCAGGTCCAGAGAAAGGTAATGAAGCTGGTGAGGGGTCTGGAGAATAAGTCTTATGAGGAGCAGCTGAGGGAGCTGGGGTTGTTTAACCTGGAGAAAAGGAGGCTGAGGAGAGACCTAATTACTCTCTACAACTACCTGAAAGGAGTTGTAGAGAGGTGGATGTCTGTCTCTCTTCCTGAGTAACAGGTGATAGGATGAGAGGAAATGGCCTCAAGTTGTGCCAAGGGAGGTTTAGACTGGATATCAGGAAAAATTTTTACTCTGAAAGGGTTATCAAGCATTGGAACAGGCTGCCCAGGGAAGTGGTTAAGGCACCATCCCTGGAGGTATCTAAAAGACGTGTAGACATAGTGCTTAGCGATATGGTTTAGTGTTGATTTGGCAGTGTTAAGTTGGTGGTTGGACTAGATGATCTGAAAGGTCCCTTCCAACCTAGTTGATTCTATGATTCTACATATCAAACTTCCCTAAAACCTACAAGGACACAAAGAAACAAGTAGAACTAGTAGAACTCTCTTTTTGCATGTATCCAGAAAATAAGAGAAATGTTTCCCCACACCTGATAGAAAAAGTACCTTCCATCTTCATGCCCTCATCCTCAAGCTAGAGCAGGCTCAGTAGTCTTTTCCATCCCCTATTTTAGTTTAAGCAACGGATTCAGATTATCTAGTGACTCTGTAGAGGATGTAGTTTAATATTCTTGAATGTATTTTGTATGTATGAAAAAATATTAACAGGCAACAGACATATGTATGTATTTTAAGTATTTTCTTAGTAAATATGCATTATTCCTATAGCTATGATGCCTCTTTCCATCACAAAATGTTTTCATATTCCCAACTTTGGCCATTTTGATTCCAAGAAGAAGAGTTTTCCATTATTTAAATAGCCATTTAATTTTAATTTTTTTTTTTTAACTTTTCTGTCTTTACAACTGCAATACTTTAAGTTCTCAAACTACTTATACAGATTTGTCTGTATGGTGATATAAGAATATTTGTGTTGGAAGACATATCAACTGAACTATCTCTTGCATAAATCTCTTAAACGAGTCTATATCTTTCTATTCATATATAATATCTCTAAAGTCTACAGGGACATCTTAGTACATATTATGCAGATGACTCTGTTATTTATGGAATGGGATCACTTATTCCCCAGGTGGTTGTAAAACTGCAATCTCTCTTTGACAAGATACAAATTGGTTTAGAGAAAACAAATTATTCTGAAGTCTTTAGAAACCAAAGCGATGTTGTTGGAGCAGAGTAACATGGTAACTAAATCTAGGAGATGATGATTTAATCATTCAAGACCAGAAAAACTTGTTTTGAATAATGCTTGCTGACTTTGGGTCACCATCTTTTTGATTTTGTCCTGAACAGGTTTAACCTCTGGACAGGAAAGTACACCAGCTGCCAGAAGAGGAACTTATACGTTTCATTTGGTCTCATTTAAATTTTGTGTTAAGAATGATAATTCTGCAGCCATTAATGACCTTCTCTAATGAAGATTTTTTTTCTCTTACTGCTTGAAAACTATGTAACTGTACAGAGCTATGAAATTTTGGTCAATATATATAAAAATTTTAAAAGAACTCTTGACTGACTTTGCGTTTCTCAGGAGAGATACAGTGAGTAAAGAAGGACTTTTAAGAAAGTATCCCATGAAATATGTACTTTCTTCTCTAAAAATCACAGGCTGTGAAAACTGAGCAAGTTGGGTTAGTGCAAGTGATCTAAACAATAAGTTTCCTTGAAGAATTTTTTTTAATAGTTTTTCTTATTGTAACTTAATGTGGATTTAGTGTGTCTCTCACTAGTAAATTGATTGTAATATGCTCTTTATTGCACCAAGGAATTTTGAAGTTTGGGTTTTGCTTTTCTTTCCTTCCACAAATTTCAAGATATCTGCTCCATGCTGTCATCCATCCCAAAAGATTCTAATTTCTTTCCCTTATTTCTCCTTCAGCTATTTGGCATGTCCTGTATTCCAATTTACCAATATTCGACAACTCAAAACACAGGCTTTCATTTGATAGAACTAAATCCTGCATACAGTAACCAGTATGAAAATGTAATAAATTAAATTGAATGATTCAGTTGGAAGGGACTTCAGAAGGTATCTAGTCCAACCTCCTACTCAAAGTGGTATCAACTATGGAATGAGACCAGATTTCACAAGGTATTTTCCAGCTCGGTCTTGAAAAGTTAGTTACAAGGATGGAGCCTGACCAGCTTCTACGGGCAATTTGTTCTCAATTCTTTACCATCCTCCTTTTTCCTCATATCCAATAGAAACTTCTCCTGTTTCAAATTATACTCAGTTTCTCTTCTCTCGCCATGTATCTCTGTGAAGCATCTGGCTCTGTCTCTTGATGACTTCCTCGTAGGCAACAGGGTGGCTCTGAGGTGCCCCCAAAGCCTTCTCTGCCATAGGCTGGACAAGCTCTCTTCTACCAGCTTCTTGTCATGGGACTACCAGTCACTTCAACCCCAAACTTACTGGCTTCTGCTGGACTCACTGGCTTCTCCTGTCCTTCCAAAACTGGATGGACACAGTGCTCTAGGTGTGATCTATCACTGCCTTCAAACTACAGGACAGGGCTCACCACTGGTTTATGTCCAGCTTTGCAGTCTGGCAAGGCCACCAGCGTCTTTCCTCAGAGCAGCTCCTCGGTCTGTCCATCCCACTCTGTAATACTGCAAGAGATTACTCCTTCTAGGGTGAGGACTTTGCATTTGTAAGAAACATACAAGAGTTATGTAAGAAGTTACAGCGACGACATACAAAAACCCCTTCCAAAATGTCCATAAAGGACTCAGCCACAAAGGAATAAGACTAAAAGGTCTCCAATTAATGTTCCTTTAAAGGCAACAGTTGTGTATGTAAATTGGGCAGATTTTTAAAATGTTTTTGAATTCTGTAGCTACAGAGATTATAAATATGTGGGATCATACAAAGTTCATTCATCCAAACAGGAAAATTGAATATTAATCAGGGGATCTTTTTTCAATTTAGGAACAGTTAAATTCTTCATTACAATCTTATAAGTACAAGTATGTCCACTAAGCTTTATATAGTACTAAACCACCCAACAGTTTTCTATAATATCTCCCTAGATATGGTCCAATATGATAAGTCAGTTTTCAGTACTTGGTTAGAGTGCAGAGTGTGTCAGGCAATATTATGAAATTAGGAACATTGTAACATTAAAAACAAATATTCTCCCTTTGTCTACAAAAGTCATTTAGGTATTGATGGATCCCAGTTGCTGTATTTCCTGTCACATTAAGCTAAAATACATAGAGTTGAAAATTTATGGCTAGAATTTAAGCTATTCGTTTTGAACAGCTAAGTAACAACTATCACTGTTTGGCGTCATTTCAATGACGTTGATGTATAAGTACAGAGTTGAAACTTGTGTTTTGTTAGCAGATCAGTCAGGCTACTTAGTTTTATAAGACTAGTGTTTTGCAAGCTTCCCAAACTATCATTTAAAAAAAAAAATTCAAAGAAGAGCTTACAACCTTTTAAATTTTCTTTTGCTTTGTGTCTATCTGTCTTAAAAGGTTCAAGGAAAGCAAGCCTTTGCCACATTACCTCAGGGAGAAGAAAGCTCGGGAGAAGAAAACAGGCATTTTTGTATTACTTTTTGCTTTGTCTATTTAATAACAGATAAACTGACTATAATCCCTTTCCAAAAAGAGGATACAGTAGGAAGGAAATGTGATTTATTTGAACCATCTGTGTCTCGTACACAGTAAGATTGGGAGAATTAGAAAGAGAGCCCAAAGTTACTCAGAAGACAACCATGTCCTAATAATCTGTTCAGCGGCTCCCTTGAAGTGATCTAAGAGGCATCACTGTGGTCCAGCAGGGATGAACATCTCTATAATTGCAGACTGTGAGTTGAGCCAACTGAAACTCAAGGTCAGATAATATTATAAATATATGTTGGGATTATTGTTGGCTGTATGGAAGCAGCTTATTATGACAGGGATAGGACATTTTGAGAATCTATAGCATGGTGTGGGTTCTTGCTACAATTTCTTATCTGAGCATTAGCTAAGGAAACAAGGCATCTGGAAGCTGAAAGAGCTAGCTAGAAGAAGGCACTCGGTTTCTGTTTGCTGATAAGAGATAAGAATTTGGATTTTTTACTAAAAAAATACACATTTTTCTTTGTCCTTTGATCTTTCAAAAATTGTTTAACTGGTTACATTACCTAAAATGTATCACATCTCTCCTGAATTTCTTTAAAACATGCAAAGTGTGGTCTTAGTTGTGTGCGTTGAAAAAGTATGAACACTATATCAAACTATATAACAAAGCCTAAATTACTGTCCAAAGTTTAATTTCACCAAGTTAGGTCGAAATAATACTGCATTCCTGAATTTCTGGTTAGGGAGGAAAGCGAAAAGGAAAAATAAAAATAAAAAAAAAAAAATAAATTTTAAAGTATTAATTATTTTTAGCATTTCTTTTAGATTATTTCAAGAGACAGTAGAAATACTCCACATTGTTATTATTATTATTAAAATTTATTTTTATTAAACATCTCTGTGCTGTTTATGTAATGTTGGTCAGAATGTATTGCTAATATCCCTGTTTTGGTGATACATTTTGAACCCTATAACAACCTTTAAGAGCAGAATTTTGTTATTTTTTTTTAAATGACTTTATATGACTACAAAAAGTTGAATAGTTTCATCATCCCATGGTTAACAGCAATCTTACGTGGCTGTTCAAAGAAAAAAAAATCTGTTTATAGACATAAAAGCACATTCAAAATAAAACTTGTTCCCATACTAGAATTTAAATTATGACTAATGCCAGAATTTGACGTTGGGTCTCCTGAGTCTGGGGTTTGTTTTCAAGTAAGGGCCACATCATTGTAAAAGATAATATTGTCTAGACCACGAATGGTGGAAATTTCTTTAGTTTTCCAGTTAACTAAGTCTAGAAGAAATAATCCCTGACAACTACTTAAGGTGCTTGGCACTGGTAGCCAAAGTAATTTATATTTTATTAGAGTCTTCCATGTCTCTTAGTGAAATAAAGTTTGCCAGTAATTTAGTTGGTTGAAATATTCTAAAATCCACTGCAGTGGATTTTGTTTTCTTATAACAAATAGTAAAAAGAAGGGATGATAATGGGTAGAGAATACTATTGTGATGAAAATGTCCTAAATTTGCTTTAGGTCTTTCAAAGGTTTATTTCTTTGCTTATAAATAGAATTATTTCTGATAAATCTGCCTTTGTTATTCAGAATGAAGACTGTGAATAACATTCAAAGTCATTAGGTCAAGTTAGGAATTTAGTTCTATTATTTTCAGACTTTTTTAAAAATATCTTGAGAACTGCTGAGGCCTCTAAAGTAATTGCCATTAAAAATGCATGGATGGAGAGAAGGTGTTGATTGGGTCATTAGATACATTTATAAAAGATATTTGCCAATTGTTGGTCTTTCAACTATTAGCTCAGCTGGAAAGTTGACATCACCACCCTCCCAACAAAGACACATCCTGTCTTTTGTGATTTTGGAAGAGCATCTGATCTGCAATTAACTTAGCTGATTTTGACAAATCAAGTCATTCAATGATGAAACTTTCTACCATGACCTAAGGCTGAAAAATTACCCACTGTGAGAGAATTACATACGCTGACTATCCAGAACAGTTGGAATTGCTTAATTGGTTCCAAAGTCACATACATTTTGAATACTCTCCTTCCTAGTTACCTCTTTGAGACACACTAAATTTCAGAGAAATTCAAATAAACAGTCACACTTCAAGCAGAAAGGGAAATTCAGCTTTTACTTGTATTGTCAGAATTAGCATTTGCTGTTTGCTAACTTACTCTGAAAATTGTTCATCAAAATAGTACTAAGTTATATTATAACTATTCAGGATAGTGCAATGTGTACTACTTTGTGAAGGTTTAGCTGTCCTTTTCCTCTAATTGCTCAGCTACACAAAGACAAAGAAGCTTTCACCCCTCTCTGCTTTGCAACTTTATAACAAGCATAAAACTGATGGCTCAGGAAAAGGGAGAGAGAGAACCAGAAAAACCAGACAAGAACATGGCTTAGACACTCGATGCAAACAACACTCTCCTGAGAGCTGGCGGATCTGAATTTTGAATTCTCTGGGCTTTATAGGATTTTAAACACCAAACTGCTCTTTTTAAAAAAAATCCTCATTTTCTTTCATTTTAAAAGTCATTATGCATTAACTGAGAATCCTAGTCCAGTCGTTGTGAATTAAGTTTGCTATAAAATTTTTCATCAGGTCAAGCCTCCCTTCTCAACCCTCTTAAAGAAAGTCGGGAAGAAGACTTAGGAAGACATTAAGATGCTTGAACTGTCACACCTGGTGTCAACTTAGGTGGCCTGGGTTGGCAGGGCCAGCCAGTGTGACACAATACTTATGCTCTTCTGGAGCGGCAATTAGAGTGCCAGCAGGATACTTCACAGAGTCAGAAAAATCATCAGATGTCTACAACCAGGGATATGAATCCTACACCTGGGATTAACCTGTTGTGATAAACTGGAAAAGGATGCTTAGCGAAATCTAAGACTTCATGATTAAAAATGTTTGATGAGATAGTGTTTTGACTTGGCTAAGTAGAAAGATGCGATATGTTAAATTAGTAGTTCAAAACTAATTTTTGGAGCCATAGTCATAAAAGTCTATCAGGTAGTACATAGCCAGAACTGTCTATTTCTGAATATGTCAGACCCTATTTGGTGTCAGATGCATCTACATCATGGACTAACGCTGCACAAAGGAAAGACCTTAATTTTGCATGATTCTTTCTGGTTCTAGGAGTGCACATCCATATTGTGTTTTCTCAGGCAATGAAGTCAATGACAGTTGTGGGTTCTAGGCATAGATTGTGCGTGTATAGAGTGTTAACTGCTGGAGGACCTTGAATTCAGTTTGCATGGAGGGATCTACAGATGACTGCCTGTTGGACATCTTCAACTTTGTTTCACCATGAGGGAAACTGCTTTGAGAAATCCAGCAGCATGGTTAAGTGTATATTGTAAGATTTTAAGTGCAAACTGAATTTGCACTGAAAAGAAATCCTGCAGCACACTAAGAAACTAATGCATTCTCTGTGCAGGTCCACAAATGAGCAAGTAAAAGTGCTGTCTCAGCCTCTGTGCTTCCTATATCCCAGCACTTAGACACTCATTTTGGAACATGGTCTCTGCTCTTTCTCTGCCCCTTGACAGGACAAGGGGCAATGGGCACAAGCTAGAACATAGGAAGTTCCGTTCAAATACACGGAACAACTTCTTTATGGTGAGGGTGACAGAGCACTGGAAGAGGCTGCCCAGGGAGGTTGTGGAGTCCCCTTCTCTGGAGATTTTCAAGATCCGCCTGGATGCAGCCCTGAGGGATGTGCTTTAGGGGAGTTGAACTAGACGATCTCTAGAGGTCCCTTCCAACTCTGAAGATTCCGTGATTCTCTTTGTTTGGATAGCTCTTGAATACAAAAACATACTACCATACTTAAACTTCTGGTTCCTAATTATGTGAGGCAGTTATTAGTTCAGGTAATCGTGATACTTCTTGTGTGCTCTTTCTTACATTTTATGGATTTTAAGTCTTGGGGTATTTTGGATTCCATTTCAACAGATGGAATAGAGATTTCCCTCCTTCTTCCATAGACAAATACTATTTATTGTTGAAAGGTGTACATGCTGCCACACCTGAAAGGAAAAATCAACCTTTTTGCCGTCATCAAAAAAGTATCGATTCCTTATTCCTTCAGGCATGGGTTTATTCTAAATCTTTTATGTATATAATAAAATGCCCTGCAGGCCTCGATGCCTTAGCTCTGTAAAAATATTCCATTTTATATGCATCCTGAAGACAATATTTCTTGCTGACTCTCTTTGCAGCTTCTTGTCTATCCTAAAGTTTTCTTAGTTTAGTTTTCACTGTCATTTGGAGACACTAAAGTATCTTTATTCATTTTAGGAAGAATAATCTCTAAAAGATAGGAAAGCATGTGAAAAATAGCCATTTCCTGTATAAGCTATGGCTCTTCTTCGTGCTCGTTTTGAATCTATGTGTTACTTAAAATCCAATGACCTTTAGATCTCATGAAAACATCATTCAAACTAAGAGTAAAAGAAGAAGGATCTATATTTAAAAGGGATTATTCTTAGCAGTCAGTTTATTATCTTAAAAAGAAAATAATTGTTTTCTAGCTTGTCAGAGGTGTTAATTACAAACTGTATATTTAAATTATTATTGGCACACATTAGTGTGGTACATCTGGTAGAAAAAGATGATATCATTCTTAGCCATTTCTGTAGCACATTTTTTTCCATAATTACTCTGTCATTAATCTGAATAGCTAAAGAGATGGTGTTCATACCAATAAAAAGGAATCTTGGTTGCTACCCTGGGGAAGTTGTTTTTTCCTTCACATGATCCTTTTTACTTAATATCAACACTAGCACCAAATTTAGTTGCATGCCACTTAAATATGTGTAACCAGCTGTGAATGTATTTTTTTAGTATGGTGCATGAAAATGTTTTTCCTTTTCTTGACTATAGGTGTTAATTGGTATCTTTGTATCTTGCTAATTAAGTTCTAGCAACACCTTTTCCTTCTTCCTTGCTCTGAATTTAATGAGCTCCCTTGTTGTATTAATTTATTAGATAATTAGATAAAACACACCAAAAAAAAAAGTTTTCTAGAGGAGCTTTGAACAAGTAGGTTTAACAAATTTTAGAGACAATATGCAGTACACAAATAATCAATATCATATGCTGTTTATGAAGAAATTTATTGTATTAATGTACAAATGTCTCTAATTGTACAAGTGCCTATTTCACTCGTACAGTGTCAGACTGATGTGTTAAGCTATACATTGCTTCTATGAAATAGAACAGCAACGTATCACTAAAATCACCTCAAAAAGAACGGTAGGTCATTTAGACTCATAGGAATATAGAAAGAGCTTGATATGTTGTCTAATTTATTCCCTGACCTAGGGTAGGATCAATTATACTGTGTTATCCAAGACAGATTTTTTCAAGTGACTTTTAAAGAGCTCCGATTACGTAGGTCTCAAGGCCAAGGCTTACAAGGAGGTTTGTTCAGCTTGCAGAAGAGTAGGCTGAGGGTTGACCTCATCACTGTCGACAACTTCCTTAAGGGTGTCAGCAGAAGCAAAGGTGCTGATCTCCTCTCTCTGGTGACCAGCAATAGGACACGAGGAAAAGGAATGAAGCTGTGTCAGGGAAAGGTCATATTGGACATTAGGAAAAGATCCTTCACTGAGAGGGTGGTTGGTCACTGGAACCGGCTCTCCAGGGAAGTGGTCATGGCACCAAGTCTGTCAGAGTTCAAGGAGCATCTAGAAGATGCCCTTAGTCGTATGATTTAGCTTTAGGTAGTCTTGTGAGGAGCAGAGAGTTGGACTTGATGATCCTTATGGGTCCCTTCCAATTTGAGTATTTGGAGTCAAAACCAATCTCTTAATTAATTTAATTACCGCTTGCCCCACCAAATATGAAATAGAGAATTCATTATTTTATTTCTTCTTGCAACAGTGTTTTACATACCTAAACTGTGCTTCATTATCCTTCTCTAGTTTTTTGTGTTAAACCATACATTTACTTCAGTATTCTGCTAGATTGTGTTTTTTAATCCTCTGATCCTCCTCCTCTCATTTGTCCAAAATTCATCTCTATTGATGTATACATAAAATATCACAGAAAATTTATTTATTTTTAGTAAGTGGCTTTCCATGTGTTCCTCCCACATAATTTGCTCTTCTAACAACATTAGTCCCTTGTTCTTGCTCATACTGTTGGCCATTTGCTTCTTTTCTACAAAACCTCTTCCTAATGAGCTCTTCTCCATAATGTGTTCAAAATTGTAATGTTATCACACAAGCCTGCTTGTCTATATTGAGCTTCACTTTTTGTTGCTGGCTTTTTTTTTTTTTAATCTAAGCAGTTCCTGCAGTTTATCATGATCATTGTGAGATCAAATCCAGCCCTTGAATACATTTGCAGTCCCTCTTAGGTCTATATCGTCTGCACGTTTAGTAAAGCTATTCACTGATCCATCACTTAGGAGAAACTACTTGCAGATTCCCTCTTTGCATCATTCTTCCACATTGGTAGCAAACTGTATCAAGACAGTAGTTAAAAATAATGACCGTATAGTTTTTTACCCATGTCAAAGGAGTTCCATCAATATTGTTAGTTTCCCCTCCCAACCTTGCCATGGAAATATCATGTAAGAAGTTATCAAACAAAGACACGATGGACCTATTATTTTTTCTTCATTGTGAAAGCCTGCTATCTGCTGTAGAAGAAAAACATGCTACTTTAACATGATTTTTTCTTTTAGGAATTCGTTTTTGCCACTCTGCCCATTATTTTCTAGAGGTTCACAAAAAATTGAGTTATTGATTATTACAATATTGCATTGAAGATGACTGATTTATAATTCTTTGCCTTTATATCTTTCATTTTGAAGATCGTAATTGTGTTTACCCTTTTTCCAAGATGTCTTGACCTTTTTTCAAAAAGAAAAGATTTTTTCAAACATTTTTAAGAATGACAAGAATCAGATTTAGGAGTACCAGCCAATTGTAAAACTTCCATTTCATTTCAGCAAACTCTAGCGTGTATGATCATAACCTCATAGTGCTACAAATTGTGTTAACTATCTGCAATACATTAAGATCTTCTAATGAAAACTGATGGAAAATGGAAATTAAACATTCTGTGTCTTTTGTCTTTCAGAAATAAAATGTATCAGCAATTCATCTTTCAATTAATAGTGATATGTCTACAAAAAGCTACTTTTTATCTCTTAAATGTTAATTGTACCATGTTTCATCTCTTGAACTTTCTGGGTTTTTTGCCCCCCTGCTTATCTGCACTGTTCTTTTAGACCCTTTAGTAATCTGAATTTGTTTCTGTCCTATGTATATTTTCTTTTCCTTTTTCGGATCAACTCAATCAAGAGTTCATTATTTCATCATCAGGTATCTACATATTATTTGGTTTTGGGGAAAATACGTGCTTTTACTGCAACTGATTTATTTTTGAGGTCTCTAAATGTCTGTTTCCCTGCAATTCTCTGACGCTCTGCAAAAAGGTCTTCTCAGATTATTTTTTTTTAATTCTAATGTTCAAATGTCTTAATTTTTTGAGGATCATGTAATGCATTCTTATTTCATGTTCATTCTCTTAGCATTTCTTATTCTCATCTAGGTATTCACCAATAGATTTTCTCCTTTCTAATTGTTTTTAATGTTATGTATATATATAAAACTGGTAATCAGAAACACACCCTATCGCTAAATCAGTCATTGAAAGAATTTGCTGGGTCAAGAATTGTCTGTGTTTGCTATATTCAGAGAACTCTGAGGAATATGTAGCCACAATCCCTTGCAAGTCTTATGCTTTTTGCGGTTTTGTTAGTTATTTAAAATGATGGTAACTGCTCTTATGGTAGGGATGCCTATATTTTTTCCACATTAATCGTTACCCATGAACCTCCGAGAAGCCTGTCTTCCTTGGTATTCAGAACACTTATGCAGAAGCATATTGTACCTTTCATAGGTTTTCTCCTGTTATCTCCCCCTATTCTTTCTGAAAATGTTATACTATACTTTTACTACAATCCTCTTATTTATCCCATCAATGTGTTTTAATTTCAGAAAAAAAAAAAAAAATTGTTTGTGCCTTAAGATTTTACCTCCAGACTTAGCTCCACAGACTATTCTCTTGGTTTTCGCTCATCTGAATCATTGATTGTTCTGTGAATATAAACAGACATCCTTAGGAATGCATTGATTTAAATGGGTATTTTCAACCGAAATTTAAAATTGGACAAATATACCAACCCTGTTATTTGTGTAGATGTATGAGATGCAAGATGAAGCAGAATCTACTGCATAGTTCAGTCCTTTGAAAGTGATGCCTAATAGACTTTCTGAGTACATTTGTGAGTCTTAGAGAAGTACATCAGACATTGGTTTTATGAGCTTATACTTAAAATACTCATGTTTTGGCTCACCTCACTTTAAAATAAAGTTTATGGCTACATTTACTAGCTTTTGTCTGATCCAGATTGCTTCTCTTTAGGACTGAGTAGCAGATACTCTTCAAGTAATACTGTTCAGACATAAAGTTACTTACTGTTCAGTCCTAGCGACAGGTTCACAGGCACTACTCTCCTTCTTTTCCATTTCTTCCCATCCTCTCTAAGCATGAACATGCATTATTCAAGTCTTGATTCAAAAAACAGCTTGTCTTTGCAGAACCCATATTCAGCCACAAGACACGAGGGTGCCTATGAATCAAAACTGAGGGTGTTTTTCATAGATTTCATACAGTTCATATGTCTTCTTTCCACTCAGGATGTTCCTCCTCTGCGTAACTTGTCCAAGAAGATTAATTTTATGAATGATGATCTGCCATAATATTGGCCATACTCAGCAGCCTTGTTGTGGGCAAAGAGATTCTCTTCTCCTTTCCACTTTTTGGCCTAAGCTTTGAGTCTATTCAAAACAAAACAAAACAAAACAAACCCCAAACCAAGAAAAATAAACAAGAAAAGTAAATAATTTTGTTTCTGTTTCAGTGAGAATTCTTTCAGATTCCAAAGGGGAAAAAAACCCTGCATAAACCAGACCAACAAAAAATTGTGTCTGAATGTTAAGCAAATAAACGTAGTACTACAGTTCACTCTCTATCACTTAGAATTGATACATAATGTGTCTACAAGTTATAAGGAGTTTTAGAAAATATTTGAAATAGTATGTCCAGCTTCTAAAGATTCAAAGAAATTAAGCAATACATACACATAACAGCATATTTAATATTATTATTTTCTTATATCATTAAACATCATGATTTATTGCCACACCTTATTTGTGATGGCACATTTAAAAAAAAAGAAAAAAAGAAAATTAAAAGCTTATCAAGCTTCCATTAGTTAAAACCCATAAAAATTATAATAAGGCCTCTTGGCCAAAAATCTCTGCATAACTTTGATATTTTCCTAGTCATTAAAAAAAAAAAAACCCACCAAAAGAAAAAATGTTACAACTAGCTATCTCATACAGTCTGGTTTCTTATGGCCTTGTGACCATTTCTCAGTAATCTGTACCTTCATAGAGTATCTTATTCTTCCCTGCCAGTCTCTGAGGAAAGGCAGCATAGAAGAGACCAAAGACTACTTGGAGAGTTCAAATTTGAAAATGTGCTGAGTGGCCAGCTGCACGAAACAGAAAGTTATAAGGGCTAGGTTCTGCTTGACTTGCTTTCAGTGAGCCACTCATTTAGGTTTCTCCTTCTATAATCAAAAAATGTGTAGAAATTAAATTAGTTCTGAGCCCTCATCAAGTGTGTTCAAAATGGGTAAGTGAACTGAAAAGTTACTGAGCAGAGTCTACAGATAACATGACCACATAGTCCTCCTTTCCATAGGAAACCAGGCAGACGGAGTAAATGCTGTTTTCTTCTCCCACTCCTTAAAAAACATTTTAGAAATTTATGCAGTGACAAGGAACTGTGAAATAGTCTTTAAGGCATTAAGTTTCCTCTCTCCTCTATCTGCTACTGCTCATTAGTTTTGCTTTTATTTGTTTATTTATTTATTTATTTATTTATCTATAAACATGCTTTTTGGGAGTAATCTCAGTCTCTAGACATCTTTGGTTGGTGTCTGGGTTTGCACATTAACATAAAATTAAAAGATCCAACCCTGTATAAATCCAGAGTAACATTTGTACTCTTTTGCTGTCTTTTAGGTTGGACTACTTCCTAGCATTTTGATAAAGCTTATTTGATTCAGGTTCTCCTTTTATAAACATTTGCAATGCCTCTAAATACTGTCTTTTAACTGATTCTTTCACATATGCTCCACATTATGAGGTACACACTGGCAAAAGAATGTCCACTTTTCTTCTTTTATGGGCTATTGTGTCTCAGACTTTCTAAATTCTCCACATTTCTCTGAATGTTACTTTTTTTAATGTCTTTACTGTCTATGTGGACAGTAGTAGTACAATTTAATCTGCTCTAGATTATTTCTTCAATGTAGGAACTAGTCTACCTATTCTCTGGCTATTGGTTTATGTTGTAATTGACATATCGATAAGTTAAGCATAAAATTTCATCACATGTTTAGTTGCAATTTCCTACTCCAGCCTTCATGACTGGTATGTGTTTGGTTTTAGTTTCAGGTTTTTAATGCAAATTTCTTTATCAGGAAAGGGTAGGAAGTTTTTGTTTTAGTACTCAGGCTAGAAGTGCTACAGTTTTCTTGCTTATGACTTCCTGAGTATTAATACACTCTGAATTACAATTTAAATACAAAAAAAAAAAAAAGTTGAAAGTTAAGATTCAGATTATTTTCACTCAACTTTCCTCAATTAACAGTAGTTAACTAACTCAATATTTTACCCCAGCTCATTGGAGATAGATAGACACTTAGTCATTTGTGGATGGGTTGAACTAATACTTAGAAATGTCTTTCAGTCCCGTTTTCTGTGTCATTTATCTATTTGTTCGCTTGTGAAACCTGTTCACTTTTGTGAAAAGGTTTGTATGTTTTCCCTGGATCTGACAACTGCACCTACAGCTATTCCCTCCAATGTATTTGTCTTTTAAAGACAAAGACCATGACACAGAGCTCTGAGACTCTTCTTTGCAGAGTTCCCACAACTTTTTTCCCCTTCTTAGTCTCTTTTTCTACACTCTTAGTCTTTCTGTTCTGATTAAGTCTCTGATTTATTCTAATCTCCTTTTTCCTAACATCTTAGTTAACTTGCAGATCAGGTCCTTTCCTTTGGTGTTCATTACTCATATTTACCAGCTTCAGAAGGATCCTTCAGAGAACTCAATTTCCGTTTTCTGCTGAAATTCTACAGGACTTTGCTCTTGGTTTCATTTGCCCTCTTCTTTATGTGCAAATACAAATTTAACTACTGCAACTTTATGCTGGTCCATCTATTTTCTCCAAATGGTAAAACTGAAGCCTCTCTGACATCTTGATAAGTTGAGCTCAGCATGGGAAAGTTTTAATTCCCCACCATCCCACTAATGCCTGTTCTACACAGCCAATTGCCTACTCTGCAGGAGACTGCCAATAGTAGAAAATGACCATATAATCTCCTAGGAAGGTCCTAGAGATGCAAAATTCATCAGGCCTGCAACAGGTCCTGACAAAGCGATACTGGGATGCTTAATTCACCCATTTCATGGTTTTCCTGTCAGCACCTTCACCCATTCTGTTCATTCGGCCATCCAGCCCTTGTTCTGGTTGGGGAATTCAACCTGCCGGGTATCTGCTGGAAATATAACACAGCAGAGAGCAGGCAGGCTAGGAGGTTCCTCGAGTGCATGGAAGATAACTTCCTGACACAACTGGTAGGGGAGCCTACCAGGGGAAGTGCCTTGCTAGACCTATTGCTCACAAACAGAGAAGGAAAGGACTAGTGGGAGATGTGGTGGTCGGAGGTCGTCTTGGGTTTAGTGATCATGAAATGGTCAAGTTTTCAATTCGTAGTGATGTAAGGAGAGGGGTTAGCAGAACCTCCACCTTGGACTTCCAGAGGGTGAACTTTGACTTGTTCAGGACACTGGTTGAGAGAGTCCCTTGGGAGATAGTCCTGAAGGGCAAAGGAGTCCAGGAAGGCTGGACTCTCTTCAAGAAGGAAATCTTGAAGGCCCAGGAGCAGGCTGTCCCCAAGTGTCGCAAGTCTAAAGGGCGGAGAAAATGGCCAGTCTGGATGAATAAGGAACTTCACATGGGACTTAGGAATAAAAAGAGGGTTTGCCACCTTTGGAAGAAGGGACAGGCAACTCAGGAGGAGTACAGAGATCTCGTTAGGTTATACAGAGAGAAAATTAGGAAGGCAAAAGCCCAGCCGGAGCTCAACTTGGCCACTAACATTAAGGACAACAAAAAAAGTTTTATAAATACATCAGCAAAAAGAGTGCCAGGGAGAATCTCCATCCCTTACTGGATGCTGGGGGGAAAGTTGCAACCAGGGCCGAGGAGGAGGCTGAGATACTTGATGCCTTCTTTGCCTCCATCTTCAATAGTCAGACCAGCTATCCCCAGGGTGCTCCGCCTCCTGAGCTGGAAGATAAGGATGGAGAGCAGAACAATCCACCCATAATCCAGGAGGAAGTAGTCAATGATCTGCTTCTGCACCTAGACGTACATAAGTCCATGGGGCCAGATGGGATTCCCCCAAGAGTACTCAGGGAGCTGGCAGGAGAGCTCACCAAGCCTCTCTCCATCATTTATCAACAATCCTGGTCAACAGGGCAGGTGCCAGGTGACTGGAGGGTGGCTAATGTGACGCCCATCTACAAGAAGGGTCAGAAGGAGGATCCGGGGAACTACAGGCCTGTCAGCCTGACCTCGGTACCAGGAAAGATCATGGAGAGGATCATCTTGAGTGAGCTCTCATAGCAAGTGCAGGGCAGCCAAGGGATCAGGGCCAGCCAGCATGGGTTTAGGAAAGGGAGGTCCTGCTTAACCAACCTGATCTCTTTCTATGACCATGTGACCCACCCGCCGGATGCAGAGAAGGCTGTGAACTTTGGTAAGGTCTTTGACACCGTCCCCCACGGCATTCTCCTGGAGAAGCTGGCGAATCATGGCATAGACAAGTGTACTCTTCGCTGGGTTAAAAACTGGCTGGATGGCCGTGCCCAGAGAGTTGTGATTAATGGGGTGAAATCCTCTTGGCGGCCGGTCACCAGTGCTGTCCCACAGGGCTCAGTTTTGGGGCCAGTTTTGTTTAACATCTTTATCGATGATCCGGATGAGGGGACTGAGTGCACCCTCAGTAAGTTTGCAGATGACACCAAGCTAGGTGGGAGTGTTGATCTGCTTGAGGGTAGGAAGGCTCTACAGAGGGACCTGGACAGGCTGGATCGATGGGCCAAGGCACAACTGTATGAGGTTTAATAAGGCCACGTGCCGGGTCCTGCATTTCGGTCACAACAACCCCAAGCAACGCTACAGGCTTGGGGAAGAGTGGCTGGAAAGCTGCCCAGCAGAAAAGGACCTGGGGGCAATGGTGGATGGCCAGCTTAACAGGAGCCAGTAGTGTGCCCAGGTGGCCAAGAAGGCCAACAGCATTCTGGCTTCTATCAGGAATAGCGTGGCCAGCAGGAGCAGGGAAGTGATCGTGCCTCTGTACCAGGTGAGGCACTGGTGAGGCCTCACCTCAAGTACTGTGTTCGGTTCTGGGCCCCTCTGTACAAGAGGGACAGTGTGGAGCGTGTCCAGAGGAGAGCTCCCAGGCTGGTGAGGGGTCTGGAGACCAGGTCATATGAGGAGAGGCTGAGGGAGCTGGGCACGTTTAGCTTGGAGAAGAGGAGGCTGAGGGGAGACCTCATTGCCCTCTACAACTACCTGAAAGGAGGTTGGAGAGAGGTGGGTGTTGGCCTCTTCTCCCAGGTCAATAATGACGAAACTAGAGGAAGTGGTATGAAGTTGCAGCAGGGGCGGTTTAGATAGATATTAAGAAGAATTACTTTACTGAAAGAGTGGTCAGGCTCTGGAACAGCCTGCCCAGGGAGGTGGTTGAGTCACCATCCCTAGAGGTATTTAAGAAACCTCTAGATGTGGCACTTCAGGGCATGCTCTAGTGGCAGAGATTGTAGGGTTTTGTTTGTTGTTTGTTTTTTTTTTTTTGTGTGTGTGTGGTTGGACTTGATGATCTCAAAGGTCCTTTCCAACCATGAAGATTCTATGATTCTATGATTCTCCTGACCGTGGAAGTTTGACACATATGATATGCTGAAAGAAACAGGTTTGATTTATTGTTCTGCTTTGGCTGCTGCAATCATAGACAGAGCTACCCTATAGATATTTACCTCTAGACAGTTCTGATTACATTATTTGCTTACTTTGTTTTACTTCTTCCTGTTTATAGACACTCCTTTCGTTGCCCTTGCATCTCCCTTACTCTGCCCCAATCCCCTCTCATACAAACATCCTGCACCTTATTAGATTTCCTTTTTTGAACCTGCTGAAGTTCAACAAGGCCAAGTGGAAGGTCCTGCACCCCAGTCAGGGCAATCCCAGTATTGATACAGGCTGAGGGATGAATGGATTGAGAGCAACCCTCCAGAGAAGGATTTGGAGATACTGGTGGATGGAAAATTGGATATGAGGTGGCAGTGTGTGTTTACAGCCCAGAAAGCCAATCATGTCCTGTGCTGCATCAAAACAA
Organism: Larus michahellis; assembly: GCF_964199755.1. Taxonomy (NCBI): domain Eukaryota; kingdom Metazoa; phylum Chordata; class Aves; order Charadriiformes; family Laridae; genus Larus; species Larus michahellis. Next base: position 160,874,288 of record NC_133896.1, read on the forward strand.
GTGTGACCAGGAATTCAGAGGAGGTGATTCTGCCCCTCTACTCCACTCTCATGAGTCTCCACCTGTAGTACTGTGTTTAGCTCTGGGGTCCCCAATGCAACAAAGACATGGACCTGTTGGAGAGGAAGGACACAAAAATGATCAAAGGGGTGGAACACCTCTCCAGTAAAGAAAGGCTGAAAGGGCTGCAGTTGTTTAGTCTGGAGAAGAGAAGGCACTGGGGAGACTTTATTGCAGCCTTTCAGAATATAAAGAGGACTTATAAGAAAGATAGAGACATTTTTCCAGGACTTGTAGTGATAGCACAAGGAATAACAGCTTTAAACCAAAAAGGGGTAGTATCAGTTTAGATATAAGGAAGACATTTTTTACCTTGAGGGTGGTGGGACTTTGCCACAGATTGGCCAGAGAACTTGTGGATGCCCCATCATTGAAAGTGTTCATGGGGCTTTGAGCAACCTGGTCTAGTGAAAGATGTCCCTGCCCACAGCAGGGGGGTGGAACCAGATGGTCCCTCCCAACCCAAACTGTTCTATGGTGATTCTATGTTGGCCTTGTTTTTGCACATTTGTAGTAAAATTAGATACTTTTGACAATACTATGTTGGCAATGTTGGCCTTGTATATTAGTATTGATATGGTTGTCTAGATACTGTTGGCCTTAAAAGATTTTGCTCTCCAAAAGGTCTCCCAGTGCTTCCCCCCTCAACTCTGTACAAAACTCAGCCATTTCTCAAGTAACTTCCCTATACCCACCCATGATATCCAGCTTTTTCTCATGATGCTATCAGTTACCTCTGGCAGCTTTTTACATGGTTGTGTGACATGTCCAACAGTTCATGTTCAGTAGTTCTTCGCATCCTACTACACAGTGTAACCTAAGGCCAGGGGTAAGGCAGCAGACTAGTCATTTCCCTGCAGCCCTAATATCCTTGTGGCTTACATTTGCTATAGCAGAAGCCTGCAAAAACAGCCCCATAACCACTACTGCCTCTGAGGTATCTCTTCCCACAGACATTGTTGCGTTTACCTTTCCCATTCCCACAACAGTGGAAGGTTCAAACCCTCCTCGCCATAAATCAGGCCTTAGTTGTATGTCATGTCCAACTGTGCTGGGTTTGGATGGGATAGAGTTAATTTTCTTCACAGTAGCTGGTAAGGGACTGACTACCTTTTGGATTTGTGCCGGAAACAGTGTTGATAATACAGGGATGTTTTAGTTATTGCTGAGCAGTGCTTGCACAGAGTCAAAGCCTTTTCTGCTCCTCACACCACCCCGCCACTGACCAGGCTGAGAGTGCATCGGAAGTTAGGAGGAGACACAGCTGGGATAGCAAACCCCAATTCACCAAGGGTATATTCCATACCATACGATTTCATGCTCAGCAATAAAACTAGGGGGGCGCTCAGGGACTGGACGGGCATCGGTCGTTTGGTGATGAGTAATTGTTTTCATTTGCATCACTTGTGTTTCTTGGGTTTTATTTCTCTCCCTTTGATATTTTTTTATTTCTTATTATATTCTTTTTCATTATAAATTATTATTGTTGTTGTTGTTGTTATTATTATTATTATTAATATTATATTCCAATTTTTAACTGATTTAATCTCATCCCATGAGTTTTCTCAATTTTAACATTCTGATTCTCTCCGCTTATCCCACTGGGGGAGTGAGTGAGCAGCTGTGTGGCACTTAGTTGCTGGCCAGGGTTAAACCATGACACAAACTCTGCCTGCATGTAGTCACAGAGAGATTGTGTAGGCACTTGTAGCATCAGTGTCTGTTTTTTGTCCTAGCCACAAATCTGAACCTTCTTGCCTATTTGTTTTGGGTTTTTTTGTTTGTTTGTTTTTTGACTGCAGACCAAACCTCTAACCTTCTAATTTTTCTAGGTTATGTGGAAAAAATTAGGTTCTTTGAATCTTGGTTCAAAAATCCCATTTTTTCTGTTCTTGAAAACTGAGGAAATTAATCAAAGCCCTGAAGCATCATCAGCTTTACATGGTCAGTGCCGTATTCCAGGCTTACGCAACTGCTTCATGAATCTGTACTATTTTATTTGTTTGTTCAGAAAGCTGGCCCTTGACTCATCGAACACAAAGACTGAGCTTATTCTCCATGTTTACTAAAGCATTGTCATGTTCTTTAGATTTCTGATGCTTTCTATTGACTTCTAGCTGTTCAAATATGGCCAAACTGTTTAAAAGTTATATGTCTCCCAAAGTGGCAGTCCATATGAAGTATTATGTTTATAGAAATACACATGAACGCATTCGAATTAGTCATTTGTTAATAAAATCCTGATAAGATACCTAAACCTTTTGTGGCAGATAAACTATAATTTCAAAATAGAAAAATGTATCTGAAAAAATAACAAAAAAACTCACCCTACCATCTCCTCCCCACCCCAAAAAAGAAAAAAAAAAGAAAAATCAACAAAACCCGACAAAATCACAGTATTAATCTACCCTCAAGAAGAGCCTACTGAAATAAAAAGTAAGGTTAGAACCTTACAAATAGGGGCTTAAATCTTATAATTTGTCTTTTTCTTCTTTTTTTTTTTATTCTCATTGCTGTCTTTGTCGTAAGGCTGCAGAAATTTGTACTATTTTCAGTTTTCATTAAGTACAAAGATTGCCTTGAGAATAGTTTAATTTTGCACAATTTCTCTCATTATAGTCTTTTTTTCATGAAAATGGATTTATTCTGAGACTCTTTTTGAAGATACTTTCCGGCTATTTTGTAGGAAATTAGAACATGATAGATTACGCTTCAGAAATGCTAAATCTTATTCTAATGACAAAGATTGTGGCAAGAACAAGTACTGGTAGCTGAATGAATTCACTAGCAGCACAATTGTAACAGAATCGTGAGAATAGAAAGGTGCATCATACTTATGAGGTAGATACCAATTATACCAGGAAATGTCCTAAAATTATTTTTTTCTTATTATATCTTAGGATAGTTTGAATGTGTACTTAGATTTCTACAGGTTTTGTTTTGTGTCTTTTTTTTTTACAATATAAGAATAAGTCCTGATTCTGCAATCATGTACAATTGCAGGTGGTCTTGTAAACCTCCATAAGATTAGCCATGTGAATATGTGCTGTTTGGTCTGGATCTGTATAAAATAATAATGTAAGGAAAGGTTCTAGTGAGAAATTCATCTACATGATATGTTCATACAAGCAGTGTTACACCTAAAGTCACAAAATTTAAGTGCCTTTACATATACTTTATATGTATGCTTCTTATACTACTGGACAGTATGAATCATGAGAGCAATGCTACATTGGAGCAGAAAATTCTCGTTATCTTTATAATAGTGTAAGTGTATAAATAACTGCAGTTACTATTTAGAAGTCATCATTTTTATGCTTTATATTTCCAATAATTAGTACTACATAACACAATGAAAGTGTTACTTCTACTACGATTTATTTACATTATTACACACTGTGATAGGTTACACACCTTACACATTCTGTTTGATACTGAAAATTTTGCATATTTATCTTCATTTTGAATCCTTGTTTTAGTTCATTTTTACCAGAATATTGGACTAAAGAAAATAAATATATAAACAAATAATAGAGAGAAATCTTACAGTAGAAGAGGAAAGGGAATGAATAAAGAAAGAATTATGGGCTCTGACCTAAGGATTTTGCTTGACTAGAGCAAAGAAGAAATTCAGGCAGGAGCATAGTCACAAAGCTGTGTTATTGCACTGCTTCAGGTTCAAGCTTAAACATAAAAATGTTTAAAATTGTAGAAACGAAAATTTATTATTTAGTGTGGGAAATTATTTCCCCTGTCTCTTATTGGGTGTGGGGAGTGACAGGGGGTTGTGATGTTTAGGAAAGCGCCTGGCATGATATTATTTGAGCAGCAAAGTTATTGATACCATGGCTGAGTACCCAGTATGCTTCACAGCCATCTAATCGAGCATCACTTCCTCCTTAGGTTTGTTACTGCTTCGTTACTTCAGTTTCTCTCACAGGCTTCTGTCCCATCAGTTGTTTATTTTTCCTCCTGACAAGATGTTTCCCTTCATTCTGTCTCTTGCTCATCATATTTCTTTCTGCTTTCTTGATTTCTCTTGTTCATAATAACACATTCTGCCCCTAAATTCTCAGTTCCTCTAGTTGTCTTTCTCCCAAGCTTTTCAAGCCCATCTTTCTCCTTATATCAGCTCCAAACATGGTGAAAAAATTAGAAAGTAGTAGTTACTTTTACTCTCTTCCTTTTCTGGTTACATTGGCTGAAGAACATTTTGCAAGATGAAGACTAATTTCAGTCCTAGGGCCAGGGCTAATAGATGATAGTAGTAATTTTGATTAAGGATAAGAGCCTGCTAACTTTGTCAGGGGAAGGCTTTAGTAAGAAACTTGTAAAAATCTGTAAGCATCAAGAATAAATAAATAACGCCACAACATTTGTTAGTGTTTTGTGATATATTTAATTTGCTTTCTCAACTAGAACACTGATGCCTTACCAAGCAAATCTATTGAGGCATCTTATATGATGGGTAAAATTTGCATGGTTTTGTGACAAAGACTCAACAAAATAATCATGATGATGATGATAATAATAATAATAACAATAATAACAACAACAACAATAATTCATCCAAATAAATGTTGTCATATTAAAAATACTTCACGGAAATATTTATTTTTCTTGAATATTTCACAGTTTTTGAAAATTAAAACATTAAATGTCTTTTGGTCTAAATTATTCCTTTTTGAAGACTTTAGGTTCTACTTGGATTATATGCAGTCTGAAGCATCATGTTTTGCTACTTGCATTTATTATTAAATATTTAAGAATTTCCTTTACAGAAATATTTTTAGATTTTTCTTTTTTTTTCTCCTTTTGGGAGAAGGAAAAAAAAAATAACAAAATCTAGTTTTGCAGATTTCAAGCAACTGCACATATCACAAACCTAAAAACACAGATTTGGCTCGGTCTAGCAGTATGTTTAATTCCCCCCCTCCTGCCCCCCCCCTTTTTTTTAAATTCTGTATTAATATGGACATTTTTTAAAAGTTTAACAAAACTTTTATGTAGTCCTTAATTATCATGAATACTTCTGTTTCTGTCTCCCTATATAAGGACGGATCCTCACCTGAAATGTTGCCATATACTGTTATTACCACCCTCTTCCCAATTCAATAATCAATAGATTACAAGACAATAATGGCACCTTTGTATTTAACGCATTAATAACCAGTTTGTATTTTCTGATATCTGTACAGTAGGTGTTTTTCAGAGAGTTACTCTTCTGCATCTGTGTATTGGAAACTTTAGGGTTTACATATCCTTTGCACTGTGTACTACTTATTACAAAGTAATAAGTACTCCATCCTAAAGGCCACTTATTATATTGGGTAGGTAGTCGTGGCTTGTCACGCCTTTTCATCTTCTAATCTTCTAATCTTCTTACAGCCAAAAAAGTAGATGATACTGTACTGTTAGATCAAACATCTGATATTTATTTCAGAAGACACTTTCAGCCTAAACAGGTGTGAGAAATATTTGAAGATGAGTTATTATTTGTGTCTGTGAAAGAAAAGAAATACTTTGTCTTACTTATTGCTTTTTAACAATTCAGTCTCTTTTGTTTTCCTGGTCACAAGGAAAAAAAATGTATATTTTCAAGTCAAAAACTTTATATTATCTGTCTGTATATTCTCTCTACAGAGTGCTACTAGAAATCAACTTATTAGACTGTATCTAGTCTCTAGGGGCAGCCAGCAGGCAGTTATGCCTGAACTCTTTAATGTGTGGAAATACACATCTCAGTTTCTCATAGAATATTGTGGAATTCTTATTGTCCTTAGGAACACACTGCACAGCAAAAAGTCCAGCACTGGATTTTCCCAGGAGGAGAAGCTTTCCTCCCACAGGCACGCACTAGCCTGGTTTGGTTCAGTGAACCTGTGTCTCACGACTGGAAAGCAGCAGCGATGGGATGAGCCTGCACCATTACCAATAACCTGCTTAGTGCAGCCTCCTCCAGTTCCATCCCTGAATCTAAATGAGTGTTCAGACCAGCAGCGACTGTTGTGACTAGATGCTTTTGAAGATGTTACTTTGAGATGGATAGCTTTTATGCTATTGAAATGTTCATGATATACTTTTACATTATTACAGTTGTTCTTGAATAGTGACTGATAGAAATGAGATCGGAAATAGTGTCCTTTTCACTGGTGATGTATTTTGATTCCCTGATGATTTGTGCTGGGATGTTCTGTGAATTGTGGTACACAAAGCAAGATATTGAAATTCGGATTACTAAATCCTTCTCTTCTTCTTTACATTGTGCACCAGGATTGTGTACCTTAGAAGAAAAAATATTACTGAAAGTCTACTGGGTTAGATGAAGGGAATTTGACCTGAACTGAACAATTCTACAGACTTTGGGGAACCATATCTCTGCTCATGCACATATGAAGGTAAAGAAGTTTTAAAGCAAAGACTGAAAAATCTTCTTGTTTGTTTGTTAGATTTATGTTTGTGGGTTTTTTTCTCTCCCCCTCCCCCTCCTTCATCCAGGTGAACATTCTGACAAAATAATGTTCTTTCTTCCCCTTTTCCCCAACTTCTTGGGGCTCAGAGACTACCCAGTTCTTTTCTAAATTGCTTCAGGGGCAACTGTAGAAATTCTTTCCAATTTACTTGCGTGGTCTCTTACAAAAGTATTCAGGTATTATGTGTTTGCCTTCAAGATAAAGCACACTAAAACATGTCTAATAGTTATTATCCTACTTGATCAGCAGTCCTCACAGCTGGATAGTCCACTGCCTCCTTGAGTGATTTGGAATCAATTTGGAATAATGAAAATCCTTTCGTTGTATTTGTGGTTTTGGGGTTTTTTGTTTTGGTTTGGTTTGGTTTTGTTTTTATTGGTTTTTTTTGGGTTTTTTTGGGTTTGTTTTTGTTTTTTTTTTCTTGCACAAGTTCGGAAAAATCTCTCTGAAAATAAGAAGTGAAGAAGTATAAGCCTGTTGCTTTAACTGGATGCACACTGTATTAAATAACTTACTAGCCACTCACCTCATGAACCATATGACTTTATCTGAATATCTGCCAAATAGATGTCAGGCCATGAGCTGCAGCCGTTTAAGAACAAAACACCGTAAAGAAAAGAAAGAAAATATTTTCCCTAGTTACCCCCAACATCCCATTTGACTTTTGGGTAATTTTACCTTTCTTTTTTTTTTTTTTTTTTTTTAAATGTCAGAGTGTCTGTATAGACAACATTTGTGGCAATTTAGCTAAGATTTAGTCATACCCCATCTGATACTTCATCATCTATCATCTCAAGCCCTATCTTGGGAGGGTTGAGATGTGGTTGGGAAGGGTGAGAGATGATCCTGGGTCTAGCATTTGATAGATAGATAAATTTAGTTTCTGATTTACTGCAGGGGATAGAGAAGGTACAATTATTTCTGAATAAATAGTAATAGCAGTATTTGGAAAAAATAAAAATTAAAAAAAACCATACCAAAAAACAGCTTTATTTTTTGTTGTTGTTCTTGGTTTGTTTGAAAGAGTGCGGGTATTTACCTTCAGCATAAAAATCTGTTGCATAGTAGCTGACAGGAGTTTATTTATTGCTGACTAAATTCCTCTCCTATAAAAGTTTTACGACACACTTTGTATTCAGTGTTTCTTTTTACTGGTGAACTCTCCTCTGTGAAAGTATTGTAGCTTTGAATCTCATATAGGCATATACAATCTATTTCATGTCCTGTACAGAAAATTTCTCTAAAAACATGTAAACCGAAGAAATTTTAGTTGATACTTTGCTCTATAGCTGCAAACAGAGGAAGAAAATGGATTTGGGGAAAGGCCATTTTACCTCAAGGGACCTCGGGCATGGGAGAATTAGAGCAGGGTCAGGTAGTAGAACCTCAGCAGATGGGAGGTCTCCAGTAGGTGGATGTGCTGTGTATATTTGGCATGGGGGCAGGTATTCCTGGGAGTCCTGGAGTGCCTAGGGATCAAGAATATGGATCATTATAGTATTGGGGATATTAATATAGAATTGCTTGTTTAAAATGATTGGAATTCGTGTTAGGGAAACAAATGCAAACCAAGGTAAGTTCTCCAAGAGCACTGTAACCACTGAATCGCTTCAGAAGCAGGGATCCCCGGTAAGAACCAAGACTCCCTCCCAACACGCGCTTTTTCCTGGCTCTCACTGGGAACAAGAGCAGAAACAGCAATAAAAACCTTCTACTGGCATACACATTCAGAGTTTTATTGCTACTGCTACTCATGCTCTGTGAGTGAAGAGAATGAAATAAGGAACTACACACCGAAACAGCATGGGATAAGCAGGCTATACTGCTGAGCGAGTTTGCCCTCACTTTCAGACACAGCAAATTACAGTACTGAATTTAAAAGTATTTGCACCACATGATCCCTAAATAATAATAAGCTAAAGCTCTGTTATTTGATGTCGTGTATAACCTCATCCTTTCCAATGCATTCATTAGTGTATAAACACGGTGATTATATCCCTAACATTTGCTGTGATGTTTGATGCTTTAATTTTAAATTGGGCACTATTGTTACGTGAATTAATCTCCAGATTGTTCTGCTCTTTATAAATTTTTTAATAATTTCAAAAGACTAATAGTATATAGAAATTGCCCCCCATTAGGATAAAATTAATTATGAATGTTATCAAGAATTATGTTCGTTCTGCAGGGGTAAGTTGTTATTCCTTACTAGAGGCAAATTTCCAGTGAACACAGATATGTTGGTTTTCTAGCTGACACTAACACCTGTGCAATGAAGGCTTCCCACTAGGTTACTGGGGTTGGTTTTTGTTAACAGTCAGGGTTGTTTCACGTTTTTCTATTATGTACTTTGCATTTTGGGACTTGTTTTTATTTTCTGCTCGTTCACAGCTTAGAGCTTGCATGAAAATCAAGTTGATAATTCTTATTTTTCAGTTTTATTTTGACACTTTCTTGGACTTCTCATTACACTTACGTCAAATAAAGGGAAAGATGTTCTAAGTATGTATTTAAATGATCTGAATTACACTTCTATAAGCTATTGTATTTTTTTAAAAATATATTTCACTTATAACTTTTGAACTTAACACAAATTATGGTATTTCATGTTTATCAAGAGGCAGTGTTTATCTGGAAACAGGAAGAAGTAATTTTTCGGTAGGTCTGAGTTGGAGGTGATAAATTCATTGTTGCTTCTTCAGGTTAAAATGGTATGAAGAGTATATGGAAAAAAATACCAAACTGGCACATAATAACTGTTTAAGATGCCTCCACTTTTACTTGAAATCACTCAAACTGAAGAAGGTTTTTATGGTTATGGAACATCGTTTAGTATCCACAAATTTATGGGACTGATTGTGTTTGCTATGGGAGTTTCCAATGAAGAGTGGAAAGCATTCTTTCTAAAAGACTGGAAAATGAGGATGAAGAATAAGTACTTACAATGGGGACATCATGTTTCCTGCTTTAACTTTCCCACAAGTCCTTAAGTTTATTTATAGTACTTTTATTTAGATTTCAGTTAAAATTTGTATATGTGGATAAAGTAGAGCTTTAAAGTCTGACAATCATTAATAGAGCTGTTTGAATGTGTTCTCAGCAGCAACCCTGTGTGGAGTTTGACTGTTTTCCATGCTTTCAAAACTTATTGGCAAAGAAGGTTGAACTGGCAATATTGTATATTCTATTTTTGTGGAACCTGGCAGAAATATGAATTTTGGTGTTCTTCTGAGTGGTATGAATAACTCTGCACATCTCTGGAAGGTGATTTAGCATGAATGAATTCTTTGCCTTGATATTTATGAGTGCAGCTGTAGGCCATAACCTAAAGTCTGGAATAAATTTGCTGTGAAAGTGAAATACAACAAGAGTTTTATGAGTCCCAGATCATATAAAGTGTTTGCAAAATTAGAATGATTAAAGGATGATAAAGCACCAGGCTCAGATAAATTGTCCTGTGGCATGTTTGGGGAAATAGAAAAGACAGTGGCAGATATTTTTGATAACTCACTGTGGCTAATGAAGTAACAGAGGTGGCTAAATGTGTTTCTCTCTAAAAGTTTAAGAAAGGATCTATGAAAGATTCAAAACTTCAGACCTGAAAAGCGTACAATAGTTAGAAGAACAGTTAGAACGAGATAGGATTATGAACCATTCAAAAGAATGGCATATAACTTGTAAGGGACATGACTAATTTGCTTGGTTTCTTTTAATACTATATATTTACTAAAATTGTGAAGAAAGAGGTAGTTGTGGAAATAATTAATGTGGATTTCAGAAACATTTTTATATGTCATTATACAAAAGCGCACTTCTATGCTGGGACTCTCAGTGTTTTGGCATGAGAACTACAGGAAAGGGATTTTATGCAACAGCTAAAAACTGGGCCAGGGTTACTAATCAGCTCTCCTTTTTATATGGAAACATAGGAACTTGGCACCTGAAGTAGGATGAAAGGTGGCTCCCCAAATACTTTTGAGCTTGCATGTTCATTTAAAAGTTCCAGTCACAATTTCTTAGCTTTGCTATACAGTATGACATAAAATTAGAGAAAGTTTTTAGTTAAACTTTCTTTTATGCTTGAATAGAGGATTCTGTGTGAGTGTCCTGATTGGAGTCTTTTGCTACATCTATATTAATAAATTAAAAAAATTAAGGGCTCATTCTCTTGCCTTGATTGCAAGCGATGCAGGACTTCTCTCCATTCACATAAACTGTCTCCTTCCCCAGGCAAAATAGCCACCATAAATCTACCCAGGAATAGGTTCCAGAATTTCCATGGTGTTTCAATATATGGATTAATAAATTATGGATGCCCATTAGATGAAGATATATATGTGAATGGAAGACAGGAAAGAAGGGAGAAATGGATGGGGATTACTGTTTATTATATCAGAATGTTCTATAAAAGACATAAGGAATATTATCTGTGAGGTTACCTTCTCAGAAACCAAGATTACTAGTACAGAATTCCTTACAACTTGGTATGTCAGTCTTGTGCTTAGATTTCTAGAAATATCTGATTCTTACTAAAAATTCTAAAAAGCTTATTAAAGGCATAAACATAGTTTAAAAATAAGATATTATATAATTGAACTAATACTATTTTTCCTCTGCAAACAGTACATGATACAGTATCAGTGCATTCTACTGATGTTGCATGATAGACACACAAATATTTTCATATGTGTCAGTTCTTGTTTCCATGACAGTTAAAATACTGCAGAAAATAATAATAAAAGAGTATATGAGGTAGCATTCCAGTGACTGGAGAGCGTGTATTGTCTAATGATTAGAAAGATCCAGTCTAACCGTGATGACTGGGGAAGAAGAAGTAGGAGGATTGGGAATTCAATGAGGTATGTCAAATCCTATTAGTCTACATAATTTCCTCTTGCTGAATTCTGACAAGACAGGACTGTTATTGGAACTGAGCAAATATTCATAGTAAATAATTTGTTCAATTAATTTTTTATAACTATGTCAGCAAGCAATTTATTTTATTTTCCTTAAAAATCTATAGCTTATTACTCAATATTCAAGTGTTGTTGCTTAGCAATGATTGGTCAAATAAAAGATAATGTGTCAGTCTTGCTAATTCATTGGGTAAGTGCAATTCAAATTTATGACAAGAATATTAAAAAAACCAAATGTCTTATTTAGTTTTCTGTTGACATGTTCAAATAACATGCCAATGAGTCATAAGAAACACCTATGGGAGATAATAAACAGAGTTTTATTCAAATAATTAAAAATATATCACTAAAATCCATATCTTACAATAATTCATTTTCTTCTTTGTTTAAACATGGTCATTCAGATAGTTTTTAATTGCAATTTAATGTGGTCCTTATCATACAAAGTAAGCATTTCAATACATTCTCTCCTCTTTTCAAAGCATTTTCCTACAATTTTATCATACTTCCCAGTGTTCACTTTGAAAGGGAAGAGAATTCCTGACTGTTTCAGTGTACTGACAAATTAGGTTTAAAATTCCATTTCTTGCTTATGCCATATTTCTATAGCAGGCAGATATGAAGTGGTGGTGGGTTTGATTTGACACCTCTTACTCTCAGCTGAAATTTGCCTCTTGAAATTTAAGAACTCTGTTATTTGACCCCACAGTGATCTGTTATTCACATGTTAGCTGACAATCTGTGAATAAACATTATCTGTTCTTAAATAATCTCCAAAGAGGTGGGGGGATTGGCATTATGTTTTTGTTACCTGCGACAGTTTCATTTCATTTAAGTGTGGGGTTTTCTTCCCTTCGCAGGGTACTGAAAGATGTTTGCCAGTGAGGGCACGGTAAGAGATCAAGAGCCCAGATGACTGATCCTGAATAAAGCAGAAACAAATTGATACCAGCAAGCAGCAGAGATAGTAACTAGCTGCAAAACAAGAGGTCATGATCTGAGGTTAAAGGGGGTAGTAGCTGACAGGCAACTCAAACAGACTGTCTTTATACAAAGAAAAATTCAAATACAGAGCAAAGCAGTGAGAAACTGCAGAAAAGCAACGGCAGCCATGAATTGGGGAGAAGAAAAAAGGCATATTTCATAAATGGAATCATAATTATGGTCAAGAGGAAAGCCAGTGGCTAATCAAACCTCCTGACTTTTTGTTCAGATCAGAGTTAAGGCTCAGAATGATAAGGGGGAGAAAACGCAAAATTAACTACCAAAAACTATTCTACCCTACTCTTTGGTGTGTAGTCTGGGACTTGCATGTTTTACTTTTAATCTTAATATTTTTGTTTTGTTTTGTTTTAAGACAAGAATTTCTCCTACTCAGTTTAGATTCATTTTTAGACTACACTGCATTTCAGATTAAACTTTAGTTTCTGCCTGTTTATATGTGTTATTAGTTTGATTTTAGGAACAGCCTTCCACCTACACAATCTGTATTGACCATAGTTTCTCAGTTTTATTATAAGTTTCTGTGATTTGTCTGGAAATCTCACGTCTCATCAGATAGTTTGTGGATAGGCAGTGATGCTCAGAAAACAAGAAACATTGAATCACATGGAAATGTGAGGTGTAGTAGGTGGGATATTAGCTTTTAGCATTTTCTGTTGATTCCCTTTCTGTCAATGGAAGCATACTTCTACACAAAACTGAAGGTAGCTACGACTTCTCCTCATTGATTTTGTACAGAATTTAGGAACCATTCTAGATAAACTGAAATCTTCTCTGACTTCCCAGCTTATGTTGACTAATAATATTTCTCTAAAATAAAGCCTAGATTGTGTATTGAGATTAGATGGAATTGGACCACTGTTTCCCCAGAAAATTTTTTACACATTACACGTAAATTAACGACCATATAACTTTTCTCAAGTGTTCTGTAACAATTTACTAGAATTGGTATAATCAACAGACTAGATGGGTTAAATCATGTGTTAACTAGATGGGTTAAACCATGTGTTGACTAGATGGGTTAAACCATAGCTGCAAATGAAGGAAGTATGAAAAAATGTATACACTGAAACATGTGAAACAGCAAATAATTTATTATCATTTGAACAATTATGATACGAGAATAGAAGTAGGAGAGACAAATCCGATAAATTTATACTTAATATTTCTTTTCAATTTTGTGGCACACTGGCCAAAAATCAGCAGGAAAATTCTCATTGCAACTTTTCTTGTACGCATAGCACAAAATGAGTAATGTTATACATATTACTCTTTTTAGCTACTAGTGTTAGCATAATGCTACTTGAGTCCCACCAGTGCTAGCAGTGTTGACATAATGCTACGGGAGTTCTCATGTAAGAAGAGTAAGTTTTAAAGCTAATATAATGACATGTTAACAGCTCCATACAGTAGACTACAAATTCACTCATCTGTCTTGCTTGTGGCTCTTGTTCTGCATGATTAGAGGATATTGAGTACTGAAACAGAGTGCAATATAGGAATTTTTTTTTTTTTCCTTCCACCTGAACTATCTTCTTCTCAGGAAATCGGTAAAAGAAAATATAACAGGCGTTTGTGGTATTTGAGATGTATTTAAGTACAAGTGGAGTTAAGACATTTAAAAATCCTTGGACAGCCATTTGCAGTGAATGTAAATATAGCGGTTATGTTATTTTAATACCTATCTGTTCTCATCAGAGCTTAAGGGTCCAAGTAAGAAGAAAAAGAATCTTCCTCCTAAATAACTAGAATTATTCATGTGAACAAAGACTAGACAAAACACAAGAACTTGGTGTGAGAAGAAACTAAGCAGCACTAAGAATACTTTTTACTTAGAATACTTACCTTCAAGTAATTACATTCATGTAGTAGCTATGCTTAAGAGCTGAGAGAGGCTCACATTTGAGATATGAAAAAGCATTTCCATGTCAAACCACGAACAGTTTGTGTTTCTCTATATTTATCTTAGAATTATCAAATGGAAATGGAAGAGAAATCTCCAGCTGAGAAAAAAATCAAGCGATTATTAGAAATCTTCATCATAATTTTCATTAGTGAAATCAGGGTATTTTATTTACTCTGGTGATTTGTTGTTTTTTTTTTTTCTATTTGTCTGTCTGTATATAAAATTTCATAACGCTTGTATTTAGAATGCATGTCCTTACTAACACTAAAAGTATTTTAGTCAGGAAGAACTTCAAAATACATTTTCCTATTTGAAAAGTTTTAGTTATCCAATCATAGACAAAAATAACATCGTATGTTTCAGAGAACCAATCAAATGCAGAGAACAGTGAATCAATAATATTCTGTGAAAAGAGTTTATACTTCATTATCAACACAAAAATTGAATTGGTTAGCATAATATGTTCAGTGATTTTTTAAAAAAAATTCATAAAAACGGGTACAATTCAGGGTTCTTTAAGAAGAATAAAGGACTAAATTTACAGCAAACATTAGCGTATCCTTCTTTTAACTTTTAAGTTTGAGTTGATGGAATTATCATATGTCTCATTTCTGATGTTTTGTTTCAGGAGAGTGTGACTGACTGCATGAACATGAATGTGGAATGACAGTATCACAGTAGTTATTACTCAGACAGAATGAATTTGCATTGAAGTAAAGACAATAAAGTCGTAAGGGAGTTTCCGAAAGAATCTCAGCTCTGGGTTCCTGTTAAATATGCACTCCTACTTTTATTGGCTTTTTTCTTTGTTTTACTGTGAATTAATCTTATTCCACTGAAGTGTCTATATTAATCCAGCTCTTCCTTCTTTTTATGCTTACTCAGTCCTTCTCTTAAGAAAAGACATCTGAAAAAGAATATTTATGAAAGGAAAAAAAAAAAATCATTTAGATTCTTCTTGAGTAAATCATGAGAAATTACCTTCATGTCAAAATTAGATTTCTGGCATGTGGAACTTTCATAAAGACACATTGATCAAATATTACATTTCTTAAGTCTTTAAGTGAGAACTTAATATGAACTTGATATGGACTGAATTTTTTTTATTTTGGATTATGATAACAGTAACGAACAAAAAAATCCCTGTTGCTTTCTGTCAAGGAGTTATATAGATTACAGGGTGTCTACACATGGGGTAGCGCTTTGCATAATTATTAGTACATGTGATGGAAGGCTGTAGGTACTTCTGAGAGTGAAGCAGGTTATAAGAAATAATTTTTTAATTTAAGTTTTGAATTTAATCTCTTCAGTGATTAAAAAAACCCCTCTACATATTTCTGCAAATGAGGATATTAAGCTAAATAAATGAACTATAAAGTGTGTTAGCAAAAAAATTTGTTCATTCATTTGAATGGGTAAAATAAATCTAATGTATATTAACAAATGATGCCTTTATGGCTCATTTCTAATGTCTGAATTAGAAAGTAAAGCAACCATGAATTGCCTGCCCCTCTGGTGAACAAGATCCACGGAACTCGTACAACAAATGCCTGGAAGGCTTACCCTTCATCATGACCCAGAATGTGTCCTGAAGTCCCAGGATGAAAGCTGAGATGTGTCTGCCCTTGACCCCTAGCTCCCAACACTTCATTTTCAAAAAGCTGACTATCATTCAACAGAGTTGGTGGGAAACATAAGCTTTCCGTGTGAGGCAGCTGACAGTGCTGCTGAACCGAACGTAACGTTCAGCATGAGATCAATAACTCATGGTCTCCTTCTCAATGGGATTGCTTTTCTTTTGTGCGTGTAAGGGGAGCCTGGGGCTGAGCTAGTTACTGCGTTGGAGTGATTGAATTCAGAGGAATGAATGAGCAGTAAAACAGAGCTTGCCTGCTCCCCCCTTTCCCCATTCCCCCTTCTCTTTTCCTTTCTTTTCTTTGCTTTTTCTTTTGTCTCAGGCCCAGTGGCAGGAAAGGGGGAGAGGGACAGGGTCAGCTTGCACTGTCGATGTGCCCTGGAGTACTCTCAGCTGACGCAGGGAATGTTGTTAAGTGGGGTTGTTGTGCCCTGGGTGCCCGCCCCACCACACGGCTCCCCCCCACCACGCTGATCCGCTACCCTGGGGAGGTCAGCACTCAAACCCAGAGGCAGCCTGAGGAGACAAGTCAGAGCGACTAACCTTTCTTCAAGGCACTTGCACAATGTATGACACTGACCTAAACTCCTCCTTAACCTAGAAATTAGTATCTTTTACTAGGGAAGAAAAATGGTGGCCAGCATATAACTCAAAATTTCCGACAGCATTTCTATACAGGCTTTTGATGTCTGAGTAGGTGTAACTTATATGACAAAGGAGACACAATAGAAGTAAGTATAGGAGGACAGGGTTAATGTATGCTTCCTAATGCTGTCTCCTACTTTCTCATTTTTTAATGTATGATGTCCTCTTTAATTTACATTGATAAACATGCAATGGGTGCAAGTAGCCAGGAGTACCCACACTTCTCCTTCATCTTTAAGATGCCAAAGCAAATAAAGATATTTCTGAACTTCACACAGGATAGCACTCATGTAGGGAAGCACAATCTTTTGGAGAGATCACAGTATTCTGTAATGGGGATGCTAGTTTGTTTCAGTTTGGTCATATGTGTTAAATGCAGAGCTTCCATGACTTTCAAGTGGGAATTTGAATTTTTCTCAGCTTTACCTGATTTTCATTTGACCAAACTACTGATTAAAATGAAAAATATATTTGAGTATAACATGAGATTATAAACATTGATGACCTTTCATTTTATCACCACTTGGAGTGTTGTTAGCATTTTTTTAAAAATGTCCATTCTAACATTATCACTTAATTCCACTATAAACAGATTGACCTCTGCTGTAGAGGAAAGGGTTTGGTTTTCTTCTTCCTTTGCCATCGATTTTACTAATTCTGACTCTGCCTAATAGAAGTGGCAAAGGAAGAGAGCTCTTTGACATCACACCTCTTCGCCCAGCAGGCTTTCTTAAGCTTGCCCAACTAGTTAATTAAAAACATTTGACATTGGTCACAGAGTAATGGTCACCTAAATGTATTGCTTGGTTACTGGTTTATCCACTTGAAGTCTAAAGTATCAGGATTTTTAAGATGAAAAACAACCTCTTGATATCACTATCTGCAAGTCTCAAAGGCTGGTTATTTTCTGTTGGTGATCTTGATAAATTTTTTACAAAAGCTGTATTATACACTGATACGTAGTGAAAGGTCTTGCACTCTATTTTTACAGCAAATTTGGAAAAACATCAATTTTTGTATAGTTTTATTTTTATTAATTTGGAGGTAAAAATCCTCCAAATATATCTTTTCAGAAGGAAAAAAAAAGTAGTAAAATACAGTTATATGAGTCACAAAGAACATTCTTAAAAAAATAAATAAAAATAATGTTTGAAAAAAGATTAATATCTTTTTTGCCCTGTTTTTCTTCTTTCTGTATAGTGAAGGACAGTGGCATTGAAAATGACCAAAATTAGACAAGTTATTTCTTTTTACATAAAAAATATATGAAGCTGCGCATGGAAGAAGGTCAGAAATCAGTATAGTGATTGTTCAGAATCTAGAGAAAGGGCTTTTACATAATCCCAACCTCTATATCACTCTTTTAGGGGAGAAAGAGAAATAACATAGTAAGAAAGATTTGAGAAGAATTAAAACTTACTTTTTTATACATTATGTTCATAAAATTATTTTCCATGATTAATTACTTCCATCTCCTCCCTCTTCCTACTCAAATCTTTACCAACCAAACCAGACTAAACCAAACAAGCAAAAAATACCCAACCCACAATGCATTTCACTCTTGAAATGACCAAAATTTAGCTAATGGAAAAAAAATCTTAGTAGACTGTCTGCAGAACAGGTATAGGATATTTATTTTATTACAACTGAGAGAAGGGTTCCCAATTCTTCAGGGATGGACAGGGGAAAATCTCATTAATGAAAAATGGATATTCCAAAACAATCTATCAGAGACAAATGTAAAGTTAATTAATATGGATATCTAGATTCTTCCACAAAGCACACCTGAGGACTAGCATGTTTTCATTTATTTACTTTAGTCATTCTGCATTTAGTCATTCACCTTCCAAGGATGAACAAATCATTAGCAGTAGCCAATCAGCAGAGACTACATTTTGTATTCTTAACCTGAACAGAATATCGCAGCTGGTATGTGGCAGGGACAGCAGAGGGGGAGAGACAGCTGAGATGGCCAGGTCACTTCATCTACTGCACATTCACACTGAGGTCAGCAGCAGTTAAAAATGTGCAATCCATAATCTGATTAACACTAGGGAGTCTGGAAAGAAGATGATGAGAGGGCAGAACTCCTTCAGCTTAATTTTGGAAAGGAACTCTTACTCCTTTGGGTGATGCTAATCATGTTTAGCAACACACCTGAGGTCTGGAATTTAGCACTTCTTTCCAAAAAAATAATGACAGCTTCATACTATACATTTTTCCCTTGTGTTTTTTTCCTATCCTTTTTATCAAAACAGGTGGGGTTTTGGTTTTGGCTGGGTTTTTTGGGTTTCTTTTGTTTTGCTTTGTTTTGTTTTGTTTTTTAATAGAGGGGGAAAAATAGAGACCTAGTGCTGTTAAATGACAAAAACAAATTAGGTTTTCATTGCACTTAATCAATCTCCTATCAACAAACCCCCAGACTAAGCAACTTTATGGCATGGATTTAGCATAAATGATATGAAGCAAACAAACAAAACCCCACAAAATATCAGTGGGTAAAGCTGTTCTTGGGAAACTCTTGGGAAACTTTGATTTTTTTTAACCAAGTTTCATGTGTTTTTTGCTTCTGGTATCTTATTCCAAGAATTCTGGGAAGGAAAAGGTTATTAAAAAGATATAATTTTGGAAAATCCACCTAAGCATGTTAAAATCAATGTTTCCCTTACAGAACAAACCCTGGGGAGAGAATTAACAGGAATTACTGTATGGGTTGGTCTGCTACTTGTTTTGTATGCTTGACTGCTTGTCAGTTGGCAGAAATCAATGGTTCCCTTTTCACACTGACGAGAGAGGGAAATGGGGGTCAAAACTTTTCCTTACGGGTAGTTGGAGTATAGATTAAGTATTGTACCTCTGTGTCTCCAGTGTATCCCCCAAAAATACCACTTGCCATACCTTTTCAAAAATATGCTGTTTGCATTTATACGTTCATTCACAGTTGATTAATTTGTGTAATATTTCGCTTCCTGCATTTGTTGTAAAATTTATTGTAGCTTATCATAAATACCTATTGGGGCTAAAAGAAAGTAATTTATGCATCTTATTTAATTTTATCCTCTTCTTTATTATTTAATACTCTTTTTTCTACCATCATATTGACTATATCCAAAAGGAAGACAACCCGGCTTCCTTTGTCTGGAGTGCCTTTCTTTTGCTCTCAGTAAGGATACAGCAGATATGAAGAAATCTTACCTATCCAACAGGTAAAAGAAACATCCCAAAGGAGAGTCCATACAGTGTAGTCATTGTGTCACGTGGCAGTAACATGTCATCTTCACTGAAAATACTACTTTAGTAAAAACAATGTTTAAAAGTCACTTTGTGTCTCAAAGGATCCAAATGGGGTACTGCTTGAATTGATAGAACGACAAATTAAATGCTTTCTGAATACATATTAATTTTTGGTACTAGGTTCTGTAGGTTTTTTTAACATTATTTTCCTGTGACTTTTGCATGAAATAATCAGGTGGCTGTGTTGTCAGGTATTTTAACTATTCTCCCTCTTTTGCTAATGAATACCCTGATTTTAAATAAGTGCCCACCTTGAGACCAAAGCTGTAAAATCAGTTTTGGTTGGACATTTATATGTCTGTCAGGTATTGTGATGTGGATACGTGCATTTCCCCCTATGGTGCAATCATTACAGTATGATCATAGCATCTGAATTATGTTGTTGGCTCACAGGCATTCTTCTGTACAGTATATATTTTGAAGATAATGATCTGTGTTTAACCACTGTTTAAAACACATCACTCTGTAGCCATTACATTATATCAAATGTCAGGGAAACTATTTTTATAGAATGAACACTTGTACGATGGGCAAGGATGGCAGCATTACAAAGATTTCAGCAGAGCCTGTTGAAATCTGTGCTTGGGGCTGAGGTTATGGCTTTCACAGTGCTGTAAGAGGACCTGTTCTGTTGCAGAAGACAGTTGCTCTGAAGTCTTTTACTCCATGAGAGAAAACAGTGCTTTGGCGGTAGCCCCAGAGAATGGAATCATGAGAAATACATGTCCCTTGGTTCTGTTGTAATGCTGAAGTGAGAGAAGTGGATGTCATATGTAGGGAACTAACTTCAAGACATATTGTTTTATATCTCTGAAACTTCAATCATTTCAGTGATGTATTAATGTTAAAACCATAATTTAAACCTCAAGTTATGAAATTTTTTTCTTGCATTCTAATCTGTACTTTTATCCATACAGAAGTTTGAAATGCAATTGCCACAATCACATTTCAAATTTTCTTTCTAGTTGTATTTTGCTTTATAGCATTTTCTTAACATCACTTTCATTATTAAGGTTTTTCCTAGGCAGTGAGCAAGTTTTTTGGAAAACTATGCAAACTCACAAACAAACTAAACTAATTCACTGTAGTCCTCACTAATTATAATTAGAAAGAATTTTGTGAGAATGGAGCATAGCCTCTTACTTAAAAAACATAATAAATTATAATTACCCTCTAGATACAAATTCTTGATCTGTTCTGCTGAAATCAATGGAAGAATTAAACTGCTTAAGTTGCACTTCTGGTTTACACAGATGCAGCAGAAGCAGTTTTAGGTGTTTTTAATACACACATGCTTACACACATATTTATCTATACATGTGCATATATAAGTGGTCTCTTTAAATTCCAGATGAAACTAATTTTGAATCTAAATTGAGGAAATACACTAAGACCAATAGAATGAAAAGGAAAATCTGATGAATAAATGACAAACAGAAGTCAAATTTGCCTTGAGTAAGGCATTTTTTTCCTATCCTCTGCTAGTCACCAAAGCTAGGTGTCTATTTTACTCCTTTTCCTGAAAAGTTTCCTGAAAAGCAAATGGTACTTATTGCGCTCTCATTTGAAAATGGATTATTAGTATTAGGTAGAACATCTCACTCTTAAAGAATTATCATTTTCCAGAATGTAAGTGTGTATATATATGGTAATTTTAAACCCCCATATGTAACTGTATTTTCTGAGATACATTCACGCTAGTGGATGCTATGCTAAACATAAACACCAGTAACAGTGTCTCAGTGTTTATGCTGTGATGTATTTTGTTGTTCACCAAACCATGTAGTAAAAGGGATTAAGGAGAATTTTTTATGAAGATTTGCCCAGCCAACAATGAAGTTTCAGAACTGCCCCCTCGGACTTCTGGAGGGCAGACTTCGGTCTTTCCAGGAGTCTGCTTGACAGAGTCCCTTGGGAGGCAGTCCTGAAGGGCAAAGGAGTCCAGGAAGGCTGGATGTTTTTCAAGAAGGAAGTCTTAAAGGCACAGGACCATGCTGTCCCCATGTGCTGAAAAACGAGTTGCCAGGGGAAAAGACCAGCCTGGCTGAACAGAGAGATATGGTTGCAACTCAGAGAAAAAAGAAGAATTTATGAACTTCGGAAGAAGGGGCAGGCCACTCAGGAAGACTACACACATGTTGTAAGGCTATATAGGGAGAAAATCAGAAAGGCCAAAGACCAACTAGAACTTAACCTGGTTTTGTATGTTAAGGACAATAAAAATATTCCTATAAATACACTATAATAAAAGGATGACTAAGGAGAATCTCCATCCCTTATTAGATGGATGCAGTAACATGGTGACAAAGAATAAGGAGAAGGCTGAGGTACTTAATGTCTTCTTTGCATCAGCCTTTCATAGTAGAATCCATTGTTCCCTGAGTACCCAGATCCCTGAGCTAGTACATAAGGGTGGGGAGCAGAATAAAGCCATCGTAATCCAAAGGGAGATGGTGAGGGACATGCTCCAACACATGGACATACACAAGTCTATGGGTCAGCATGGCATCCATCTGAGGGTACTGAGGGAGCTGGCAGAAGTTCTCAGCAAACCACTTTCCATCATTTACCAGGAGTCCTGGCAAACCCGGGAGGTCCCAGTTGACTGGCAGATAGAAAATGTGACACCCATCCACAAGAAGGGCTGGAAGGAGGATCCACAGAACTACAATCCTGTCAGTCTGACCTTGGTGCCTGGGAAGATTACGGAACAGATCGCCTTGACTGCCATTGTGTGGCAACCAGGACAAACAGGTGATCAGACCCAGTCAGCATAGGTTCATGAAAGGCAGGTCCTGCTTGACAAATCTGATCTCCAGACCAAGCATAATGACCTGCTTGGTGTATGAGTGAAAGGCTGTGGATGTTGTTTACCTAGGCTTCAATGAAGCCTTTGACACCATTTCCCACAGCATTCTCCTGGAGAAAGTGTCTGCTCATGGCTTGGACCCAGTACTCTTCACTGGGTAAAAACTGGCTGGAGGGCCAGGCCCAGAAACTGGTGGTGAATGGAATTAAATCAATTTGGCGGCCAGTCACAAGTGGTGTTCCCCAGGGGCCAGTTCTCTTTAATATCTTTATCAATGATCTGGAGGAGAGGATTGAGTGCACCCTCAGTAAGTTTGCAGACGACATCAAGTTAGGAGGGAGTGGCGACCTGCTTGAGGGTAGAAAGGCTTTGCAGAGGGATCTGGACAGGTTGCATTGATGGGCTAAGGCCAGTGGTATGAGATTCAACAAGGCCAAGTGCCAGATCCTGCACTTAGACCACAACAACTCCATGCAGCACTACAAGCTTGGGGAAGAGTGGTTGGAGAGCTGCCCCACAGAAAAGGACCTGAGGGTGTGGTCAACAGCCAGCTGAATATGAGCCAACAGTGTGCCCAGGTGGCCAAGGCAGCCAAGAGTATCCTGGCCTGTATCAGGAACAGTGTGGTGAGTAGGACTAGGGAAGTGATTGTCCCCCTGTGCTCAGCACTGCTGAGGCCGTACCTCGACTACTGTGTCTAGTTTTGTGTCCCTCACCACAAAAAAGACATTGAAGTGCTGGAGCAGGTCCAGAGAAGGGCAACAAAACTAATGCGGGATCTGGAGAACAAGTCTTATGAGGAGCAGCTGAGTGAGCTGGGATTTAGCCTGGAGAGAAAAGGAAGTTGAGGGGAGACCTTATCAGTCTCTACAACTATCTGAAGGAAGAGTGTAGAGAGGTGGATGTCGGTCTCTTCTCCCAGGTAATAGATGACAGGACAAGAGGAAACTGCCTCAAGTTGCACCAGGGGAGGTTTAGATTGGATATCCCACCTCTAATCTGCCTTGGTGAGGCCACATCTGGAGTACTGTGTCCAGTTCTGGGCTCCCCGGTTCAAGAAGGACAGGGGACTGCTGGATAGGATACAGCAAAGGGCAACCAAGATGATTAGGGGACTGGAACACCTCTCTGATGAAGAATGACTGAGGGTTTTGCGTCTCTTCAGTCTGGAAAAAAGACGGCTGAGGGGGGATCTTATTAATACTTTTAAATACTTAAAGGGTGTGTGTCAGGAGGATGGGGCCAGGCTCTTCACAGTGGTGCCTGGCAAAAGGACAAGAGGTAATGGGCACAAACTTGAGCACAGGAAGTTCCACCTAAACATGAGAAGGAACTTCTTTCCTTTGAGGGTGGCAGAGCACTGGAACAGGCAGGCTGCCCAGAGAGGTGGTGGAGTCTCCACCTCTGGAGACATTCAAAACACCCCTGGACGCGTTCCTGTGCAACCTGCTGTATGTGACCCTGCTCTGGCAGTGGGGTTGGACTAGATGATCTCCAGAGGTCCCTTCCAACCCCTACTATTCTGTGATTAGGAAAAATTTTTACACTGAAAGGGTTATCAAGCATTGGAATGGGCTGCCCAGGGAAGTGGTGGAATTGTCATCCCTGGAGGTATTTAAAAGATGGGCAGACGTAATGCTTAGCGATATGGTTTAGTGGTGGTTTTTGTCAGTATTAGGTTGATGGTTGGACACGGTGATTTGAAAGGTCCCTTCCAACTAGAAAATTCTATGATTCTATGGTTTTATGATTTTGTCATGATCAGGTGGACTTCCACTTTTGAAATTAAAAAGGACAAAGCACCTCCACTTTTGAAGTTACAAAGGACCCAGGCCTAAGGACTTTAACAAAACTTGTAAGGAGATCAGAAGGGAGACAACTGCAGAGGAAGTTAAATGCAGTCATGATGGAACATCAATGGAATACTTTTGACAAGGAGAGGGCATCGATCTAATAGTTTAAGAATTATTGAGAATTATCCAAAACTGTTACACATTTTCAGTGTCCTTTGTGGATATTATTTTATGCCTTGAGTTTGAAAGAGCAGCATTGTATTTTATTCACATAATACTTATCCAATATTACATATCTATTTAGGAGTGCAGTTTATTCTGCTAAAATGCATGAAGGTCTTCTGGCTGGCTTGAGAGCAGCCCTGAAGAAAAGGACTTGGGGGTGCTTGTGGATGAGAGGCTCAACATGAGCCGTCAGTGTGCACTAGCAGCCCAGAAAGCCAATCATATCCTGGGCTGCATCAGGAGAAGCATGGCCAGCAGGTCGAGGGAGGTGATCCTCTCCCTCTATTCCACTCTTGTGAGACCCCACCTGGAGTACTGCGTCCAGTTCTGGAGCCCCTACTACAAGAAAGATATGGACATGCTGCAACGTGTCCAGAGAAGGGCCACGAGGATGATCAGAGGGCTGGAGCACCTCTCCCATGAGGACAGACTGAGAGAGTTGGGGTTGCTCAGCCTGGAGAAGAGAAGGCTCCGGGGAGACCTTATAGTGGCCTACCAGTATCTTAAGGGGGCCTACAAGAAAACTGGTGAGGGACTTTTTAGGATGTTGGGTAACGGTAGGACTAGAGGGAATGGATTAAAACTAGAGATGGGATGATTCAGATTGGACGTTAGGAAGAAGTTCTTCACCATGAGGGTGGTGAGACACAGGAACAGGTTGCCCAGAGAGGTGGTGGAAGCCCCATCCCTGAAAGTTTTTAAGGCCAGGCTGGATGGGGCTCTGAGCAACCTGATCTAGTGGGAGGTGTCCCTGCCCATGGCAGGGGGATTGGAACTAGATGTCTTTAAGGTCCCTTCCAACCCTAATGATTCTATGATTCTATGATTCTCTGATGTACCACAGATGTAAGAAAGAAGGATAAAAAAACCCAAAGAAAACAACTGAGTAGTGTGGCCTTTGAACAAGAAATGTCCATGCATGCTTTTGAAATTTTCCAACTATATATGGGCATATTTACAATGAATAAGTTGGGAGTTATAAGTTTTACATTTCAGTTATTGCTTTTACTTTTTGAAAGTATGGCATTTTTCTTTTTCTGTTTATTATTATTAAAAATTTAAATCCATTTTAACACCAAGAGCTGTAAAAAAATACTCATGAGCTCTCACATGCAAATAAATTGAAATTCGAAATTTGAAATTCATAAAAGGTAACATATTTTTTGTTTCCAAGGCACTGTATGAACTTTCTCAGATTTAGTGGACTTCATATGCAGGCTAATGACTTTTATGTTAACATACAGGTTTTTTACTTTGTTTTTTAAAATAGAAATTTGTTCTATTTATCCATTCCATGTCTATATCACCAAATCAAAGGCATTATACTTACATTTGTTCTTCATTTGATTCTTTAGCAAATGTAAAAAATAATGGTAAGTTTTCAGTTGTGCAGGATGTAAGCCTTATCCAATAGGATATTTTCCTTCTGTTTCCTTTATTTTCATGTCTGCTACTTTGCCTTTGAATAGGTTAAAGAAACAGTCATTAGTATTCATAGGATATTTTTCCCCTGTCATGTGATCCAGACCAGCATAGAAAATTATGTCCACCTAATTCTTACAGCTGGAATTACTCCAGGGTTCTTGAAACCTGAAATGATTTACCAACCAAGAATGACTGTCTCCAGAATTTTGTCAGGTAAATCATTCCCCAGGCTCTTTGATTCTTCACTGTAAGATAATCCTGTTTAGAAATAGCTGAAGTCTTAGCCTGATTTATGTAACATTATTGGTGGTGCATGCCAGCTCTTCTTCACATTTTACAGACCCATCCTTGGCAAAATTGAGTGTTTGCAAAAATGTATTTGACAAAATCAGTTATGGTAAACATCATGATCTGACAAAGAGCTAGCCTACTTTGAAAGGTTTAGAGCCTCCAGATAGATACAAATAAGATAAGAAAAAGCAGACACATGTTAAATCATCCAACAGCAAAGGGGATACTTTATGGAAATGAACTCGCAAGATAATAATTTGAATTTGACAAGGTGATAATTAAAGTCCCTAGATAGACTCTTTCCACATCTGTATGCCTTTCAGTGAAGTTGGTTAGCATATTAACTAGTGTTGGAGAATACTAAAAAATATTCATGGGATGTTAAACTGCATATTGTTATTCATTTCAATTTGTATAATAAATGTAACAAAGTGCAACGCATACAGTATTACACAAGAGGTACTAATCTCTATTATAGACTTATTTTAAAGCACAGTGATACCGTACTAGGCTCTCAGATGCCAGTTTTATCCAGAGAAATTCAAAAGATTTAATATTAATTAGACTTTCTGGCAAGAACAACAAGGTGATAAATTTCTTTTGAATGTGAAATACAGAGGCCAAGACATTTTCAGTGCAGTAGCTGGAACTATTTTATGTTGTAGTTACTGAATAATGACTATCCATAGGTACTTTTCCTGGAAATACTTTAATAGCAATTGGCTTTGTGGAAAAGCTCTGAAGCTTACGTCTGTAATAAAAGGTTTGTTGTTAACTGGTGATAGTTTTTTGGACCAACTTTAAACAAATAGCCCCCAAAATAATTGCTCGATTGTTGAAAAGCCAGTACTCTCTCCCATGGAATTGCTGTGTCAATGAGAAGGCATTCATATACTTCTACTGAAACAGTAGAGGGATATGTGTTGGGGAGCTCACCTAGTGCACTCCAGCTGCAGATGGGCATTTGGACCCTTGAGACCAGATGAGAGCTCCTCTGAAGTAAAAACATTCCATGTTGCCTATGCTGTGGTCATCAGGTCCTCAGTACCAACTGCTCTGCTCTGTAAATCCACTTCTAATGGTCCACATTAATTGTTTCTGTAGATGTTGTCTCAGTGTGATAGATAAGAGGAGAGTGCATGCAACTACTAGAATCACAGTGGGAGCCTTCAAGTCTGGGAGTTGACTGGCAGCACCACCTGGAGAAAGATTGAAACTTTGCCACTTAAAGTAAAGATTTAGCGCAAAGAGCTCAAAACACTGGGGCGAGCAAAGGATTATCAAGTCTGCCATAGGAGTAATTGTCGTCTTTGAGTCAGTGGAGTGCAAGACATAAAAAACACTGTGATATGAAAATGCTGCAAATGCCTATATGACCAAGAGGGATATGAGGGTTTTTTGTTTGGGTTTGGGGTTTTTTCGTGTGTGGGTTTTTGTTTTGTTTTGTTTTTAATATTCTGTGTCCCTAAATGAAGGAAAACTTTGCTTTGACATAGCTTTTCTCTTAGGTTGACATTTGTCTGTCATCTTTTTCCAGTAGCAACATAATTCTCATATAGCCAAGAATTTATGAATCATTTTGCAATGCTACATGTTTTTGTTAGCATTTAATGCTGTGACTTAACACATGGTATTTATATTCTGTGTAGTGACTTCCATGCATCATGATTCTTTCATTTAACTGTGCCAAAACTTATTTGCAACTTGGAATACTTCTTCCTGACATTTTTATACTTCTTTACCAGTCTTCATATTATCACTATCTGTAGAGAACATGGATGTCACAATTAGAAAAAAGACCCCTTTTTTTGCAACTTGATAAATTCCCCCACATCTCTTTTCTATTTAGCTCCAAATCCTTCATTTAAAATAAAACAATAGAAAACATCGAGTTCGGTAGTATGTTAAGTCAGTAGTCAGTGAAGTATTAAATGCAATTTAGATTTGAGTTTGTTACAGTTTCCAAAAACATACAACACATGCAGTACTTCTTGATCTTGACAGACTTAGTTCAACACAGTTTAAGAGAACATTTAGAATCTCCATGAGAAACATCAATCTGATAATAGCTTTTTTTTCCTGGACAAAACATGAAAGGTTAGCTGCTGCACAACTGTCTACACAGGAAGGTACAATACACAGGTTATAAAGAGTTAAATTCACAGGAAATAAATATTTTCTATTACATTAGCATAACAAATTATGCATTCATACGTGTATTTATACATTTATATTTTTAATAATTTAGTATTTTTCATATGTACATCAAGTCTACTTGCCATCAGTAAAAGAACTTTAGTATTCTATGTTATCCAACTTAGTATTAAGTTAATATATATTGCTTTTGCACTGAATTTCCTTGGTTTCAGTTACAAAAAAGGTGAAAGGGGTAAAAGCTTTTCTGTTTTATCTCAATTCAGCAATCACCACTCTACTTCCTAACTCCTAAATTATATTATACATTGCATTTACAGCTGCTTTAGACCTAGTTGTGAATAGCTGAATTAAGTCTGTAATGCAGAGTCCCACTTGGTGATAGAACATGCTATTGCTTTTTTAGATGTACAATGCTTCTTAAAAACATTGGGGAGGAGGAAGGAACCCTAAAACCATATCCTGGTTTTAAAGCACGTTACTGTCAGACAATGCTTAATAGAAAGGCAGAATAATCAGGGGAAAAATATCTCTATTAATTACAACAAATGCATTTGCTAAAAATTCAGAACAATGTAACTGGTTCTTAGAGAATTTTGTTTTCTGAGTTTTATGTTAAAACTAAGTAAGTGAGAAAAATGCTGTTTATAAATACACCAAAGGAGATAATTTAATTTCCTGACATCTAAAACAGGTTCATTGGAACAATGACCTACATGGTAGGTCACAGAGGGGGAAAATGTTGCCTTTTAAAACATATATACATATATATATTTATATATGTATATACTGGTATATTTTAATTGTGGGTGCCATGCAGAATATCATCTGGTGTAGTGTGACAAATTTGTCATTTCTAGTTTTGTTGTTGTTGCTACTGTCTTAATGAGAGAGCTCCCATTAAAATTGCAAAACTTAATACTTTCATTTACCTTATTTCAAAGCTTCTTCAACACTGACAGGCAAGACATTCGGTTCAAATTAAAAATACTTTGCAAAACACTAACCCCTTGATAGCGTTTAAGTCTAGTACCTGTGGAAAAAATAAAGTAAAACAGAAAGAAAATTGTTAAAGGAAGAACAAGGCAGCTTGAAAATATCCTTTATGGAAAGTGCCTTTAGGTCAGGCACTTTCAACCAGACTCAGTTTAGGACGTTATTTATTCAACTAGCATTTTGAACAATTCTCAATATATATTTATATTTTTATTTGGGCATAGCAGATGGTTAAATGTGGCCTTAAAATTAGAGGTGTAAAAATAGCCCACAACCTCTTAACACTGTGTCTTGCAACAAGGAAGTATTGTTTGATAGTTTTTGGAAACCTTAAATGCATGTAAAGTTCACCTAATGGTGGGAAAGATGATAAGGCCCAGGCCTAAAAGCAAAGTCTAGTCTGAGTTGGTTTAGTGGCCATTAATTACTGTATACTTCAATTAGATCTCACAAATAAGTGAAAGTGAGTAATATTTTCCTTAATCTGAACCTCGGCTTCTAATGTTTGCAGGGCTGCCTGTCAGACACATTTAGATTAACGGGTTCAACAGTAAAGGTCAGCAATAAGCCTGAGGGTACACCGAAAATCCTGACAGTAACGTTTGCCAGGTGTGACTTCTGGAGATGGCCTGCTATCGCTTACTGACCAGTAGCCCCTAGATAACGGGAACAGTAAGCCTTTCACCACAAAACCCAGCTTATATGATAAGAAAACTGACATTCCAGCACTTCCGGACAGCACGATGTTCTCAGTGATTTCTAGGCATACCTTGAAAATGTATAGGACTGCTCTTATTTCTACAGAGATCTGTGTGTGTGCATGTGTATGTGTGTCTGTCTGTCTCCTCATCTTTTCTCCCCAGCATGAGGTCTCTCTAGTCTCGGTGGGACTATTGTTGCTCTAAAGCATCCATTCAGCAGGAGTGAAACAGCTTGCATCTATGCTTTGACTTAAAACAAGGTACGGAAAAAAGAAACTTGACTTCATGTCCAGTGGTATTCTGAGGAAGAGAAAAATATCTGTTATTTATGAAATCGTGTGGAAAAAAGCGAAAACTTGTGATTTTTTTTTGAGAGTGGAAATAGGAACAGGATAAACTTACAATATTTCAGGAAACATTTCCATTAAGAGAACAGAAACAATTCTATGCTGTTTATCTACCCTTTTTATTCCGCTGGGGAAAAAAAAAAAAACACAACCAAAACAAACTCAGATTTTTCTCTATTTTTCTCTTCTGACTTATTTTCCATGTTGTTTACCTGTAACACAGCTTCTTTAAAGCACTGGCTTTGAGTGGAGGGTGGTAGCACCTCAGGTTGCCCTGAGGGGAAAAAAAAAGAAACCCGCAGAGTACGCTAATAGCATGCAGAGCACTTCTGGCTGCTCTGAACATATCTAGGACTTTAAGATGCAGAATTCAGAAACAGGGAACCATTGGTGAGAAAAGCAGTTGGATGTAGTCAACTTGAGCTTCAAAGATAAATCATTCAAGAGCAAGGTCATTACAGCCATGCTGTGAATTTGGGGCCTCCCAACCCCTCCCTCAGCACCCCCCGGGAAGATTTTAAGAGAGATTAGAAGTTTACAGCAGGATGAGAAGACAAAAAGCCACCCTATTCAGGGCAGCTCAGTGCAAGCTGAGTGCAGACGCATTGTCTTTTTCACAGTTGGGAGATTGCGACCCTGATGTCTGCCTTCCCCTCCTCTGGCTCCCCGTCACTGACTGATCACTTTCAGCTGCAGCATCCAGGAATTCACTCATTTCTAGTGATGAAAAGGTTTGCTTTCTTCAGTAATCACCTAGGCAGGCTCAGCTGCCTGTTTCTGTGTTCTTGTGAATATTAACGTGCCTGGGAAGCCTTTCTCTGGAGTTGATTGTGTTGTAATTAAAGAGTGTGTTAAGAGAGAGTCAGTGTTGTATCTACAATGCTCATGGTAGCCATAAGGAATATGTACGTAGAAAAAAAAATAGATGAGTTAATAAGATTAAAACTACATTCAACTGGTAGCAAATGATCCACTCCAGAGCACTATCTAAGTTACGACAGCCACAGGCAAAAAAAGGAGTGGGAGAGGGCTGTAAATCAGGACCTTGTTTCATAAAACTTGCTCCAGAGAGGAAACTGAGGGTTTGTGGAGACAAAGCGTAGTCCAAGGAGTGCAGTCAGGGAAATAACTCCGTATTGGTTTGTGAAAATGGGATAAAGCAAGCCTTTTTTAGATGAGGTAAATAAAAGTTTTGTAAATGCCAATAAATGTAATATACTGACAAATACTTGACAATAAATTAATTTATATATTTAAACCCGATTGCTTAGATTTAAAACCTTGTACTGAATTTGCCAACTTTAAGTGACTTTAAAGCAAATAGAAATTCTAATGAGCAGTTATTTTTCCCTCAGAAGTTTCTAGAAAGTGCTTCCTGTAGATGACAATCAAGCCTTACAAAAACAGAAAAAGTATCTCACCAAGTTTTCTAGCATGCAGAGATGATAAATCATTGAATATTAGGGAGTCTGAGATTTTTTTTCATCATATATTTGTCACTGACAATGCTGATTTGCCAAAACCATTTTTCATTATTTCTGTCAATTCTGAACATTAGGGAAATAAGCTTTGAAAATTATCAGAATGCCTTATTTTGACATTTTTATTGAAAATGTCAAGTTTTATGGTTCAAAATTATTTTGTTTGTAAATTAAGCTAATTGTAGCTGTAAAAGGTTGACATTTATTGAATTTTACTTTTTAGGCTTTTTGTTTTAAAGGTCTTTTTTTTTTTTTTTTCCCCTGAATCTTAAAATATTTTATCCGAAGTCTGGTTTGAGAAAGTTTTCAATATCTTAAGCATAGTTAGGGTGAGTTAAAAATAATCCATCTCATTCTTCAAGCCATCGTAACTTTAACTTCTTTTATATTTGTGTATGATTCCTGAGTAGATCAGGTGCCAAATTAAAAAATAAGCAACTCAGATAATAATTATTACAGTAGGAGATCAGAGTTCCCTTTTTACTTCATTCATGTAAATCCTATGGAAAGAGCAGTCAAAGTATTGCTTAAACAAAGCAATATGGTATCAGATTCCTTATGATGTAAAATATACAAGCCTTTAAACATGTTCACCTAGTTGAATAATAGGCTAGCTGTGCAAAAACTGTGTAAATATAAATGGGTTCTTTGGTTAAAACCCTAAGGTTTCATTCAGTTTTGTTCAGTTGTTATTGAAACAGCCTCCTATTGAATGAAAAAAACATTTTATCATAGTTAAAAACTAAACTGGGACCTGCGAATTTGACCTGTCTGTAGTACTGTATATGATACATTTCATGCAGTGCATGAAAAAATTTACGTAATAATCAATGCTGACAAGAGTACTATGAGACAAAAATAGTCTGACCAAAAACTGATCAGTGTCTGAAAGAATACCTATTGCTTTTTTTCCCTGTTTGCCAAAGTACCTCTATTTGCTTCCTAAAATACTGTTGTTTTCTATGATTGATAAGTTCACTAGCTTTTAAGCTCATTCACATCCATTAGTTCTGCCTTTTTCCCCTCCCTGTTGAAAATCAGGAACTGTCAGACTGAAATGGTCTTGCCAGACACAAATAGTGTCCCCAGGGGTGGCAGAAACCATTCTGAATTAGTAAGAAATGTATTTTAAAGTGTTGCTTGTTGACACTGGTCACAGCACTTGCTTTGCAGAAAATGTTGACATAGAGGACAGGCGATTATATAAATACTGTTTTCAATGTGTCTTCCTAAAAATGTTTCCCTTTTTTTTTTTTTTAGACAAAACAATGAAGCATTTAAGATGTTTCAAATGAAATTAGTGGTGGAACCATGAAATCTATATGTTGATCCTTTACAGAACCAGAAATATTTCAGACAGTGTCTGCTGTCAGGCCTGAACCAAAGCCCATTAAGTCCAACAACACTAATCTTTTTTACTTTAACGAGCTTTGGTTCATATCCAGCATGTAAGAAACAGCCATCTATATGCTCTTCAAACTTACAGAACATGTGATCCCATGTTATAGAGGCAAGATCAGTTCTGTCTCTGCTGAAGCTGGTGGGAGTTGTGAAGTCTTCTGGACTGAGATTTATAACTATGTCTAGGATATAAGAACAGGGGCTTTAAGCAAGCCGAGTTTAGGACGAAAGAAAGTTGCAATGCAATGACTGTTGTTATGGTTTGAGAAAACCCATAACAATTTATTGTCATCTAGACAATTATTCTATCACTCGATGACCCCTCCCCACCTAGAAAGAGTAATCAGGGAAAGCAAGGAAACACAAGGGCTGAAATATAAGTAGATTTAATAGGATAAGACTAAATAATTAACAATAATACTAAAGACCCAGTATTAATCCCGATGATAATATAAAATATACAATAATTATACTCAGCCAATTATATCAGCAGGAAGCCGTGCACTCCCAGCAGTGGACAGTAAATGTCGGACACTGCGAGCGTAACAGCTTCGGGAGGAAGGGAAGGACTCAGGGCTCCGGCACTGGAGCAAGGAGTTTCTCTGGACTGCCACCATCAAGGGAGAGACAGACTACGCAGCAAACTTTCTTATTTATATAGAATGTGACATTCATGGTATGAAATAATCCTTTAGGCCAGCCTGGGTCAAATGCCCAGGCCTCGCTCCTCCTCATCCCTGCACCTGGTAAGACTTAAAAACACCAAGACCTCGAATCCCACATAGCCTAGCTGGCTATAAAGTAAATATTTTCACAAATTCAAATACTAGAGTCTTCTAAAAGTGCAGTTCTCCCTAGCATTAGAAGAGAAGTTAGTCCTGTGTTGCTCAATCCAGGACAATGGTTTATTTGACTGTCTTCTGTGTGGCTAGTGCCACAGTATTTTTCTATTTTCATACGTCTTATGCATAAAATGAATGACTACTTGCATGTAGGATTATCCATAGTTCATTTAGAAAGCAGGTGCCTCTTTTTTATTAGACATAGATTGAAAAGTGACCCATTAAAAATTATTTCCTTAAGCATTTGACTATTTCTTTTTTTAAGGTTAGTCTGTGTTATTGGTGAAAATATTGCAATGGGAAAAATTAAAATACCAAGTGTGAAAATGTTTATCTTATAATAAAGGAAATTTTTGCTATGATATATTTTCTGTTTTCTCTAAGCACATGGATATTGACTGGTCACAATGAAGAAGTCCTGAGATGAAATCAGTTCAAAGTAGTAAAAACGGCGTGTCCATTGTCTTACATGTTCCAACAATCTCATTTATTCCTGCCCCCATCCCCTACCCACCCAGCTGTCTGGGTTGCACTCTGAAAGGTTAGCTGCTTGTTTCACACATTTCCCAGGCTCAGCTGCTTTGTCTCAGCGGTGGCTTGGGGGAAACAGTGACTGTGGAGGTGTAGGCTGCTGGCCAAAAGGGATTTCCAGATACTGTTGTGCCATTGGTGATCTCCGATGCTAATTGGTCTGCTGCTTCCTGATGCCATACATGGTGGTTACCTACACCACAGGAGACAGCAGCCCTGACTGGAATGAAACCGTGAAAGATTAGGGGACAGTAAATGCTGCAGGAATTGTTGTTTATTGTTAGCTGGCTCACGGATCATAAATAGTGTGTTGGAAACATTCACTTGGGTACCATACATATACACAGAAGATAAAAGTACGTGCCAAGGGCTGACTTCTGTATACAGAAAATTAATGATGAAGTCTCAACTCTAAACAAGGAAGGTCTAGTCTGACTTCTCCTATGTATTTTTGTAAACTGAATTTAAAACCACGTAACTGTGATCAATTAGTACTTAACATACACTAACTGCCACCATCTTTATTAATACTGTTATTGCTGTCTTTGTTGCTGTCATCATTATCATCATCATTATTTTCTAAAATGGAACTGGTGTTTTCTGGAAATTGGATTGACATCCCAGATCCCAGAGGCTGCATGTGATCACACTTTATTCTTCAATGAGTATGTGGTGGGGGAGAGAGGGAAGCAAAAGACGAGTTAAAAAAAAAAAAGAATTTGTATTATTGGATATTTTATGTTTTTTAAAGTGTCTTCTCAGCATTTGACACCATTCAGAAGGAAGACTTCAGAACAGGTAGATTCTTGGGCTGGTTGCAGAATGAAGATTTCTGTAGTACGCTCCTATCTAAAATATTATTACGAAAAACACACTGAGGTTCAAGAAATCATATAATGGTTAAACCTCCAATAAACATGTTTTAGATAATCATGTGGTATTTAAAATAACAACAATTATCTAAAATGTTAATGTTAATATGTTCCGGAACTTTAATAGAAAACATTACCTAGCAGCTTACACTAATTTTTATTTTTATTTCCTTACATTTGTTACATGACGTGCTGCCTTATTGTAAGAGCATAGTTAACTTTCCTAACACTGTTGGCACTGCAGATTTTCTCACCAATGTCTGCTTTTGTTGTTTTATTGTTACTGCTAAACTAGAAGGCTAGCAAAGTGCCAGGAAATTAAAAATACCTCTTGACATATTTATTAGGTATTAAACATCTTTAGGGAGTGATTAAATAACACTGAACGTTACATTTCTTATAAAATCCTTATGCTTAGATTAAATTGTCGGAGTACACTTGGATTAAAGAGATGGTGGGTTAGGACTCACATGTGACACAATTCACCCTAGTTCAGTAAACTACAATATGTGATGTACAATATATGGGATATATTTTTACTGATAAAACTGGTGTAGATATACCTTTATTTGAAATCTCTCGCCTATTTCTCATCCATATTTCAGAATATTGTATCCCTTACATGTTAATTGCTGTTTGAGATAGTTAAACCACTTCTGAGAGTTGTAACTGCCCATCTGGATGAGATCACATTCCTTCACTTATTTTTAACAACATGTTTTTGATCTTTTTCCCCTCCTTCTCCCATTTAATTAACTTTTTCTCACTCTTTTTCTGCAAAGTCAATGGTTTTATTTGATAAATTTTATGTAGGCTTATTTAATATGGGAATGCTCCCTTGCATTTGAACTGATGAGCTTGATAAAGAATATGATTGCATAAGACTTACTATTTATCCGCAGGTGTGTCATAACTAAAATTGTTTTGTGCTCCTAGCAGTGAAATAGTTAAAGCTCCCATTCCATATAACTTTTCTATATTTCTTAAGTACTGAAATAATCTATACATTTTAATAACTACTTTCATTAAACTTTTCTTTTTAAACTTAAGGCCAGAATAAAAACTTATCCCAGAAACAGTTCTGACGAATGGTGGTGTTCATAACAATTAGAAAAGTCAAAATCTCGTTGTAAAATCTGAAGATATAATATTCACTGGAAAAATGGCATATATTTACATTACTTGTCACGAGTGATCTTTTAAAAGTGTAAATAATACTAAAAACTACATAAGGAAAAAATGGGTAATTTAAAACTCTATATAGAAACTGTTCTCAGAATAAATTTTGTGGATTCAAATCTCTCAACTATCATCCGTTTCAAGTGACTCAGAATCTCATATACATCTCAAATTAAATATTACATATTAATAGTGTGAATGGTGATATAAGATAAAGTGTTTCAGGATGAGAAGCTGCACACAATCCTGCATTGTGCTATTCTGTGCCTTCTCTAAGATGTTCTTACAATGTGTAGGGCATATTCCCAGCCATTGGGGCAGCTATATAGTTATGAGACATAATTGTCCTGAAAATAGCCACAGTGGCATAAAAGCAGAGGAATAGCTGAAAAGTTCATAATATCTGAAAGAAAACAAAGTTGTGCTTGATTCCCATCTAGTGCTGCACTATTACAATCTCTGAGTACGTACAGGAAACCGGAAATCCTTCTAACAGGAATTCAAGTGATTCCTAGTGACTACTTGTTGAAATCTCTGCCTATATTTTTATTTATTTCTTTATTATGTATATGCATATTACATATATAATTATTCCATTTTACTCAAGATGAAAAACATATTTTTTGCCTGGGTGACCTGGATTGAGGCCTTTCTGCCTTAACTAGTATGGCAAAACGTAATCTCAAATCATGAGTTAAAGACACCTCACATGGTCCCCTTCAGTTGACTGGGGTTTTTTTGTTTGTACTTACACGTTAATTTAGAAGCTTTAATATTTGTTACATTGCTACATTTTCATTGTTTTGATTTGTAAGAGATTTTGTTCGGTTGGTTGGTTTTCATTCTAAGGTTATCTTACTGCCAAGGCAACCTGCCAATGACAGACCTACTGGTGTGATCTGCCGAAGGCTAGACTTCCACACTGCCCTGGTCTATCGTATTGTGGAGTGGACTTCCTGCATCGCACTGCAAAGCTCCTTGAGCAAACTCTTAGTGTGTATCCCACAACACTTTTTGTCTACTTACCTGCATGTCCTATAGGATGCCATGCATATGCACCTCATTGAGAAATGCTCCATAAAGGATCTTATCAATAAGTAGTTTCTCCATAAGAAGTACTGTTGACCCACTTAATGAAATAACAGGCTTCTCACCACTGCTATCAATTTGTAGTTGCCTGAGTCTCATACAGTTTTACAGACATCTCAGGAGTGTCAGGGACCATCATCTGTTAGAGACATTTATCAGAAGTTATTTAAATGAAAGTTCTGTCAGGGGTGTAAATGATCACTTCAGACCATTGCCATTTCCATTGGCTACACTCCATGCTGGTCACCTTGTGTTGGAAAGATTTTAGCACCCAGAAATCAGTTCACATAGCTTGAAACCGGTTGTGTTGTGCATCTGGGAACATCTTGTGAATGCACAACTTTTGCAGAAGGTGAACAATTCACACTGCTATTTTCCCAAGATGCACAATCTTCAGCAGTACCATCAGTGTCCTCCTTCTTTCACTCCCTTTCTCCTCAACTGACTCCTACTCTAGATTTTTGCAAGGTCTGCCATCTCCCCAGCACTAGAAGGGAAAGAGGGTGGAAGGGATAAGGTGTGCAATAGGGCTATAAATTTTTACTTCTATAATAATTTCACACATCATGTTTACTTCCAAAATACTTTTCACATTTTCAAAAGCCTTACCAGCAGCAAATAAATAATAATAATTAAAAAAAAATTAAAAAATCATGAACCCATTATGAGAAATGCTGTGTTGTTGGAGTAGGCATTTTTTCAGCCCACTTTTTCATTTTTTGACATGTCCCTCCAGAAAGTGCCAGAGGCCTGGAACGAAGAAACAAAGTGTATGACACTGCCTAGCCATTACCAGATCTGCTGCGATTTCCATGGGACATCCGTACATCTCTCTGAGTATTTGATGCCATGAGAAATATGTTAAGCCTTCTGTGCTTAACTTAAAAAAAGCTTGAAGAATTTATTTTGCTCTTACAGAAAGCTTGTATTAACCTAATGTTGTGGATAAAAGATGCAGAACATAATTTGAGGTATCTGGTTAGGAAAACAACAAAAAAAAGAAGTTGGAAATATTCTTATGCATAATGTCTGTGTTCCTACTTCCCCATCTTCATTAATTTTCTTGCTCCTGCATATTTGTTCATGCTCACCACTGACCAATACCTTGTTTCCATAGTGAAAGTGTTAGGATGGTTATCACAGGGACAAATACACGCTATGACAAACAGGCCAAATGTAAAGATATAAAGCATGACTAAGACCAGGGAATGGTGAATAAGCAAGCAGAGTGGACTGTAAAATTGTCATTGCTGTATTTTGATTCAGCCAAAAAGCTTAAAGGAGGAAAAGCGTTGATGAAGAAATATCTGCATAGAAATATCCACGTGCTAGTGAAATGTATTTACTACATGCTTTGCTGTATTGAATTTTCCTTTTTCCTGAGAACACATAGAGCACTGGGATAAATATTGTTCTGATTTATACCCTATGTCACCCCATTGACATATAAGGAAGGGCAGAAATACATCTGCCATATGCTTAATAAACATGTTAATTTTCAAAGTACCAGAAGTGAATTTATAGCTCACATATGAACACCAGATCCTCTCTGTAGTTTTTTGCTTTAGTTTCCCCTCGTGTAACAGGATGGACGACAATACATAAGCATTACAGACTCTCATGATGAAACCAACATTTTAGAGTGTGTTGATTGGTAAAAGCAATCATTTTTCACATTAACAAATTACAGGTTTACATCACCATTTCTATTTAAATCACAGGAATAAGACTGCAATCGTCACCAACATAAAAATCAAGCATTTGCAATTGGGCTAATAGCATTCTTTTGAAAAGGTAAATAATCCTGAATATTCACTAGCTCCCCTGTTCAATCAAGAACATTAATTAGTACCAGTCATTACTCGGTACACCCTCCTTTTATTGTCTAGGGGAGCTTTTTTTTTAAGAGGAACTGAGGTTTTTTGGAGGTTTTTATTCTTGAAGACTTTCAAATGCCAAAATATTTATATAGAAGACTCAATTGGGTAATTTATTAAATTATGTATTAAAATGATATGCGTTATAATTCAGATGCAAATTAATAGAATATGGACTGTTCTGCACTGTATGAGAGCTTTCTTTTGTCCCTCTAGCAGATTTGTGTTAGTTTAACAGAGTTGCAGTTTTGAACCCTTGAAGGCTTCTATATAATAGGCAGAATATTTTTTCTAGATCTAAACCTTTCGATTGACTTCTTTTTCCTTCTGTAGCACATCTATTATTGTATTTTCAGACTATTATCTAACTTTTATTGTAACAGAGCATAAGGAGATTCCATGCTGTTACTTGTTTCCACTTTTAAATAAGAATAAAACATAAAAAATATAACAAATACAAGAATATCAAATTGCCTTCTTGTGCAGAATTGTCACATGGAAGTATTGTCTGAGGTACATTTTCCTTTTGCTCAGGGAAGCAGGCACACTAACCCCCTTGTTATAATTTGTTCTAAAGAAAAGGTACTAATTTGTAGAACATAGAAAAACACAAGGGACTCTTTTATCAAATATATAAAAGAAAGATACATCGTACCATGCTGTGATTGTATTGCATCAGAATAACAATTTTGCATGATACATAACAGAGACAGTATAATTTAAAGACCAGCATTTATAGGTCTTCAACTAAAATAACTTTTCTTTATGGAACTATATCATGACCAAAGCTGTGATGACATCTACCACTCCTATTGGACAAGTCCAATCTAATTTTTTTCTTTATGTAAAAATTAATTTAATATTTAATTTTTTAAGAGTTCTAAGAGTTAGCAAGCTGCCTCTGAAGAAAGATTTGGTAATTCAGAAATAACACTCTGTCCTGCTAAGAAGAGGTAGCGTTTCTAGCGTGATGAGGCAGTTACTGGGAAAAAGAAAGGGGAATAGATATAGGGATCTTGCAGCATTAGTGCTTCTTGGTAACTTAAACTTGGTAACTTTACTGGCTAGGTTTGGTTTTAAGGCATGTATGAGTTGGTGCAACGTATTCTAGGACTCAAGGGGTGAGACAGTGCACGCAATCTGATGTGCAGGCTGCATGTGTATGCGTCTGAGAAATCCACTTTGCCTGATTGACACTTTACTGCTTAACACTTGGTTCTTTGTAACTTGTTTATCCAAGTGCATGATATATTCTTGCACAGCATGACATTTTTTGAGGAATAAGTTATAATAGTCCAAGCCTATAATTTGATTTCAGTAACAGGCCGTCTGGGACTGGAATATTTGTTCTAACTTGACTTTGTCTCTCCCTTGCTGAAGTACTTCACTTGGAATATGCACACCCACTAGCCTTCACGTTTAACAAAGTGTGCTCATTGTCCTGTATTGTAATCTAAAAGGTCAGGGCATTGAACCATTAAATATTCAATTTATTCATGTAGGAACATTACATGTGTTTCAGTGTTTTCTTAAATGATTTGACATTAGCAAAAGAACATTGAGGCAAAAGGAACTGTGTAGAAGAGATAGGCCTTAGGCAATACACAACAACAAATCACAACAGATATTAAAAACAGATTTAATATACATATTGCTGAAAAAAAACTACCTTCATTACAGGAGTATTAGCTAGAGGGTGACTACTCATACAATTTGCTGTACATTAACTTACAAGTTCTATTAAACTTCATGATAAAAACTCTCTTATAAATGAATTCATTGATGCCAAACTAACATGCATGTATATATTCAGCCTAGGAATATATTAGTTTTCCATGTGTGATGCTGTAGCGCTCTGGTTCTGAGAGCTCTAGCTAGAATTTTGGCTGATGTGTTTTTCTCTCTTTCTCTTCTTTTTTTTTTCGTAGACTTTGCTTCAGCTATTTACTCACTTGATGTGTCTGCTTTTCATAAACATTGAAAAGTCAAAATTTATTGGCACAAACATTCACTGTCCTTCAATTTCTAAGTTACAGATTTTTGTATTTGGCCAATTGCACATTTATAGCTGTGACTATTCATGACAGAAATTTGTGATTTCCCCTCAAGAAATAAAATGTCACTGCAAAATCAAAACTATTTTTGGAAAATATCAGGATATATTGCAATACACCAGAATACTAAAACAAATTTAAAGAAATTATTAATTATAAATTACTTGTGCAGACCTTGCTAAAAAGATGTACCTCTCATCCTTTTCTTTTTCAGGATTGTGCTGGCATGAAGACTACAAAGGGATAAACTAACATTTTTCATATTAGTGTCACCTTCCAAAAGAATATAATTTTGCAATTAGAAACACATGCTGTAAGTAACTGTTCGCAGTATTTGCTGATTTAAGAAATTAGCAAAGCAAAATTTTACAAATGATTGCTTCAAACAGTTGGCAAGGGGCAGTACTGACTTACAGAGATTGAATGTAAAGGAGATGATAACTTAGAAGCAGATTCTGACAACCTACTTTTATTGACCAGTTTTTTACTCTGAAGTTATCCTAGTGAGATCAATAGAATTACTGGAACAATAAAGTGCAAGTTATTGTGAGAAAGCCTGTCAGAATCTGGCCTTTAATGTGTTCTACTGGCCAAAAAAATTTTTTTCTTTAATCCTCTTTTTCTGTCTATATATGTTAAACAACTTTACTGTAGCTTCAAGTTTAGATCTTGAAAGTTTATACACTTAATTTCAAACAGAAAACATCAGGTTAGTTGTTTTGAAAAGTTGTTCTGTCAGTCTGCAGTTAGATTAATGCTAAGTTTTTTAGAAATAATACCATACCTGCACATT
This sequence comes from Larus michahellis, assembly GCF_964199755.1. Lineage (NCBI taxonomy): Eukaryota > Metazoa > Chordata > Aves > Charadriiformes > Laridae > Larus > Larus michahellis. The sequence goes on from NC_133896.1 coordinate 160,917,080, forward strand.
CTTTTCTGTATTTTTTTTTTCATAAATATATTGCTTTTGCAGCTCACTGTAGCGTTGTCCTCTTGGAAGGATAAGGCCTTTGCCTCTCTTTGTGAAACAAGAAAAATATCCTCTATCTTTGCTCTTCCTCAATCTTGAACCACTGAAAGCAATACAAAATTTGGCATTGATTCCAATTACAGTAAGAGTAGAGACTTGACCCTGACATGCTGAGGCCTCTTATGGATGGTGTAGCCCTTTAGTGGTGCTTGACATACGTCTGGATCATTCCCTAAGTATATAACATTTGCAAAAGGTGAGTCCCTTCAGTATTTTTTCTCTTCAAACAATGGTGGTGACTTTTTGCAACTATTTGAGAAGGAAGAGAGACAAGGGTGGGAATAATTATGAAATAATTTGCTAGAGAATAAATTCCCTTGTGAAGCTTATATCTTTTTCCTTTTGTGTATTAGTTGCTGCTGCTGCTGCTGCCATACACTTATCTTTGTTGCAACTTTTTTTTTTTTTCCTTCTTCCATGTGCCTGAACATGATTGGTTGGCTCCATGTTCTCATGCTATTGTTCAAGATGTTTCTATGGTGAGTGATTTAATTTCACTAGATTTGTGGCTTTCTCCTGCTGTGCCTGTATAATGGCATTGATGCAGATTGTTGAAAGGGAGAGTCTCAAGCCAGGTGGAGTTAATTAAGACGAGGTAGGTACCCCCAGTCCTCCTCACATGCGAAAGAGTATAAAGCAAATCTGGCAGCTGATGATATAACAAATGTAAATATATTTTTGATGACAGATTATGTCATTTAAAAAAATAGTGAAAGCAACTGAAAACTAAGGCAATGTACTGTCTGCTTAAATTGCAGTTCCCTCTAAGGAAGAAGTCATTTATTTTCTGTGAATAACTGAACAGTCATAGGGTTTGAGAAAAACTCGCTTGAGTGTTATAATGAGAGGAATTGATACACATGCAAGAAAGACACAGGACCCCCCTCTGCCCCTGCCTGCAAGGGTCCATGTTGTGCTCACACATGGTTGATATATTGAATTTGGAAATTCCTCTGACTCTTGACATGCTAATAAAGTTACTGAAACTGATTAGGGACAAAAGAAAGCAGATGAAGCCCTATATTATTTGCGACTTGTTCTGTTGGGGAAAGACATGAGGAGTTCAAGATTTTCCTGAAGACTGCCAAAATTTACAAGCTGCAGAAATGTAGACATGTTTAAACCATATTTACAGAGAAGAATTGGCACGAAACGACATAGAGAAAAAGGTAAATATAACAAAATCTCATACTATTTTAAATAGGATAGATGGGGGAAGTTGTTTTCACTTTTGCTTAAATGACTATATTTTATAAAATTAGTCTAACTGAGTACAAGGTAGAATGGATAGAGCTGTAGATAAGAACAAGCAGAAACTTGTAGATCTGTGATAAAGAATGTAACTAAATGGGGCAAAGAAACACTGTGGTTCTGCAGCTTGATGGATTGAAAGGGAATGAAAGGATGAAACTGGGAAACAGCTAATGGCCACAGCATGCTTTTCTTCTTGATGAACTAATTTCCCTGTGGAATGTGTTTTGCTGCAGGAATATGTTTGGTATGAAAATGAAATGGAAACATAAGCAGTCTATCTAAGGTATTTTATCTAATCTCTGCGTTTATTTTAAATCCATCAGAGCAGAATCTCGGCACTAACAGCCTTTTATAAAACAAAGCAGTCAGAGGGCTGAAATTATCCACTCCTCACTGCTTACGCCATCTGAACATATCAGGTTTTTCCCTCATCTTGCTCTCTAAGAGAATATTGTGGGTCACTCAGAGGTGACTGCATGAATGCAAATGAAAAGAGATGGGTCTTCACTTTCACTCGTAAGGTGCTATGGTCCAGAACTTATTCTAACTTTTGATGAAAAGAAATTCCCTGCCTGGAAAGCAGACAAAAGCAGTTGCCAGGATCCTAACTCTGGTCTCCGTCTGTCACAGTTCCTAAAAGACTACAGCTGCCACACTGGGTCAGATGAAGCAGCAGGTACGACAGAGTCATGGCCCAGTCCTTTCAAGACTGAAGAATAGGGCCAACATTTGGCCTTGGAGTAGGTTTGATACCACCCAGGTAGAGACAGTAACAGAGAGATCATCAGAATGACATGTTCTTTCTGTGCTCAGAACGTGCACTGAATAAGATGATTACAGCCAAATGTTTCTCATATTTCTGAATTCTGCTTAAGGAGAAGGATAAGAGAGAGAACATAACATTATGTTTCCTGAGAATTTGATTAGATAAAGGACTTCAGAGGGATGTGGCAATTGTGCATAGCAAGGTATTAAATACATAAATGTGATTTCTGTTGGAGTTGTGGTTCTGGGCTTTCAGCTTTCCAGGAGTTCTCATAGTAAATATGGGAAAAGGAATCCTGGAGATACTGAGCCATCTATGTCTTTGTAACACTAGTACATTCCTTCAGTTCCTTCTGTACAATCTATTGATAATGAACATGTCAAAGTTAATGGAAGAAAATTGCTTTGGATCAAACAGGCTCATGAACTAGTTTACCTAACATCTGGGAGTAAGGCCAGATTTTACCTACCATGTAGTAAGGGAAATGCTAAGGAGCACCATAAAAATAAAATAAGAATAATTCCAGTACAAACCTGGAGGTGAAAAGTAAAATAAAAGATGTCTTCTTCCACCTTCTAATGGTAACTTTTCAAAGTTGAATTGCTACATTCATTTTAAAAGATAGCGCCTAGCATCCATACTAAGACCGGCTTGACCAAAAATAGTTGAATTTAATCTTTTTGATCAAAAGCTTCACCCCTCAAAGCTATTTTGAAGTTTGAAATTACTTTTCAAGTTCAAAATGCAAAAAGTAAACCTGTCAGTTATTTGTGTTTTATGGAATTCCTGGATTTCTTCTGAATCTCTTGAAAGAGTAGGATTGCCTGTGAAGACACAAAGTACATTAACATATTCAGTATTTCAGGCACCTTCAATCCTAACTCAGAAATAACTCATTGTGAGCGAGGAAGAATTCTTTTGTGGACCTTCATCAGGACTGCAACTCAGCTGCAATAGCTTTTGGAAGTTCAGAATTTTCAGAATCACAAATAACTTTGACAAGTGCCAGACGTAAACTGTCTCTGTATCAAACTGCCATCCACTCAAGTGTTGTCACTCAGAAACAAGATCAATGTTGATATATGGTTTACATCTTTTCTAACTCTGCAGTTCAGAGCTGGGTTCAAAACTAAGAGATCTTCTTCATCTCCCACTTTCAAGAAAATAGTTTTTAGAAGACACATTGTCCTTTTAATCACACTCTCATCCTATCTGTCAAAGTAGCCAGATTGTAAAGCTACAGGTTGTTCTGCCACAGCATGAAAATTTATTCTGCTGAAGTCATTGACAAACACCTACAGGGACAGTATTTCACCATAATGTATCATGACTTTAAATGAAGTTGTGGTTGTTCGTAATTAGATTGTGATTACAGATGAGTAGCAATAAGAAGAGACAATGAAATGCTATTTATATTTAGAATAAGGTTTAAAAAAAAGAGTTATATGAAAAATTAGAAAAGAAAAGCAAATAAGTAAAACTGGAAAGTTATTTCATTTTTCAGAGACCAAGATGACATTTTTTTAAAGGATCACATATTCGATATTTGTTTGGTTATGATTTTTTCCTCTACATAATATAATAAAATAAATATTATGCTAATATGGTTTTGGTACTTTTTTTCAGTTATAACTTCATAAAATTCTTTTATATTTTAGGAAAAGAAAAAATGTAGAAAAAAAAAGATGCGGAGGGAGTAAGCAGACAATAATAACAAAGATACTAATCTGAAGTAAAATTGTACTTAAATATCGCATTGTTAAAATCAAACCCTAATTTTGGACACTCAGGGGGAAAACAAAACAACAAACTGTATAAATTCATTTTTAGTAAATCACAAGCTTCAAGAAAATATGCACTGTAGCACAGTCACTATTTTTTTTGTAAGCCCTTTGGGGAAGGATACCTTAAAATGTGTGTGTATATCAGACTTACAGGCCTGCGCTCTGATTGGCTGCTAAAATTGATGTAAAGTTATTAATAACAATTCTAATAAAAGGATGGGAAAAATAATATTAAAAGTTCTCAGCACTTTGTATTTCCTGAAAATTTTTGCTGTAAAGGAAATGACGTTATCATGACCAATCTTCCATCAAGAATGTTTAGGCATGAATTTGAAAGCTAGTACAAAGAATAAAAGAAAGGGGGAAAAAATATGGTTGGCATATAGTATGCCATAAAATGCTGAAAGGCATATTGCATTAGAAAAGGTTTAAAGGAAAGAAAGAAAACAATATGCATCTCTTGAAGAGGCTTGAAAAACTGTCAGTTCTTAGCAGTAAGCCAATATTTCCATTTCTGGGCTCAAGAGACTGTTAAATAACAAGCAATTATTTCAGGCAGAAGTAGATGTAAATGACGGCATTCAAAAACCTGTGAAAAGATACTGTTAAAACTGATTTGGTACCTTTTAGAATATTGTGGCTGTGCAGTTCTACATATCGCCAGGAAGATTTATCCCCTGGAGAAAGACCAAGTAATAAGGGAATATTCATCAAAAAGCCAGGAAGATGGTATATCTTGATAGAGACAACCAAAGTGTATTGCAGAATTACACAATCAATAGTAAATGAAATATTAATCCCCCCTAATGAGTTTAAGATGGAACTGACAAATAAATCACACTCAGAACTTATTTCCTGCTTAAAATCAAGTGTGAGGTGAACAAATATTTTAATTATATTTTTAAAGGCTTGTTTTTAAAGTTCAATCACTAATTCAGAGTGGGGGGATGAAATCGGGTGAGAATCCTAGTACGGGAACTCCCTACTTGTTCAAAAAATGGGAAAGTGAAGTTCACTACTAAGATTTTGTAGTTCATACCAGAAAGTGTAAAATCAGTAGTGAGAGGCAGGTATCAGATTTTGAAAAATTCTTTTAATAATATATTTTGGTCATCCATTAAAAAGCTGAAAGTCTTTTAATTTTGGAAGTTACGACAATACACACAGTCATGCAGTCTAGATGTTCTATTGACAGATGCAGTAAAGATTCATATAGGCGGAACTAATCCTGAAAGTCTTGCCAATGTTAATATATATCATTTCTTATTAATTATTTTTCCTTACTTCCTGTACTTTAAAAAAAATAATAGTGTGCCTTCAGTTGGGAATAGAGAAAGGATGTTAGTTCATGAGCTACATAACATAACTAATGTCTGGAAGTGAATAACAAATGAATGATTGAATGATTAAATATTTTAGTTATATTATGTATTTTGGAAAACAGGAAAGACTTTTACAGAAAGAAGGATGGGCTCACAAATGAAATTATGTGGTAAAGTAGAAAAAATTATAATAGTAGGATGGAATACCTTTGTAAATAATGGTAGTAAATATAAGTAAATGGAAGCGGTAAATAGCTGCACAATAAGTAGCCACCTATATCCCAAATATACGCAACAGAACTAGCTTCCCAGCTGTATTCTGATGTGAATAAAGTATACATTTGCAAGCCTGGTTGAGGCATGAGCAAACGTATCTTAAAGGTTGCCAATGTTTAAATTAACTCTTTGAGAAATGGAATATATTTCCTTTGAGAGTGCACAATGCCTAGGTAAATGGCACCCTAATCCCTAATGAGGGCTTATCTGCACTGCCAGAACACAAAATGTGAGAGAAGGAATAAAAAGCTCCCAACCCACAGCACAAAACTTCTTTGCTCTGTATTGTCTGTGTTCACAGCTGTGAACCTTGCAGTGAGTAAGTGCAGCTCTCCAGATCCTGTAATTTACAGCAGTGCTAAGTGAGGAGTGCCGTAACAGAAATCCATTCTCCTCATCAAGCATGTCCTTGCCCACATCCTTTTCCTTATTGCGCAAGCAGCACAGAGTGTGACAGTCTGCGCTCATATAACAAATACGACTTTAAGAATTGCGTCTATTTGAACTTTGTGCTTTCATTCCCCTGTTGATTTGCAATGCTTAATCCCAGAGTACAGAAGAAGTCCTCTGAGAATGCATAAATAAACCTGTTAATTATTATGTGTTAAAATTAATTTAAATGATTTTAGAAGAAATTTAACACTTAGTATTAGACACTGACATTTCTGTCCCATGTGGTCTTATCAACACACCAGTGCTGCAATTTCCTATTTACTTAAAACTGACTGAATTGTTATGCAAGTTACCACTTCAGATTTTTTAAGGACGCAAGGAAGTTTCTCATTTTGAGGAGACTGGAGAGAAAAAAAAAAAAAACAAAAAACACAAAAACAACAACAACAGAAAAACACTTGTGAAAATGTCAATGAGTTGCCATATTTCGCAATGATCGCTGGCTCTAGATGCTCTAAATAGGATTGAAGCCTCACAGTGTCATCAGCAAAGATTTTTTTCTTGCATCTCACTCCATTTTTCTTTATCTTTTAGCAACATAAGGTTTCTGCCATTTTCATTTAGAGTAACAGAAAGAATGGATTGCTATTTTTCCTGACATTCTCAGTAAGAGGCAGTAGAACTATCTCCTAAATAGAGATTTTGAGTCTCTCAACATTAGGTGCCTAAGTTAAAAGAATAGTTTCTTCTTTGTTGTTTAAATTAGGCATCTTTATTTCCTATATGCAATAATTTTTTTCAGAAATGTCCTGAATCATCTAGCTAACTCCATCCAGTTTATCCACTTCCAGTTGTGTCAAACCATTTCTCAGAGTTTTCTTTAGGAGAGTTCAGTCAATTTTTGTTTATCCCTGCATTTTGGTATAGGCTTCCCCAGACAGCAATTCAAGACACTTGGTATCTTGCTCTAAACTGTCTTCAACGGAGAGGCTATTTGCTTCTGTTATTTATATAACGGGCCTAAAAAGACTACTTTCCACAGGAAAGGAAGAAAGGAAGGAGGCGAGGAAGAAGGAAAGAAAGGAAGAAAGGAAAAAAGGAAGAAAAGGTACAGAAATACTTTTCTTTAAAACATACTAAGGCATCAAGTACAGAAACCCAGAAAAAAGAAAAGTAGGCAATGAGCAAAGAACTGTAGCACACACACTAGTTAGCTGCAGAATATACCCACTTGAATGTGCATACTTTACTGACACAAAATGATAGATAATGGGGCATATGCCACACAAATTCTATTTATAAAGAGCCAAAGGATGAAAGAAGGTGGGGAAGGAGAAAGATGGAGAGTATAATAAAATATAAACTACAATAAGATAACATTATCTCTGGGATTTTGGATTAGTTTGACATTAAAAAATTGTAATAGAATATAAATGAAGAAACATATTCAATAAAAAAAAATAGTTTGGAGGATTAATGTAGTAATTTTGAACTTAATATATTGCTGAGGTAAACATAAATAGTTTACTCTGGGACCAGATCTTAAAATTTATCACCTTATGTCCATGACATCCATTTTCAGGTGGCTTGGTGATTTATGATGATGCAATAATAATACATAATAATAGTGTTTTGGGTAGGAAGTTTTGTGGAATCTTATATATTTTAATACATAATAATAGTGTGTATATATTCAGGTAGTTTATTGAAAATATCTGAATCAGAGACAGCATCCCTAGACATTTCATAGTTGTTGTTTTAAAGAAGTATCCTTGTCACAATGAAAATGATAAATCTTAAGCACTGTTATTTTTAAAATTATCTGAGGGTAGCATTATTTATTAAGTTAAATTAAATATTTTGTATTTTACTGAAAGGACAGTAAGGTCTTCAAGTTCTTCACACATTTATAATTAATGCAAGCAGTGAGAACTAAAACTTTTACTGGCATTTTTAAACTTGATTGCTTACTCTTGTGAGTGTAAATTAATTGAAAAGGGGTTTCAAAAATAAATGGAAATGGTTTTGCTGCATAATGCTGCAAGATAAGGTTCTTTTTTTTTATTATTTGGTAATTTGATCCTCCTTTCATTTGCATTACCCAGTCAGCACTGGAGATGCATGACTCTTGTTAACAAGTGAATCAACACCAAGCATCTGGACAATAGGAGAGAGGGGGCATATGCTCTGTCGATTTAGACCATCAAATAACATATTGTACTGGCACTCAGTACTGAAAAATCTGTTGAGTATATAAGCTGTTTTGATAAGCTATGATATGTGTCCTTTTTCTTAGTCTGAAATACAGGTTGGAAAATATAAGTACTATCTGCAGCATATGAGGAAAAACAAAAAGAAAATTGGCAATAATGGTTCATTTGTAAACAAAAACGCTCAAGGAAAATGAAGAAGCAATGAAGTTTCATGGTTACAAAGATGAAAAATTAAAATAGTAAACTTGCTAGTTCTGGAAACATGGAAGAGTTCAATTAACATCAATGGGTACACAAGTTGAAGCCTATGTTCAGAGGCTGAAACACAATATTTTTATGCAAATAATTATGACACGTGTCAGAAAAGTGAAATCTACAATCTCAATACAAGAAATTGAAAGGACTAGAATATAAACCTGAGTGTCATAGAATCATAGAATCTGTTGGGTTGGAAGGGACCTTTAAAGGTCATCTAGTCTAACTCCATGCTACATCTGGGCATAGTATAGTATATACCTGAATGGGATTTCACAGATTAAAATTTTGTTTAGGACAAAGAACGAATTTGGTGTAGCAAATAATCCTGAATTTTAGCTAATTTCAATAACAGAAAATAACCTTTCTGACATCATTATTTGAGAATCCCTTAGAAATTATTCAAGGAATCAGACGCTCACCTGAGCTGAAAGGCTGCTTCATCAATGTTATAGATACCTATTCCGGAGGAAACTATTTACCAACACCTATTGTTCATGTCCAAAAACAGCCAAATATTTTTTACGTTTCATGAAAAGCTTCGGAGTAAAAGTTGAAAACTCTCATTTCAAAGCTAAAAGTACTAACACTGCTCAGCAATCCCCAGGGAATTTTTACCAGCCTCGTAAATGTATATGGACTCCTGTTGATTGGAAAGATATTTCCTTGAAAAGCAGTGAGCAGAGCCTTTCTGAAGAAGGAAAATTTTGTTCTACTCTGTCATAGCTTTGAAGACAAATGCAAAGACAAAGCTGCTGCTTTGGAAAGCAAAGCAAACCAAACCTCAACACCCCACTTTTTTTAGAAAGTGCTTTTCTGACACTTTACATAATTATTACCTAACTGTGCCTCAATATACATCTAATTTGAACATAAAAAACAAGAATATGTCAGTGTTGTGATGACAGGAAAAATGTATTAATATATACCTGAACTCCTAGGAAAGGTCTTTACAATGGTAAAGAATGCAATGTTATATGGAATTGCTTTCAGATGTACAAGTGATATGGAAATATATAGTCAACAGTCTGCCAAACTATTGATTTTCAAACTGAGTTCCAAAGGATTATTGCTTTACAGTGATAAGCAGAAACATAGAGACTACCTATAAATGGCTGGAAGTACCAGAGACCATGGGTCATACCCCATAAGATAATTAACAATGAAATGTAAATTTAATATCCAGTAAAAAGTAGAATGATTAAAATAAAAAAAATATAAGTGTGTATACATTTGTGTGTATATGTAAATTAAATAATATAAATATATAATACACTTGTAACCCTTCTTATAGGACTTCACTGGCAGCAGCATGACCAGATTTAAGGGGTTCAATAAATAAAAAAAAAGAAAATACTGGCCAGAAACCTCAAACTTTATACTCAACTTTCTGCTGTTCAGTGAGGTAATTTACCCTATTCATAAATATGAATTAAATGGCTAACAAAACACATTTGTATTAAAGACGGGAAAGAAAATTCTAGGATGTTAGACAAATGAGGGAACAGTAACTCATTCCTAAAATATTAGAATAAGAATATATGATCATTTTCTCTGCAGAGGAATTTCTTAGACAAAGTGGTTTGCACCTTGGAACAACATAGGGTTTCTCTTCTGCAGTAGCTATCAACAGAGGTTCCACTGCGTAATATAGCCCAGTTTAGGTTGATCTGATCCATTGATTTACCATTTTTCCTTAGCCAATTCTGCTAACAGTCACATGTTGTTCCTCTGAGCTGCTCCTGTAGGCAATGGCTGACCCTGCGAGTCATACCATGTCCCAGTAGCCACTTGCATGTGCCATGCTGTGTGACACAGCTGTTCCAAGTGCCAGACTTTATGTCAACAGCTATTCCAGGTTAGTCTTGTTCCTGTTAGCTAGATCTTACTCTACACCTTATACTGTTGCCCATTTCTTCTGGCCACTGCTCTTAGCCACACTGAGTACATCTTCTGCAAGCTGCACCTCATGCCTGCCTTGGCTCCTGCTGACTGTGCAATCCTGCAACTGCAGCTTATGATGCTCCTCATTCCTCTGGACTTTAGTAAATGGCAGCAGACTGGCTATCGCTGCCTATTATTGTGTTGAAAGGTTAGACCTAAATGCAGGAAAACCTTAGAAAACACTAAAACAGCTATTGCTCTATTGCTGTCTCATACCTTGTTGGGAAAACCATAAGCATATTCGTAAGTTTTCTCTTTACAAATCCCACCCTTCATACCCCCATACTGGAAGTTATTGCCAAAGTTTAATGTTCCTAAATGCCCCAAGAGCTTGTAGAAAGTTGGCCAAGACTTCTGTTCAATTACAAACTTCTACCTTTGAAACAGAAATAATATTCAAAACTAACAACATACATGAGAAAAACTTTTTTTTTTTTTTTTGTTTAAATCCATCCCCTTTTTTTTCACTCCATTTATCTCCACCTAGTCCCATCAGGAAATAACAAAGCACAATCCAGAATAGTCTGGATCACCTTGTCCTGTGAATTTCTGAAAAGTAATAGGTAAACAATGGGTGTTTTCTTCCATTTTGGATCTTATCCATCAGGCCTACATACGCATTCACATAAACTCACTCTTTCATGTATATGCAGACACTCATAGTTGTATACGCATATGTAGAGACATAAATATATTATTTAAATATTACCTACAATTATTAGGCAAAGCCACATTAAACCTATGAAGGAAGTCTGAATTATTATAACGGAATAAAGATGTAGAATTCCTTGACTTTGGTCAGTTGCAAGACATAAAATCTTCAATTAGGGACAAAATAATAATCTTTTGTCATCTAAAACATCTTTTTGACATCTAAAACTATTCTATATCAGTTTTCATGTTGCAGGAATAATTATTCAGTACTGAGAGCCAACTGTCCAGTATTTCTCTGTGTATATCCTCTTATTTTACAGAACATCTGTACTTTGTCATATTTTACCTCCAGTGAGGTCCAGAGGTCCATCTAAATTTGTGGCAACTATTACATCAATAGGATTACTGAAAATTCATAATGCTGACACCTGAAAATCTATTTTGACCCTTGTGCTCAAAATGTGCATTGAGCAAAATCACATCAAGATTCAGTAAGCAAAAAAACAGTGCCATCATTGGATGAAAAATAAGTTTTAAAATATGTCATAGGGTAATGCCACAGATGATATCCCATACAGGACAAACATGTACATTTGTGATTTAATGCAGTACTTATACTATAAGAATAATTTTAATGTTTTGAATATTTTAAACTCTTTCCTCATTTTTGGTTTAGAAGTAGCCAAATATTTATTTTGATATCCCCATCAGTTTAATTTCAAATAGATAGGTGACTTCAGTATTATGAATACAGTGAAAGGTTTAGAACAATTCCTAAAGACAAGGTTTCATTTTTTTTTTCCAAACTTTATTTATGCACAGTGCATAAAAAATAACGACTATCTTATCCTTCTCCTTTTACTGCTCAAAGTAGCAAAAATCAGTTGTAGATGGCTGGAAGAAATAAGTAATTTGGTTAATGGATTTGAATATCAAAGGCTGAAGTTTTTCAAACTACCAAGGAATTCCTCTTCAATCCTTTCCTAAAAGAGAATTAAAAATCCAGGTGGTAATCTTGTCACTTTACTGTGTCATTTGTAAAAGATTCAAAGGTTTGTTAATTCAAAACTATAAAAGATTATAGAAAACAAGAAACAAGTCTGAGAAAAATGGTTTGAGAAGTGAAAGTGAATCAAGATCTCTAAAAAAAAAAAATATTCCTGAAACAAACTAAAGATAAAAAGAGTAAATGAAAATTGCTGTAAGAGTATCCAAGCACTCCAATAAACACATATTTTGACTAATTCAGTACTTAAAGGTGTAAGTGAAAGAATCAAACATAGCTGCAAGACTTTGAATCTTTAACCTATTTGAAGTACAATTTATGGAATGGAAGCTTGGAGTTTGAAATGTATGTACTGCTTGTGGATGTAAAGGGTTTTAATATTTTGTCATATAAAATTGTAAATGTAAATTACATTGATACAAGCATGAAAGTTCTGAGTTTTTAGTTATTAAATAAATGTTATAATAAATAAATTAATGTCAGGATATAGTTTTATGGTTGATGTTTTTTAAAACCTCTCAAGTAACAATTTCTGCTGTTCATAGTCATGCCAAATAACCTTACACTCCATGCTTATATTCAGTGAATGTGAAATGAATAAGGTAATACTTAGCATATATAAGGGTGACAGAAAATAATAGTTACTTAGCTTGTGGTTTAACAGCTATTATTTTGCCACTTGCAGTTGTTTATTTCTCAAAGAGCTTTTTCTTTCTTTCCTTTTTCCTCCAACCTTCTCTTTTATCTTTAATTTCCATAAGACAAAAAAAAAGGGAAAAAAATACACCTCCAAACACCTGCGTGTTAAAGTTACACGAAAGCAGTGGTTTTGCATAGCCTTAGTCATGTAGAAATTGCAGAAATTGCAATAATATCAGTCATATATGAAATATGAGTGAAGAAGCAGCACCCCAAGAACCTGCACAGAAGATAAATCTCATAATCAGAAAACTGTGAAGAGTGTTTGAGGCATATATGGCATTTAAGACTTATTCATGGGGGTGATTTCATCCAAACTTCATTTAGACATTGTCACCATGGATTTCTTGGTTTTGGTTTCCCGTAACCTACAGTTCTTACTGGCTGCCAAAGCTCTTGATGAGTAAAGTCTTTGAACTGCAAGCACCGCTGTTTTGCTTTGATGAACAAGAAGCCCTACTTAAAAAGGCCAAACTTCCAAAAGCATATAAATGCCAATCAATGCTTTTCTTATGTATTAATATTTTATGGCAAACGACTAGACTGAAAATGCCTTACTTTCATTGTATAGCACTAAATCATGACTCGTTTCATTGAAACAAGCAAGAATTTTTCTGTGAGTAATCCTTAGCCCACAAGGACAAGGGAATAAGTAAGGGGTTCTGTTGTCCAGAAGGTTTTTTCTGCCAATTAAATTGCATATGATATTGCATAAGGTTTCAAGGTAATTGAGGGAAAATGAAGATGGAATTCCTTGATTTAGGTGTTGGAGCAATTCTCAAATGCTGCAACTGTCACTCAGGAGGGAAAATACCTTTTGAGTGGCCTCTGCTGCATTATAAGTGGATGACTTCTAGTTTTTATGTCCTTGTTTATTATCTCCTTGACATAGTATTTAATAGGAGTACAAAGCTTTTCACTTTCCGTTTAGAATGTGATAGAATTTACGGGAAAAGGCAAAAAAATCTAGTTTCATCTAAAGTGATATGGGTATAGGTTTACTATTTTGATCACAGGGAACTCAGTCTAGCTTTACAATAGAGTAATCAGGACACAGGGCTGGGTTCTGTGCCTTAACGTAAAGTGGTGTAGTATGGCATGTCTCCTGAAGCCAAAGAACAACTCCCATTCCTTAATATTTTTCAGTAGGTTTTCAATCTGAATGCTTCCTTGTGTTTCTTTGCGGGCTGTCATTTCCAAAGGACTAAAGCTAAAAGATCAAAGCAATCATACTTTAGAAGTTAGCTAAAAAACCTTGTACTCACTCATTAAACAGTGTTTAAAAATAGATATTTTCTTTTATAACTTTAATGGAGTTTCAGAGCCTGAAGAATCAATTCCACATCAAAGAATCAATGTTATAATAAACATATAAAACATTTTTCTGCTTTCTAACAAAACTTCATAGAAAGATTTGCAACATATTAAAGCATTCAAACATTTCATTGCAAATATTTTATTGTGAACTCTCAAATAATTAGATTCAAATCACACAAAATAAATTTTTATATTAGATATTCATAAATGGGTGAGCCAGGTCAAAACCACACTGTGGCCATCAGCTGGAAGCACTTTATTTAACTAACAACAGAATAAGACATTGCTGAGCTTTACCATACATCGTTTACAGTAATAGAGATTCTTCTTAATGCTAACTTTATTAGTGTCAAGGTAATCAGCCTTAGGAACTCATGTCTCGGGTACATAAATATTCACTTTGGTTTGACAAATTAATACATTTCACTTGTGCAATGGTAAACTTAGTGTGCACAGGCAAAGCAGTTTAACATAGAAAAACTTTTGTTGCAATCTACCAGTTCAATTCTAATCTGTACCTTAGGTCCCATATAACCTTGCACATACATGACTGGGTTTTATACTCCTGAAGACAAATTTTCATCAAAGGCATTTTCACCAGTATATAACAAATAAGAACAGACACTCATGTATTCTGGTGAACCAGTTACATATATTTCTTTATAAGAATAAAAAAAGCAGGATTTTTTCCATTCACAACGGCTTTATTTATTAGAACCATGCATATAACCAATTTGGGGAAAAATCCCAAATAAACAAAAGAGAATATTTCTTAATTCCTGATGATACATTTCAAAATCTGCCTATGCAGACAGTCAAAAAACCCCTTGTCACAGACTGTGAAGATCACTGATTATGAAAGAATATGATTATTTCTCTTCCAACTCGTGTGGTTTTTATGCACTTTATTATTAGACTCGAGACCTGAAGTACTGAAGGAAATAAAAAACATCAATATTTCGCATATATTGTTTCATACACATGTTCTGGAAAATACACAAACTATTACATTAACTGAGTTTTGCAATGTGATCCTTAAAGTCTTACTACTAGAAAATAATTTCTTAAAAGAAGAGGATTGTGTCTTCCCCGTCCTGCCCCCTCCATCCCCTCCGGGGAAATAAACAGAGTTTTCAAAGAAAAATACCTGCTGTTTATTCTTTTCTAAATTGGCCCACTTTGACTCCTACATCTGCTCCTCTGCTGTTGTAAAATGTGTCTGTTCTATCAGTGGCTGATGCTGATTTCAAAATTTTATATATTGGGTAAAATAGTACTAAGCCCTTTCATGAGGAAAACTTAAATTTTTGTAACCCTTATCTTATTTCAGGACATCACTAGATGAAGGTTACTACCTGGTGATAGAGCTCTCAATCAACTTGGTAGTTGCTCTATTCATTTTTGCCAACAGTATGTAGAATGAAGATGCTACGGAGTATCCAATTAGTGAGAGAGAGTAGAGGACGATGCTAACCAGAGATAAAATCACAAAAATATATCATTATGTGTCATTGTTATCATTTATCTCTACTCACAAAATGTGGTTTAAGGTACACGAAAGAGAGTAAGTGGTATATTAACTTTCAGAAAGTTTACACTACCCTCAACCACCAAAACTGAAGAAATAGCACTCCCTCTTTCCTTAGCCTGTTGAGATCAGAAAATAATTGCTGCTATGACTATGAATCACAACCAAGTTACTGTCCTAAAAATGTAGTTTATTTAATCCCCTTTTTCATATTCTTGCCCCCAGCTGCATGGATATATTAGTAACCCCTTACATCATGGATACTGAAAATAGCTCTTTCCTGTTATGATTTAGATCACAATCTGCAATTTGCTATTTCTGATTTATTTTTTTTATTCTGAAAAAATTAGTTAAAAATAAAAAGGTGTTGAAACTTGTGGTTCAAAGCTGTGATTTAAAAGGCCAATGACTAAACCCTTTTATTTTCTCATAAGATATGAAATAAATTAATTATAGTTATGGAAAAAATAATAATTAATTTCCTATATAGTTACTATACAAATGCACATATAAGCATACATGTGGGCATATGTATTTATATGCAGTATAATGTATATGCTCTATAACATAAATATATAATGTTTAGTTTATTTTAAAATTAGATTCAAAAGCCATACTGAACTCCATGGAATGCTGTTTTCTCTCCTTGAATAGATCTCTTTAGCTCCAGAAAAAGATACAATTGTTTATTAGCAATAGCTTAAATTAGTAGGGGCACAGAAGTACAATTGAAATGTTTTTTATATCACCTAGATTTCATGTACTCTAGAAACAGAAACCAATTTTTATTACTGAGTTTTTGTATAGGCAAATTCTTGTGTCCTTGCTTATCCCCATTGACCTCACTGTGGCTCCCCTACAAACATGGATCCACCTGCTTTAGGCTCAGTAAAGGATTGAGTATTATCTTTTTAACTGTGAAGGTAAAACAAATGCTTACTGGTGTGTAGAATAAAGTACTAGTATATGCAGCAGTCAGTACAGAAGGTACCTGGAGCACTGGAAAGCTTTAAAAACAACACCCCCCAAAACGCACAAAATAAACAGAGTTAACAGATATTTTATATATTAATATGGTTAAAATATATATTATCTTTATATTATATATAAGAAGTTATTTATATATGAGTAAACAGAGACATAAATTATTTAATTTCTTAATTTTGTACTTTTGACTGAAAAAGAAAAGACAAGAGTCTGATGTCTCACTGTAACATCATCTTTTTAATTCTTTTTACATTTGATCCTGTACTGTTGACTGACAGATTAATACATGTTTGATAGTTCAAAATATTGATCTCAATATTTTCTGAACCAACTAAAGAGCTTTCTGGTATTTATAACTATATATATTCTTGCATCTGTTAAGTGTTAAGGGTTTTTTTTGGTTTAGATTTAAATAGTATTTACAGTAAATACATTAAGCTGAAACGTTGGTTTTTTTTGTTTCCTTAATAAAATAGCTGAATTTCTCAAGCATGATTCTAATAAGGTGTTTTCTTACTATCCTGAGACAAATATATATAGCTCAGTTAAAGCATTATCTGACAATAATGCTGACACTTACACATGCCTCTCACAGAATTGGTTTGTTTAGAGACATTTATGCTCTTAGAAACCTTATCATGTATGAACAGCTAGCCTTTTAGATGATGAAACTGCTGTTAGCAAGGATTTAGCAAGACTGTGGGATCCAGAATCTATTCTGTAACAAAAACACTTGGTTAATCTGTTTTAACCACTGGTGAGCACTCCATCACCACAAAAAACCTACCATTTTGATGGTAGTCTCTAGATGCATGTTAAGGTTAAATAGTGATAGAAGGGTGCTAAATGAAGGCTTATCAGGTTACTGTACATCAGAACTGTGATAAAGCTCCCTCAGGAAAGTATCAAATGGAACAAGGGTCTATTCAGAAATGTTTGACAGAAGACACATCATTACAGTGGGACCCATCTAATTGACAGCACGGCTTAAGTGTGGAATTTCTGTTACGCAGAACCTGGTGACTGCCTTGACTCCTGCCATCTGTGTGGAGTACAGGCTATTTCAGGGTCTGTTTTGTGAGTTAACCAAGCGTAGGGATCTGTATAAGCAGGCAGGAAATCTTGCAAAAACAAGCTTCCTTATCATTTTTTAGCTATCAGTCTTCATCAGAAAAAAAAGTGAGGTTCATAAGTGAAGGAGTGTAATGCATCCCTGAACCTCAGTAATGTTTTAGTTTGGAAATTATTTATACTAGATTGACTTACTATCACTCTTCCTAACTTTGAGGCAGGTCCTCAGCTCTCTCAAAAGTCCTCAGGATCAGCTCATCTTCAAAGTGATTTGTGGAAGGAGAAGACCCAGACGGACACAGGCAGGACCCATCTATTTGAATGAGCTTTGATTTTGGTTTCTGTTTAGCTGTCCCACTCCTGATTGTATATGTGCTTACAGAGCTCTGTTGTCATTGACCAGAATCTTGGGTTTATCAGAAGTTGACAGAGAGATAAATGGAACAAATTTTAAAGTAAGTTGTATCATTAATTCTTGCTTAAAAGACTAGAATAAAAGAAGGGTCATTGATACGGAGAACGTGTTATTTCTGCTCTGTCAAGTCCCTCTGAAAATTCCTCTGTAAGGATAGGAAGGGGATTACAACGGGCTGAGAAGAGATGCCACAGCACTAGTTCCATTCCAGGGACTTGGACACTGTATCATTTACAGAAAGGACACGTTCCCATAAGTCATCCTGTAATAATCTTTGTGTATAAAAACAACTATTTGAAAATTGCACAGACCAGAAAACAAAATGACTGGAAAGAAATAAATGCAGGACTGAAAAAATAAGGTTTTCAGGTGTCTAGCTACAAAAATAATGCTGGACCACGGGTTAATTCTCTGACTTGGTTTTGGATATCCTGACTTCCCATGTGACGTTGTGGTCTTCCTCAAAAGATAAAGATCAGACATTTTAGGCACCAAAATATGCAAAGAGTTTGAATAGAATGAAAACAGAATATTGCTTCCTTTTCTTCCAGGCATGTATTTATTATTTGAAGTAAAAATTTCTGTAAAGAGTGTTCAGTAGAGCCTATAACATCCTAGTGGCCCTCTTGAAAACATACATGAACAGCAAAACCTGTTCTGTTTAATCAGGGAATTAGCATTAAATCAAAACATTATTTGCCTCAGGGAATGCAAACTTGCAGTTGAAGAAGATTAGCTGAAAGAATGCACAAGTCACAAAAAACAGTGGGACTTTTCACATGAGGGAGAAAAATTGGAGACTTTGGCAAAACAATTCTACTTAAGCAATGATGCTAGCTCATGAGGCAAGCAAGACGTAATAAGAGGAAAAGAAGTGTTTCTTAAAAATAAATAAGTATATATAGATATATATACTACGTATAGTAAGTGAACTGAGTAGTTGAAAGGGTGCAGATAATGGGAGTGATGAGGCCATGTTGTGCTGAGGTGCATTCTGGAATGGTGTCCTTCTACTCATATCCAGCTACACAGTAAATTACATATTGCCAAACAGCTGTAAGAGGAAAACTGAGATGAGGATTTCTGAACTGAGCTAGAAAGCCTCTTCAAAACTTCAAGACTGGAAATATGAGAAGTACGCATGTACTATTGCACAAGTATAGCTGTATAGATAATTTGGCCCAGTATTTATTCTTGGAATCCTCTTTCCACTGCATTATCTGAGATATGATAAAAACCAGATACAGCTATGTTAGGAACCTGGTTAGGAAGATTTTTACCACAGAAGGGAAAAAGGGTTTCAAACACCAATCATTTTGTGGGTTTTCATGAGTGTTTTCTGTGCTGTAAATTCCTTAAAGTCACGATAGCTTTCACAGACTACACTGAAGACTACTTTTTACACTGAAGACTACTTTTTTGCTTTACAGATACTCTCTTACACATCATTAGAATTCCTTAGATGTACCTTGACTTAGAATACCACTGAGAAATTTGTTTTGTATTACATGTTCTGTTTTTGTTCAGTCTTTAATGTTGCTTTTAGTACTTTAACTGCATAAAGAAGTAAGAAGTATAAATATACCATTCATTAGCTACCATCATTAACTCCACTTCTTTTTTTATCTAGTTTGATAAAAGGATAAAATGGGATAGTGTTCCATTTTCCAGTGAAAAAGGTTTTTTTACATGAGAAGTGGAGTGAATCATTTGCATCTATTCTTAGCTAAGTGTTTGGAACTTCCATTCAAAATTTTGACTGAGTTTGTTCGAGTTTTTAACTCGAGACAGGTTCTGTTGTTTGTCTTTGACTATAAAAAATGAAATATGTGCATGTTACAATAGAGTGTCAACTTGTAAAAAAAGCTTAAAATTCATGTTTTGCTCCGGACAGTCTTCATAACTCTCTTACCTGTATAACCAGTGAAAGTTAAACAGACTGGAAAGGTGAAGTTCTAAATTGTTACATAATGTTATGTATGTACATTAATATGTAACTTCTTTTTTTTAATTGATTTTAGTTTCTTTCTTGAAATTCTACATCAGCTAAAGTTTTCTGCTGGTAGAAGACTTTACCATGAATCTGAAAAAAAAATGTCTTGTATTAAGCAGCAAGATTTGAAGAAATTCTATGCTAACATTAGAGTTTACAGCCAGATATTTCTGGTTTATTTTTCTTTTTATGTTAAGACCCAAGTATTTTTAAGCGTACTAAATTTTTCCTGACCATCATCTTAAATTGTCTCAACTAACAGCAGTATCCATCATGTACAAAGAAAGAACAACAGACAGGAAGACAATATAGGGTTATTCTGCTAAATTTCCACTCTGAATGTGAGCACTGGGGATATTTTCTGAAAGAAATATAGCTATGTATATTAATGATTTACAATATCCACATATTAAAAAGAAACAAAAAGATTCCTGTTCTCTGGTGTATTAGACATTACACCATTAAAGTAGGAACATCTCCATCAGCAGACCCCTAGTGAAAAAAAAAGAAGAGAAAGAATTATTTACACTGTTTTCTAGAGCCAATTTGGTTAACACCAGTTATTTCAAAGAAAAGCTTTGATGAAAATATAATTACAGGAAGTTTTAGCAGTTTTGTGATAAACATATTATTTTTGAAAGTTACTATGTTAGGATAACACTGTTGTTAATAAAAGTAAAGCTTTGCTATTCTCTTTTTCTTTTTTTTTTTTTTTGCCTTACTACCCAAGAAATCTGTGCAACTTTAAGAGAATCCAACAAAATTATTGACTCATTCTGCCTTCAGAGGATTATCTGTTCCCCAGTGATGTCAGCTTGTGACATGTGTATGTTCTGGAGCCAGAATTTGGTACTTATTAGTTTAATATCTCAACAGCAATGGGAGTGATGGATATCTGGGGATCATTTCATTGACTGCCAAAGTGCACCCACCTCTTGGGGAAAAGCTATTCCAATGTAAACAGTTTTGATGTTGTCAACTTGCACAATATTTGATATTTTCTCAGTGGCCCAGCTGTTCTCTAAGCTTCACATATGCAGATACAGCTTTTATTTGGAGAAGAAAAAAGGTTTTATTATTTGGGGGTGTGTGGGGTAGGATGAAACTTGAAGGACTGAAGGCTTTAGCCACAAAAAGCACAACTACTTATTAAAAAAAAAGAAAGGTATTCTTTAATTTATTTATTATTTAGATTTGTAATCTGGAGGGCAGAAAGAACTTGTACAGGGAACTTGGGAGAGCTGTACTGTATCTTTAAGTCCTTATAATGGATAATACTATGCTTTAGGAAGAATAAGCAAAAATGACATGCATTCATACTCCAGAGAGCCATTGCAATCCTAGCTGCATAAAGACATTCAGATTTTTTTTTCTACGAATTTCTAGAGAGGAAGGCCATCTTTCTCTCATAAATAAACAGTGAAAACCTTCACTCCACGGAAACACCTCCATGTTAGATATTTTCTGTACTGTAGTGAACTTTACTTAAAAATTAGCATACATAGGAGGAATCCCCAAGGTTTTATTCATGCTGGAACTTTTTACAGATAAGACATCAGCCTCCAAACAGCATTAAAAAAAATATTACATGAACTGTGTAGCCTTTTTGTCTGAAAATTATAAGGTGACATATTACATACACAAAATTACTTAAAAATAAATCAATGTATTTCCTTAATTTACTCAAAGGTGGGTTCTTCACAGATAAATTTCCTTAATAATTTGAGACAGCATGGGTTCACAATGAGTTATCACAATATAAACGGTTTAATGAAAGTTTCCAATGGTCACCTCTGAATTCAACTTGGATTTAGCTGAGAAGGTTTTCTCACAACTGTGTGCTTCCAAGGAGAGAGGTTAATCCTTAGGAATGCTAGAGAATCACTGGATAAACTGATAATAGTACAATTCTATAATTCTGTCAAGTATAGCCACAATTAAAAAGTCCCTTTGTGGACTGAATACAAAGGCTTTGCAAGCCGCAAGTGGTCTAGGGGCTGTGATACAGAGAATCTTAAGCTGGTGGATATTGACGTAGCCCTATTAAAGTCAATGGCATTAACACCTCTTTTATACCAGCTAACAATCTGGCCTGTGATCTGCCCCCTACCCTCTCCATTATACACTGTGTTAACAGATTGTCACACATCCCCTTGAGAGACAATGTATATCCCGATAGACAAACCAGTTTTACATCTACATATGATTTCCAAGCAAAAAGTCTGATCTGAAGTCCAGTAAAATAAAGAAAAAACTCCTGGAAAAAGTATTTACTTTCTAACTTTTTCTCTTTTTTTTTTTTTTCTTTTTAACAGAACAAGCTAAGAATGGTACAGCAAGGAAGGCAACGACAGCCTCAATAGAGCTATTATTTCCCCTCCTGCACAGGTGGTAGGCTCAGCTTTTCCCCTCCCAGTGTTACAGCCAGTGCAGCTGTATCAGAGCATGTATAATTAATTAATTATAAATGCCTTAGTATATAATTAAGTATAGGGGTGGTGTAGGGGGGATACATTAATGATTTTATAGAAGAAGAGAAATAGGAGGCATATTGTAACTCTGATTCACAGTTTGTAGGTTTCTCCACCCCCTGGGGCAGTGCAACTGCCCTCTGTAATTGAACCCTCAGCTTGTACTTTTTTTTTTTTTTCCAAACAGCAGAACAATAATGTCAATGAATAACGAGACTGTGATCTCGAGTTCAACTTCAGCCAAATTGCAAGAACAGGAGACTAAGATCTTCAAGGTAACAACACTGAAGGCAGTGACTGATGAATCGGTGTGGAGTGCAGTGCAAGAAAGTGCTGGTGCAATTGGAAGTGAAGCTCAACATAGGCGTACAGATCTAGTTGCAGCACTGGATCATAGGTACATGGTATTTTTATTCCAAATGACTGATAACTGAACTTAGACCTACTAGAATTTTAAAGCCTGTAAAAAGAACAACCATCCTGGAAGAGCTACTCATGTCCTTTTTGTGTGCGGTTATGTTGTCTGATATGATTGCAAGCATCCATTTAGATCATAAATTGTAATTCACATGCTTTAGTTTTGATAGTGTTTATTTGAGAACATAAAGGTAACATCAGTCTCTACCTCTTGTCCCATATTGTCCTCTTGAATATCGCCTCACTGTCGTTATCCTGCAAGAGAAACAGAGAATGGAATGAATTTTCTTCTGTCTGTTGTCAGAAGGCTAATGAATAGCTTTTTGCATTTTTATTTATATTGTATTGGAAAAAATGTCAGTAAAAACTCAGGTAAAGGCTTCCTTTACCATGCAAAAGGGAAGAAAGAAATATAAATACAGTAGGAGCCCAATTTTCTTGTAGAAACAAGTGAATAATTAGAAGTAAGCTAAGAGTTTAAGTCAAATGACTCTGCCAGTTTTCTTGGATAGTACTTGGCCTTTTTTTTAATACCAGCTGTCAGCCATCCAGCTTTATATTTATCTCTGCTTTTCCATCATTGAAAGTGTAAAGACACCTTTTGGTTATTGCTCAGATGAGAAAATATGAGTGTAAGGTTTGTTGTAATTCATGTGTGGCAGTCTTCTGTGTATCAGCAAGACTGCTGAAAAATCGCGTAGACCATAGTTTTTGCAATAAATTACTTGGCTACAAAGGGATATTTTTTTTAAGATTTCAGGGGGAGGTGGGGTGGCTGAGGGTTGTTTGTTTGTTTTGTATTGGAAATGGTGTGAATGTGGATGAGTCCGTCCTCCCAAGTCACACGTGATTTCAATAAGGTTATTTATGGTTTATGCAATTTCCTAAATGGACATATTTTAGAAAGACAGGGAATACCAACACCCCAAACGCTACTTCCTACATTATTTCAGTAACTGTGATTTAGAACCACCTACACACATGCACACTGTTTTACCTCCAAACTCATTAAAATATGGTATGACTTCTGATATTTTCATGGTGAAAACATATGGCTATGCAGGGTCAGATGACTAGTTTTTATCATAAAGCTGTTACAAAGTAATTTGCCAACAAATAGGTGTTGTGGTGTGTTTATTTTCCCTCCTTAAGCCACATTCTATCTAACGGAAGCTCCTTTTATATTTTCTAGAAATTATTCTTTTTCCTTTCAGATTATTTTTTGCTAGCAGTAGAAACAACTAGCAGTTTAAGCTATCTAAACATCACAGTACAACATTGCTGGCTGTAGTGAGTGTGTTTGCTTTCTGCGTGTTAGCAGTGCAGATGCCTCTTCTGCTCCTGCTATTTGAACAGCCGCTGAGCAGTGTAGGAGATGCACCGCTGCCCAGGAGCTCCAGGCAGAGTTTTCACCAATACAGTTCTTGAACATTCTCCAATGCCATTAACCTTGGCATTGCTCAAAAGATAATGAAAACGGTCTCTCGTGCATCTTTCCATACTCTTGTGTTTTTATCTCACAGTAAATAATGTGAGCCCAGAAGGATGACTGGATGTTAGAGGATTCTTTAATATTCTCTGTTTGTTGGCTTACTGGTTTTGCTCACTCTGCACGAGAAGCCTGGGAGAACTGCATTTAAACTCTGCGGCTGACGTAAAACTGTAGGGCCTTATCACCTATTCTCAAGATTAAAATATTTGTCTATCAGAATTTGGGATTTTTTTTACCAAAACAAATGGAAATTGAAAGCAGTTTTATCACTTCTCTTTCAATATGGAGAGCTGCTAGACGCATTCTTTTCCCTCTTTTTTTTCTCTCCATCAACACCTGCTACATGTTTTTTTTTCACAGTACTATTCACATCGGTAATTATTTTTTTATTGAGAACCTGTAAAGGTACCTATGAACAGAGGACTGGTCATTTGTCATAAAAAGATAATGGTGACAAAAATCAATACATTTTTAGGATGGTCTTCTAGCTCCTATGGTGGTTCGTACTTTAAAACCAAACCCCAAAAAGTTGGTGACTAAAAGCATCATGGATTTTATAATAGTCTTCTCTGTTTTGATTTCCTTTTCAGTAACTGTTAGTCTGCAAAAGATTTTCTGCAATGCTGAATGCTCCTCTGTTTTATTAATTGTGCATTATGGCATCCACTCATCCAGTTATTATGAGTTGTTCACCAGTTCTGGCAAGAATTACCACTACGGCAGTGACTTTTAAGAGGTTTTTAAGAAAACCAGATATTTTGGGAGAAAACCAGCTAATTCAAATTGCTGCAGTTCTGTGAAACTACTTGGGGTTATGAGAACTCATATTAGCAAAGGATTGTGTGTTTACATTGTGCCTAAGGGATGAATATATGTTTGATAGCATTCCCCTACAGTCTTCTGCTAAGCTTTATTGCATTTGCCTGGAAGCAATGTCAATTTTTTTCTTCACCCGCACGGCTAGTAACAGCAGTAGTCCATCTCTTCTCCATTTTCTGCTGGTTCAGCAGCTCTTTTGTTTCATAGCTTGATCTCAGCAGCTGATGCCACTCATCCATTCATGCATTCATAAACAACCTCAGAAGGTAAAAACGAGTAGTTATAAAAATATTTCTTCTTCTTCCACCTACCATAGATCTTGAAGGATTTTTTTTTTTTATGGAAGGTATTCTAAGCTTACAGCAGCAACAAGAAATATCAGAAAAGACAGGTGTCCTAAGATTAATAAAACAGAAATGGATTCTTTCTGGGGGGGCAGGAGGGGGATCAACCAATAAAACCCCACCCACAAGACTGGAGGGAAACTTGAGGGCTAGAACCAAGGGGAAAAGAGACTGATGCTGTGATTATGAAAGGCAAATTTAATGTTGTTATATCTTAAATTTTTATTTCTACAGGCATGGTCTCACAGACAGTGCAAAAATTCCCCTTTCCAAAACTGTATGTGCATCCCAGATTTGTTCCAGCAACTTAAATATCTTTCATTTATGTCTTACATGTAATATATTTAGTAATACTCAAATAAAAAGATGAAAAAGATTGAAGGATTCTTTCTTTTTTTTTTTTAATTATTTTTCTTAGATCATCTGATGCACTTGCATAATCTTTGTGATCTTTAGCCAGAGGAAGACTGGACAAGACCTAAAAGATTCTGTGAGAATATGACAACAGTCTGAGAAAGAGTATGATTCATATAGGAAGGTAGATAATACAACAGAAAATGCAATTTAGGATATGCAGATTGCTATCTTAAATGTCCCTCTGATGGGGATCTTCAGCAATAGCATGGTGCATTTTAATGGAATGCGAAGTCTTTCTAAAATGTCATATTTAAAAATTCATCTTTCACTACTATCAATCCAAGAATTCTCTGACTAAACATGATACAGGGAGCTCTAAATGTGAGGTAACGGTCTGTATCATTCCTAAAATTGTAAAGCTCCTTACATTTTCAATGGTAACAAACCAATTCGACTTTTTTTTTCCATGGGGAGTTGGGACAAATCTTCTAGGATTAGGGGAAAAAAAAAAAAAAAGTCTGATTCCTTTGGCTCCCTCCATCCCTTTGTCTGTCCATGTGTGTATATGTGTTTTCTTTGGTTTAGAGAGTTTGGTGTAGAATCTCATGTAAGGCTGCTTGTAGAGGGGAAAATGTAATAGGCTATGCCCTCATAGCATTGCTTTGGAAAAAAGGCTAAGATATTGTATGTCTCTGGGGATTTTGCTTTACCTTTTTTTTTTCTTTTTCATTTGAATAAAGGTTGAAAAATACATTAAGTGCATGATAAGACAGAAGTCATTCATATACATCAAACTACAGTGTCTCTTATTATTTAAGGCTCAAATCTTCCTGATATGCCCATGCAAGTCATATTAACGTCACTGACACTGATGTTACAGGGACATAACTGAGACCACAATTTGGCCTGCTGTGTATAGAGGTTACCACACAAGGCAATTAACTACACTCTATACTGGTACGCTTTGTCCCACAATGTGTTTTTCATTGGCATTTTAATCAATGGGGGTTTTATGACAGATTTCTGTATAGTATTTTTCAACAATCCTAGGGAGTAAATTATTAGTAATTGCCATTGATTATTCTTATTTACAGAAGCTACACTTCCAGCTTCAGGGGAAGAGGATGGTTGTCAGGATCTTTGTTTTTTAAAGAGTTGCAGTTATTGACTGTGTTGATTAACTCCATGCTTGCTATTTTTTTCCAAAGACCAGAGAAAATTGCTTAGCAGAATCATGACAAAAATCATCTCTCTATTCTTTTGCCACTAATGATGCACTGATATAGTAATCTAAATGTACAGATTATGGTTTAACAAATAATTGCCATGCAGAAAAATGCTTGAGGTGCCAAGAGTGCTGCACGGTCCATAGCAGGGTTACTTCAACATTGTCTTTTGTACATCTTTATCTGGATTTTATGATTCTCAGCTGTTTATTATGAAATTTTCTGGTTTAATTCTTGTTGAATGTTTTGGAATTGATGCTACTAGAGCAATGTTAGCATCACGAGATTCAAAAGATGTTTTAATAAGGGAATATAGATAATTGAATTTTCCACTGTTTTTTTGACAGTTCTTGATTACTTAATCACTGTATGTTTCATGGATTTTGAGTTTCAAGTATTCCTTTCTGACTCCAGAGTTCGAGTTTTCTGAGAATGTGATGTATGCAAGTAAAACAAGGATAACTGTTGTGTTGCAAAAGCCTTCCATTGCTATTCCTCTTTATTCATCAAAGATCTCAATAAAACACATAATTATAAAATAAGGTTTCTCTGCAGTTTGAAGTACTCCATTAGTTTAGTTTTATTGCATTCGTAGAATTTTGGTTCTCTTACAGGCTTCTTCCCAAGGAATTAAACACATAAAAATTACTGAATTAATACTGTATCTCAAGTGACTTATAACAAGTCTTGTTTGGCACATGCAGTCAGATTTCTGATTTTAAAATAATATTTCAACAGAAACTGAATACTGTTTTAGAAACTGAATCAAAAGCTCAAGAAGTCTGGAAAAACCTGTTTGTTTGGGGGGGGAGGATTTAGGGTGAGGGATTAGTGTGGGGGGGTGGTTTTTGGGGTTTTTTTTGTTAGACTACCTCAGTATAATCAAGTAAGGCACTGGTACTTTTTTTTTATTATTTTTAATTGCTTAGTTGCATTCATTTTTTGGAATGTGTGCTTGTTAGGGCAGAATCTGTGTCTCCTTGAAAAGCAGACATTCACCAGTTTGGGAACTGTTGCAGTTTAAACAAGTAATAGTTGCTTAGACCCTCCTTAGTATAGATCATTTAATTGTGGAAGGATAACTGTGTTGTATGAGTTACATATCCATGTATCAGATGGGATATGTTAAACTGTTCAAAAAACAGAGCTTTTCAGCTTTAAGGATGTGATTTCTTCTTTGAGCTGTGTATGGAAACTCTTAAAATCAAAAAAAAAAGCTAAATCCTGTGCAATTGTAAACTCTGTTTTGTAAAGAGTATATTTGCTTGAGTAGATTTGTGGTAATTTTAGCATCTGCTTATGTATCCATCCCTCTGTGTATAACTTGATTTTCCTGATTTTGAAAATTATGTGTCTGACACTTAGGCCTTATTTGATTCTTCATTGGTGGTGTTAATGAATCACAGTGGGCCAAAAAATGAACAAATAGAATTTTAATATATCTATTTATGCTCATTGCAGTGTATAGTAAATTTGACTAATCATGTTTAGAGTACTGAATACATAAGTAGGTTCACTTCATGTACATATTAAAACTCCATATGACATCATTATACTAGATAGAGGCAACTCTAAATGTCATTGCTCCCTGCAATACTTGCTGTAGCATATGTTATCTATTTAATCCAAACTACCCAAGAAAAGTGATCTGGGAAAAGAGTGGGTAAAAAGCTATATTTCTGTTGTATACTAACATATAAATTCAACAACACCTGAAATGAGCAGATACTCCTTTCGGTGAGAATGTTCTGACCTTTCTTTACAGGGCAATTCTGTTTTACAAGATATTGAAAACTACTGATTACTTTCGCAGTTTTCCTTATGGAACAAACCGTTGAAATTAAGGATAATTATAGCTAAAAAGATTATAGGACAGAGCATCCAGTGTGTTTATTGCTCAATCACTGTTTTTATAACACTTGACCTGAGAAAAGCTGTAAAAAGGTTTTAGTTACTAGAGTTCACATCATCAGTGGTACAGTAGACAAAAGAATCATTTATATCTCACAGTTAAGGAAGTTCATAGCAGTTATACCTTCAATATCTTCTCCTGGGTAGAATGAAAATAAAGTATTGAAAACTGTTTTCATTTTCAAATGAAAACTTTTTCTAAATTTTTTCTAGTAACTGTGTATTGATAAAGCTACAAATACATGCAGATACCAAAAAATATGTGAGATCCTGTAGCATTACTGTCCTGGTTTCAGCTGGGATAGAGTTAATTTTTTTCCTAGTAGCTGCTGCGTTTTGGATTTAGTATGAGAATAATGTTGATAACACACATTGTTTTAGTTGTTGCTAAGTGATGTTTACATTAGTTAAGGACTTTTTCAGCTTCCCATAGAAGCTGCGTAGGAGCATAGACAGGACAAGCTGGCCAAAGAAATATTCCGTACCATAGATGTCATGCTTAGGATATAAATGGGGGTTGGCTGGGGGACAGGAATCTGCAATCACTGCTTGGGATGAGATGGGCAACCAACCATCAGGTGGTGAGTAACTTACGTTGTATCACTTTATTTTGTATATTCTTTTACCATTATTATTACCATCGTTTTCCTCTTCCATTGCTGTTCTGTTAAACTGTCTTTATTTCAGATCACAGGTTGGTTTTGTTTTTTTCTCCTTCTTTTTCTGCCTCTTCTCCCTACCCTATTGGGGGTAGGGTGGAGGGGAGGGGAGCGAGTGAGCGAGCAGCTGCGTGGTCCTAGTTGCTGTCTGGGGTTAAACCACAGCAACCACATATAGTTAAATCTATGTGGTACCATTTTCTTAAACAGGCTTTTTCTATTTAGGATACATGATTTTATTCTGTTTGTGTATGTCCGTATGCTAACCTCTTTTTATGGCAGCATCACTAAAAAAATTTCAACTCGTTTTATGTCCAAAATAGGTGGAGCATACTTTCAGCACATTTGCAGATAATGACAAGTTGGAGAAGAGCATCTGATACTTTGGAAAGCAGGCCAATTATGCAGCAGGACCTCCACAGGTTGGAGAAATTAACTGAAAGGAGCATTTGGAAGCTCAACAAAGGAAGAAGTCTGCACCTGGAGTCAAATAACTCCATGCAGAATCACAAAGGGAGAGTGGGTTGACTGGCTGGAAAGCAGCTCATGAGAAGAAGTGTGTGTGTGTGTGAACAACAGCAAAACAAAAGGAAAAAAGCAGTGGTCTTGGAGGACAAGTTGCATATGAGCAAAGAGTGTTCTCATAAAGTGAAAAAGGCCGGTTATGTTCTCTCTGTGCTAGCAAGAGTAAAGCTAGTTCAGTGAGTCCAGCGGAGGGCTGGAGCATAAGATCTACAAGGAAAGGATGGATAGATTTGTTTGGCCCTAAGAAGGGAAGGCTAAGAGCCTTACTGCTAAGACCTTTACTACTGTCCTCAACTGTCTTATAGGACAGTATGGAGAAAATGGAGCCAGACTCCCTTTGGTGGTCCTCAGTGATAGGAAGGGAGGCAACGGGCACAATCGGCGATGTGGGAAGAGATTTCTTTCTATACATTCTATGTATTATTTCTATCTAAGTGGAAAAACGTGAGTACACCACAAAGCAAACACCCCCCAAAAACCTCTGAAACATCGCTACAACAAATGCTGATAACTATAGATTTTCTTTCCAGCTTTCCAATTAGAACAAGAGACTTGATCTTCATGACTGTAACAAGCACACGTTGTCAGTGCTCAGTATGTTAAGAACAAAATAAAAAATGAGTTTACATATCATTTATATCATGTGTATGCAATTTCTTGTTCTAGAGTATTCGGACTGTGGTCTGAAGTCTACTGGAAGTAATAGAAGTATTTCCATGAGAGCATTTAGCAAAGAAGGGATGCTTGAAAATACCCAAATTAGCAAATTCTGAACAAGATGACTCAAATACTGGAGCCAATTTAACTGTCTCTTAACATAACCTGGGAGGAGCACTGCAGTTGCATTGCTTCTGGTATACAAGAGATATGGCTCCACGAGAGCCAGTTTAGGTATCATTACAAAATGAGGGCTGTGGAGACATAATTTTAGGCTCTGTGAAAGAATACTGTGTCAGTACAGATTATTTAGACTAGTGGAAATCTGGTTAGTTTCAGCGAATGCATGAATGTAGTGTTAAGGCAGGAAACTGCTTCGCCTACGTAGCACAATCAGAGCATATTTATTTTGTTAATGTTATGTTACCATAAAATAATAAGGGAAATTAAATCACAATTTAATTGTTCATCATGTTGCAGAACACATTGTATCTCAAGCTGTCATGGAAACTTGTTATCATTTCTTTGATCCTTAAATCATACACACAAAAATTGTTGAGGAAAGATAGAGGGATCACAATATTTGTGTGTGAAAGATTAATGAGCTGTCTAAGCTGATTGCTTTTGCAGTAGCTCATATTTCATGATATTTTATAAATGCATAAATGAGATTTTTTTAAAAAAAAGTTTAAATAGAAAAACTCCTTTTCTGTTTATCGATACAGATCTAATGTTATGCATACCAAGTCATGAGTCTTACTTTCTATTTATAGCAATTTTGCTTGGTGGTAAAATATGCAATGTATCCTAACTATTTCAAAAGTGTATCTGTTGATGATTTGATTCCATAGCACTTTTTTCTAGACACTTGTCATATGATTACATCTTACTGTATAATATGAATGTATTCATGGAGAATTCATTCGGTTCTATTCATAGTACATCCTACATAACATAAAGGATTACACTCTTTCTCTCTTTCTAGTTACTGCAAAAAATATTTATCAGTTATACAATATTTCAGTATTTTTATTGATCATTCAGGTCAGTTGTTTGAGTTCATGTAATAATGTCAGTGTATGATTTAACTACACAAAGATCTTTCCTTATATGTATATATCCAGTTGTAATTTAAAAAAGATTTGTTCTTGATTACATTGGTGAAGAAGAAAGAAAAAACAGAATTTCAAAGCATGTGTTTTATTTTATTTTTTTATACTACAATATATTATGAACTAAGAAAACCAGTCATAAACAATATTCTGTTTATGTGATCATTTTTATTAAGATAATTATAAAGGCTTATTTTCTAATCCTCGTTCATTTATGGACAAATAAAGACACAATTGTAATATTCATTAAAATTGGAATGTGAAACTCCCGCTTTCTCCTCACCTTTCTCTGTGTAAACAAATAATGGAAAACTTAAATTATTTCTTTATCAGATTGATAAGCAATCCCAGTGAAAGTTACAGCTCATCTTGCTAGTTATGAGTAAGGCTCACAAATTCACCAGAAAAACAAAGTCAAAAGTAAAATTTCAAAGATGTTAACTAGTCAGTGTTAAGACTAACGCAGATATGATGTTTTGCTTATGATGTTAAACTAGACGAGATGGCAAGGCCTAGGCAGCTTTTGTTTCATCTGACATGACAAAAAGGGAGATTGAAGAATTGAGAATTTATTTTTGTCTAAAACTCACAATTCAGTTTAGTCTCCTTTGCCTAGGGTATTAAAATGGCATAGAAAATATAGGTGCTAGTGCAGATGCTGTACAGGAATTTTCCTTATACTGTTCTATATTCCCAGCCTAGCATGCAAATAATATCTCTACATACTGTCTCACTAGAAGTGTACACACACATGCAGTTACTCTCACAAGCTAATCTTTTTTATGGTTTTCAGCTTCCTGAACACCTTCTTCTGGTATATGGATGCCAGCTCTTTTGTGATACAACTGAATATGAACTTAAATATTTTTCCTGCAATAGACTTTGACTTATCCTCTTCTGAGGAGGTAAAAGGCTGCCTTGTCAGGAAGCTGTCTTCTGCCAGTATGGACCTTAAATTGGAGAATCATAAAATGGTTTGGGTTGGAAGGGACCTTTAAAGGTCATGTAGTCCATCCCCCTGCAATGAGCAGGGAAATCTTCAACTGGATCCGGTTGCTCAGAGCCCCGTCCAACCTGACCTTGAATGTTTCCAGGGATGGGGCATCTACCACCTTCCAAGAAATTGCTGTTTATACTGAGATTGTACACAGCTTTAGTTTAAGAGGTATTCTATCCATTTCATTCCTACCTAGATTAAGGTTGAGAAAATCCAAGTCTTGCAAATGAAACCTTTGCTGCTTCTGTGGTTCAGTTTAAGAAGAAAAATACAGCGTGTCAAGAATCTGGAACTGATATTTCAGGTCAGAAGTGTTACTGCTGTCACCTCCCTATCTTCAAGGGAAAATTGGTCAACAGTTTTTGCCTTAAAATCCTAACAAAATAGAAAATTATTGCCACCTTCTTCAATTAAGTAATATTATCTGCTTTTCAGAATGAAGGCAGGCATTCAAAAGTGAAACTAATAAAAGAATAAATAAGGATTGTTATGCAAAGATTACAAAAAAACATAATTGACGAAAAGATTTCATGTATTCCTATCACATACTGGTAATGTCTTTGCTGCTGTAAATAAATGAAATTGAATTGCTGGCTTGTCTATAAATTAAAAAAGTAAGTTGATATTTAAATAATAACACTTTGGTTTCTAGTAACCTAATTTGCTATTTTGAAAGGGTAATTAATAGGAAGGAATGAAGAAATAACTTCTCACACAAACATCTGTAATGGCGCACACTTTGCTTGAAACACAGCAAACTGTATTTTTGCAACTCTTTCTGAAGCCGCACCCGCAGTTTCTGCTTTACCTTCATAGGCGAAAACTTCTGCTGCTGTATGCCTGAGATATTTGAGAAATGTGAATCTAGCTCTACTTTCAATGGTCAACTAGCTGTTCTTTTCTTTCTCACCAATGCCTTCAGCCAAAGTTCGTCCTGTTTCCAGAAGTCAAAAGAAGGACAGATACAGTGCCTTTTGTTTCTTTGTTGCCTCATCATACATGCTGATCAAAAGACCTTTAGCTACTTGGATGAAGTGAATTTATAGGTAATTGTTTTCCAGTGCAATCAACTGACTGTATTCTGCCCAGTCTCTCATTCTACACTGATCAGACCACTCTCCAACAATAGTACCTGAAAACCAAGAGCCCAGGATATAGATGAGTGTGTGTGTGTGTGTGTGCGCACGCGTGCACTATT
Organism: Larus michahellis; assembly: GCF_964199755.1. Lineage (NCBI taxonomy): Eukaryota > Metazoa > Chordata > Aves > Charadriiformes > Laridae > Larus > Larus michahellis. The sequence continues at coordinate 160,951,241 of NC_133896.1, forward strand.
TTGGGGTTTTTGTGGGGTGGTTTGTTTGTTTGTGTAAGGGTTTTTTGTGTGCTTTTTTTAAAAGTTTATTGGAAAACTTCATATGTCTTCTGTAATTTTGCCTCACTTATAGGAGTCACGGAGGGACTTTTTCAAAACAAAGCTAGCTTTTCAGTATAACAGCCTGCTTAAACAAGCCAAGAAGATGAAGGCGGCCCGACAGCAGGCTCTGGAAGTGCCAAAGATGTGGCTTCCACAAACTCAACAAGACCTCAGCAGGCATGACTGAGGGAAATTCCCCCCCACAAAAAGGGGTGATGGTGGCCAGCTTGGGTGCTGAGGGAATGAAGTAAAAATATAAAGCATGTGCTATTACTCAAGAAAATGAAGTCAAAATATGGTTAATTAAAAAATAGGAAATTAAATATTCAGCAGGGATGTAATCACACTCTGCTTTCTGAAGCACTGGGTTGATCAAAACACCCTCTTACTTTTGGAAGTCAAAAGTCAATTAATGCCATAAGTGAGCACAGCTTCATTTTTCTATGGGTACTCCTACCTGGTGAAGTCAGTCTGCCTCTTTCTGCGCCACTCTAATGGGGCAAGAGGTCTTTAGAAGTTTTAGTGACTGTTTGTGTGGGAATAATTAAGCCTTACCTCTGAGAGACTGAAGTGGTTTTGAATTGGTATTTGCTTAAATCCTGCTGTGTTGGAACACAGTTTCCTTGAATCTGCATCTGCATTAGTGTGTAGATACATTCTACATTATTTTAAGCTACTCTTTCAATTCAGCAAAGTGCTATGGTACTTTTTACCCTTTTAAGGTAAAACTTAAAGTCTTACACTCTACCGAAAACGTAGAGAAATGAAGGACTGGACAGAACTTCTCTCAGATGTGGAAAAAAAAAAATAAATTGAAAATACACTGTGAATAAGTAGTTTCCTACTTTAAAAAACAGTTAGAGTCCTTTACAGGCAGAATTTTCTGTTCATATTTTAGATTAATATGAATGTACTATCTTATATTGATTGATTAATATAATAGAGATAATGCTTACAAATATAAACTCTTCTAATGAAGTTCAGTGTTTTTTTAATCTACACTACACACTTGTTAAAGTCCAGTCTATTGTTGACACACCAGTGAATGCAATTTAATGTGTCAGGGTGAAAGTGACATTCAAACCACAACCCATTGGGACATCTTTCATTACATGAAAAAGTAAAATAAAGTAGGTAATATAGCAAAACTTAATGAAGAAATCAGATAAATCACTTAAAAGCTATAATCACTAGCACAGAAAAGCAAATTTCCTAAGGAAAGCCATTTGAAAACATAGAATATCATGCTTATTACCACCTTTACATTCTCTGTTAACTAACTGACAATGGGTTTTACATGCCATAAAAATCTTGTCTTGACTAAGAAATACATCAGATGTAACACTATCATCTTTTGTTTTATTCAGTCATGACAAAACAGGCCTCATCTTTGGGGAATGAGAACATGTTTGAAATGTGACCATGTTTAAAATATCACAGCACTAACCTCTAGAATATCAAATGGGCACATGCAGCAGTATCCATGCTTCCTTAACGCACCCTTCACATACCACATGCAACCCCAGTTAGCATACAAACCCATCCACTTCTTTGTGTTGACTAGTAGCTCAAACCACCAAACAGGTGGCACGGTAAAACTGGGCCCTCACGTCCTCTGATGCTTTGTTGTTGTCGATGTTTCTTTCCAGGGCTTAATTTCCTGTGTCTTGAACCACTTCCTCTACACTTAAAGTGAAATTAATGAGCTGGAAGTACTTTTATTTATTAACAAAATTATCATCATTTTTTTTGAAGTTTCTTTGTACTACCAGCAATATGGATCCTTTGGTCTCCATGAAGAGTTTTCTACTGCGCTCCTCACAGTTTTATACCTGAAGGTCTTTAGGTGCAGTCAGTGCAGATCATGAATTACCACACATCAGCTGAATGTTATGAGAAAAGGCAAACATTTGGAACAGTTTTTAACATATTTCTCTAAGAAAACAGAGAGATATGCAACTACTCTGTAATCTTTCTTTGTCTCCCCTAGCCATTCCTCTTAATAGGTGGACTCTGGCTGATTTCAACCAAATTTGACAGAGGTCTCTGAGACAGAGACAGAAGTCTCAAAAGTATGAAGTTTCTACAAATTTTTGTGAAAAACAATGTCTAACTGAATGAAAATAAATCCTATCAATTCCCTTGACAAGCAGAGAAAATGAGGCTGTTACTACCCTCCGTTTTGCTTGACATCGTGCAGCTAACAAGTCGGTATGTACATAGCCTTGGATTATCCACAGAACAGTCAGCCTCTTGCCTGCCTAGAAGTCATATGGGTTATATGGCTAGAGTATGGGAGGAATCAGAAGTAGGATGGACATATGAGACAAAGCTCATATAATTCAACAGGGACTAGAGAGGCTGGGAAACTAATTGTTGTGGTAGAGTGACTGAGGAATAAGAGGGTTCAGGATAATATAGTCAGACAACAAAATAGTGTATTATGCTCTTTCATAGCTCACATACGATTTTTTTAAAGTGAATTAATCTGTGGGTATGATGAGATTATACTGTTACTGTTTACAGTCAGAGCTGCAGGATGGCTGGTCATTTCTTGGTGATGATTCACTAAATGGCTAATTGATAGTGTCTAAATAAAAAGAGTATCTGAATAAGAGAGAGGGTTATGTGGAGATGTAGCCAGGTACAGGCACGTAGAGAAGAAATAAGACTGTCTGTCTCTTTAAAATGGTGAAGATGCGAAATAAGTGGAGTCAGCCTTCTTGCACTGAAACTGAAGGTACCTTGCTGCTAGCAAAAAATGAAATAGTCATTTTCTGGATTCTTCAAAATTGAGATTAAACAATTATCCTAGTTGAGAACACTAGGATAAGTAGCAAACCACCCACTGGCACTACTTGATAATGGATCACTCTGCAAAAAAAAAGGTGCATTTCCCTTTGTCTCACGTGGTGAAGGCAGAGAAGAGGCTGTAAATGGGGCAGGGGGAGTGAATTGCTCTGCTTCTTGAAGCAATCCATCTGGATGTCTGCTAGGAAGTGGCTGGGAAGATGCTGATGACATCAAGTCTGGAATGGTCACTGACACTGTGATATGACGATGCTTGATGGCTCTGTCCTGGGCATCTTCCTGCTATCCAGGGAAAGCACCCCACTTCCTCTTACCCCTTCTCCTGGTTATAGAAACAGGTTCAACACATGTGTCATGGTCAGAATATTAAGTTTGATTTATTCTCCTTCTTCAGCTACAATGATCAAGCACAGGGTTGTGCAGCAGGTACCTCCAGACAACCACAATTATGTTATCTCCATACTTCATTATCCCCCGTCCTATTTCCTCATGCTTCTTTTCATTGCCCTTATACCTCCCTTTCTCTCTCCAAATTATCTCCCACATAAATAACCTGCCCCTAATTACATTTTCCCAGATTTGCTACATCCATACCAAAATCTATTTATCTAGGCAATCTTGGCTTTATATGTTATTACTGACAATAGCCGTTAATACTGATAATAACTTGCTACTGCCAGTTATTATAGTTCTGCTTCCCCCCGCCACCAGCTATCTGTAAAGTAATTTCTCAAGTAAGTCCCCCTTACCCACCTATGACATCCAGCTTTTCATCATGACGCTATTACTAACCTCTGTCAGCATGGTTGTGTGCCATGTCCAAGACCAGTTTCTCATCGCATGTCTCCAGCAGCATCTCACATTCTGCTGCACAGCATGACCTCAAACCAGGGTTAAGTCAGCAACCTAGTCATCTCCCTCTAGACCTGACAATGTCATTTAAAACCTCTAAACTTCATTTTGGAGGCCTTTTGTGCCCTTTACAATTTTTCTTTGTCTTTGTACAGTCAATGATAACAATCTGCAAGAGGCAGGTAAGACACTTTACTCCAAAATCCATTAAGTTTTAGAGCTGTGACATTTCCAGTGTTATTCTATTCTACCTTAAGAAAAGAATTGAAAAATTCCACTAGGAAAAAACACCAAACTTTGCAAATTGATGCCTATCTCTGCTTGCCCATGACCGTATGTGAAAGCATCTATTTGTATTTAGTTTATATTTACTTTGAGGAGTATAGCTGGGAAATCATGAAACAGAAATAATTGAAATAAAAATTTTACCTTTTGGTGACCTTCATAATTTTGTAGTTTTTGATGAGGAATTGTAGTCATATGTTTTTAATATAGAATCTTGGATATGAAACCACAAGACAATAATATTAACTGTAATTGAAATCTGGTCAGAAATCATAGATCTTTATTCTCACTTTAGACTTACTTCTTCTAATTTGTCACAGACATGGACACAGAATGGCATGAATTAGAACTCATTTATGCTGATACGGATTTCAAAGAGTAAACTTTTAAAGTACCTGGGGTGTGTATGTTTGTGTGGTACGTGCACACAAAGCAGCATCTAACATTCTTTAACTTGTAGGTGAGTTTTCACTGTACTAAGTTTGTGCCCCTAAAACTGCAGCAAATGCAGTAGCAAAATGCTACTGTCATTGTAGACATTTTTAGAACAAGATGGCTAAAAATAAACAAGGCAGAAGTACCAAATATCAAAAGAATTACAAGTACATCTTCCTTGGCATAAAATCTTCTGAAACACTACAGATATTCAGCTAAAATCTGTTGTTGTTGTCATAAATATATTCCTTTGTTAAAATTATACTTCTAACCCGTTTGGATATTGACAGCCTATTATTTTTCATATGTGCCATCTTTATCCAGGAAACTGAAAGAACAACTAATTATATCCTTTGCAAATGAGTGTAGCAGAATAGCTTTTGTTCACCAAAATTCTTAAGTCTATTCATCATGAATGCAGAATTCACTAAGATTTTTTATTGTTGTTTTTAATGTACAGCCACTTTAGTGGCATGTGAAGTTTGGCATTTGAAGCTAATTGTATACTTTGCTTTGGAGGCTGTAAATTCAGCCAGTCTCCCTAGCTGCATTGCATTTGTACTTAGGCCTTAATTGATCATTTTGTAGAAGGTTTTTGTGTGTTGTTTTTGTGTGATTGACATTGGCACTATTATTTTTAAAGGTTGCCCATGCAGTTTTAGTAAAGACTATGGCAGTAAGCAATTAAAATGAAGGTCAGTAAAATAAATCTATTAACAAAAGCATAATGTTTGGAGGGAATGTGCAGTACCGAAAAATTTACAATGATTTTACAAAAATAACTGCATATAAAAGCTTCTGTAACTCATTTGTCTGTGTTACTGAGAAATCAAAAGTAAATTGCTAAAGCGGAAAAACAGACATCTGAGTTGAAAGTGGAATATAGGCATGAGTGATATGAAAAAATTAATGAAAAAACATAGCTGAAATAGTCCCAAAGCATATACAGTCGTATACCTTCAAAAGAAATAATCATTACAAATATTGGACTGGTCAGTCTGATTATTTTTTTGTTCTTTGAAAAATTTAAGTTTCAACATGTTTATTAATGATATGGATGTCGGAGCATAGTGTATACTCAGCAATTTTGTTGATGCAACAAAACTGGGCAGAACGGCAGATATACCAGAGAGTTGTGCTGTTCAGAGGGACCTCAACAGTCTGGAGAAAAGGGCTGATAGGAACTTCATGAAGCTCAACAAGGGGAAGTGCAAAGTCCTACACATGTACCCAATCACCCTATGGTGCATGAATACTTCCATGTACTAGTACACATAGTGGACTACTGACTGGTTCCTGATGGACAACAAGTTGGGGAGTTTCTGTCCTTAGTGATATTAAAAACACCATCTAGACACAGTCCTGGGCAACTGGCTCTCGGTGGCCCTGCCTTAGCAGAACAAGACGGCCTCCAGACGTCCCTTCCAGCCTCCGTGATTCTCAGAAAATAATATTATGTAGTCCATCTGCTATTCCTTGTGTGGTCTCCTAAGACCTTCAGATTTCTTCATTCTCCCTAAAGCATTCAGAAGAAATGATTATAGATTTTCTGGTCATCTTTATATAATCATTGTGAAACTGAAATTAGTTTTTACTTCAATAAGGAACTTCGGGTGGCTCTTCTCTTTTTGCCAGCAAGAAATTGCCACTGCTGAAAGTGTATCTGTGCACCTAGCTGGGACACTGCCAAAAAGGATGGTCTCATGGAGCATGATTTGTGAACAAACACATACTTAGGAGGTACAGGTTTTCCACCTTACAGCAGAAAAAAAGATCTCTTACAATGTGTAATATTATTCTACAACTGTAAAATTTAATGTATAATTACTGTTTCTTTTGTCATTTTGAATGCATTTTTTCCTGTTTAAAAAGTGATTTTCATTGGCTTTCGTATCATTAATCTGCACTAAGCTTTGCACCAAGAAAATTGCAAATCTGTTACTTTATTATGGGTCTTGGAAGATACCGTACACTGACATTTTGACAGGTTGCTTGCATACAACTGACTGAAATATGACTAGCATTCTTTGTGGGTTTATGTGCTCCCTGCTTTATTTATTTTCTTCCAGTAGTACCGATGTTCAATACATACTGAACTGCTTGATTTGAAAACCCGTGAAAAGGGGGTACATGAAGTCGTTTGTCCCGTGCTGTTATTTCAAGCTCTGTAAATCAAGCTGTTTACTATCCCTAAAGGCATGAGGTCAAAACATGTCAAAATCTGTGCTGAAGCTGAGGCCATGTTCTGCAATTGAGCTTTTTAGTAAAATATACTCTCTTTTCTGAAAGGAAACTATCCTTTAAATACTGCTAATGAAAGGAAAACTACCTTGTGATATGTATACCTAGGGTAAATCTACTGCAGAGATTTGTATACCCACCTCTAAAAAGTCCAAAAGATGTACTAATCTTAATTGTCAGGGCCAAGATACCAGAATAGGCAGAAAATAGGTCTCAGCCTGTTGGCAAAATCATTTTTAAGGTGCTATACTGTGCTACTCCAGTTGGTGAGAAAGACAACACACGATGACACACTTAAGTGGAAGATCTGCTCATCTGCTGAGCTGTCTGGTTTAATGAAAGAAAAGGGGATAAAACTAGGCCCACTAGTAATGAGCCTAGGGATGAAGAGCCAAGGATGGGGGTGAAATCGGTAGCCCAGCTCAAGTGCATCTACACGAATGCAAGTAGCATGGGCAACAATCGGGATGAGCTGGAAGCCATTGTGCAGCAGGACAACTATGATGTAGTTGCCATCACAGAAACATGGTGGGATGACTGTCACAACTGGAACGCTGCGATGAAAGGCTATAAGCTCTTCATAGAATCATAGAATCATAGAATTGTTGAGGTTGGAAGGGACCTTTAAGATCATCGAGTCCAACCTTTAGCCTACCCTGACAAGAGCCACTTCTAAACCATGTCGCTCAGTGCCCCATCTACCCTTTTTTTAAACACCTCCAGAGATGGTGAATCCACCACCTCCCTGGGCAGCCTATTCCAATGTTTAATAACCCTTTCAGTGAAAAAATGTCTCCTAATATCTAATCTAAACCTCCCCTGACGTAACTTGAACTCGTTTCCCCTCGTCCTATCACTTGTCACCAGGGAGAAGAGGTCAGCCCCCATCTCTCTACAACCTCCTTTCAGGTAGTTGTAGAGGGTGATAAGGTCTCCCCTCAGCCTCCTCTTCTCCAGGCTAAACAACCCCAGCTCCCTCAGTCGTTCTTCATAAGGTTTGTCCTCCAGACCCCTCAGCAGATTTGTAGCCCTTCTCTGGACACGCTCCAACACCTCAATGTCCCTCTTGTAGCGAGGGGCCCAAAACTGAACGCCGTACTCGAGGTGGGGCCTCACCAGTGCCGAGTACAGGGGGATGATCACTTCCCTAGTCCGGCTCACCACACTATTCCTGATACAGGCTAGGATGCTGTTGGCCTTCTTGGCCACCTGGGCACACTGCTGGCTCATATTCAGCCGGCTGTCAACCAACACCCCCAAGTCCTTTTCTGTCGAGCTGCTTTCAAGCCATTCTGCCCCAATCCTGTAGCGCTGCATGGGGTTGTTGTGACCCAAGTGCAGGACCCGGCACTTGGCCTTGTTGAACCTCATACCATCGGTCTCAGCCCATCGGTCCAGCCTGTCCAGATCCCTCTGCAGAGCCAACCTACCCTCAAGCAGATCAACACGCCCGCCCAGTTTAGTGTCATCTGCGAACTTACTGAGGGTGCATTCAATCCCTTCATCCAGATCATTGATAAAGATATTAAAGAGAACCGGCCCCAGCACCGAGCCCTTGGGGACACCACTTGTGACCGGACACCAACTGGATTTAACTCCATTTACCACCACACTCTGGGCACGGCCATCCAGCCAGTTTTTTACCCAGTGAAGAGTACACCTGTCCAGGCCATGGGCAGCCAGTTTCTCCAGGAGAATGCTGTGGGAAACAGTGTCAAAAGCTTTGCAAAAATCCAAGTAGATAACATCCACAGCTTTTCCCTCATCCACTAAGTGGGTCACCTTATCATAGAAGGAGATCAGGTTTGTCAGGCATGACCTGCCCTTCACAAACCCATGCTGACTGGGCCTGATCACCCCGTTCTCCTGCATGTGCCGTGTAATGGCACTGATGAGGATCTGTTCCATGACCTTCCCAGGCACCGAGGTCAGACTGACTGGCCTGTAGTTCCCCGGATCCTCCTTCCGGCCCTTCTTGTGGATGGGATAAGAAGGGATAAGCAAGGAAGGAGAGGTGGGGGTGTGGCTCTATACATTAGGGAGTGTTTTGATTGTATAGAGCTAGATTCCAGTGATGATAAAGTCGAGTGTTTATGGGTAAGTTTGAAGGGGAAGGCAAATAAGGGAGATGTTGTGCTGGGAGTATGCTGCAGACCACCTGGCCAGGATGATGAGACAGATGAAGTATTCTACAAGCGGCTGGCTGAAGTCTCGCAATCGCCAGCCCTTGTTCTGGCTGGGGACTTCAACCTGCCAGGTATCTGCTGGAAATATAACACAGCAGAGAGCAGGCAGGCTAGGAGGTTCCTTGAGTGCATGGAAGATAACTTCCTGACACAACTGGTAGGTGAGCCTACCAGGAGAGGTGCCTTGCTAGACCTACTGTTCACAAACAGAGAAGGACTAGTGGGAGATGTGGTGGTCGGAGGTCGTCTTGGGTTTAGTGACCATGAAATGTCACTAAAGTTTTTTTTCATAAAGTTTTCAATTCGTAGAGATGTAAGGAGAGGGGTTAGCAAAACCTCCACCTTGGACTTCTGGAGAGTGAACTTCGACTTGTTCAGGACACTGGTTGAGAGAGTCCCTTGGGAGATAGTCCTGAAGGGCAAAGGGGTCCAGGAAGGCTGGACGCTCTTCAAGGAGGAAATCTCAAAGGCCCAGGAGCAGGCTGTCCCCAAGTGTCGCAAGTCTAAAGGGCGGAGAAAATGGCCAGTCTGGATGAATAAGGAGCTTCGCATGGGACTTAGGAATAAAAGGAGGGTTTGCCACCTTTGGAAGAAGGGACAGGCAACTCAGGAGGAGTACAGAGATCTCGTTAGGTTATACAGAGAGAAAATTAGGAAGGCAAAAGCCCAGCCGGAGCTCAACTTGGCCACTAACATTAAGGACAACAAAAAAAGTTTTATAAATACATCAGCAAAAAGAGAGCCAGGGAGAATCTCCATCCCTTACTGGATGCTGGGGGGAAAGTTGCAACCAGGGCCGAGGAGGAGGCTGAGATACTTGATGCCTTCTTTGCCTCCATCTTCAATAGTCAGACCAGCTATCCCCAGGGTGCTCAGCCTCCTGAGCTGGAAGATAAGGATGGAGAGCAGAACAATCCACCCATAATCCAGGAGGAAGTAGTCAATGATCTGCTTCTGCACCTAGGCATACATAAGTCCATGGGGCCAGATGGGATTCCCCCAAGAGTACTCAGGGAGCTGGCGGGAGAGCTCACCAAGCCTCTCTCCATCATTTATCAACAATCCTGGTCAACAGGGCAGGTGCCAGGTGACTGGAGGGTGGCTAATGTGACGCCCATCTACAAGAAGGGTCAGAAGGAGGATCCGGGGAACTACAGGCCTGTCAGCCTGACCTCAGTACCAGGAAAGATCATGGAGAGGATCATCTTGAGTGAGCTCTCATAGCAAGTGCAGGGCAGCCAAGGGATCAGGGCCAGCCAGCATGGGTTTAGGAAGGGGAGGTCCTGCTTAACCAACCTGATCTCTTTCTATGACCATGTGACCTGCTTTCTGGATGCGGGGAAGGCTGTGGACATTGTCTATCTGGACTTTGGTAAGGCCTTTGACACCATTCCCCACAGCATTCTCCTGGAGAAGCTGGCGAATCATGGCATAGACAAGTGTACTCTTCGCTGGGTTAAAAACTGTATGGATGGCTGTGCCCAGAGAGTTGTGATTAATGGGGTGAAATCCTCTTGGCGGCCGGTCACCAGTGGTGTCCCTCAGGGCTCAGTTTTGAGGTCAGTTTTGTTTAATATCTTTATCGATGATCTGGATGAGGGGATTGAGTGCACCCTCAGTAAGTTTGCAGACGACACCAAGTTGGGTGGGAGTGTTGATCTGCTTGAGGGTAGGAAGGCTCTACAGAGGGACCTGGACAGGCTGGATCGATGGGCCAAGGCCAACTGTATGAGGTTTAATAAGGCCAAGTGCCGGGTCCTGCATTTCGGTCACAACAACCCCAAGCAACGCTACAGGCTTGGGGAAGAGTGGCTGGAAAGATGCCCAGCAGGAAAGGACCGGGGGGCGATGGTGGATGGACAGCTTAACAGGAGCCAGCAGTGTGCCCAGGTGGCCAAGAAGGCCAACAGCATTCTGGCTTGTATCAGGAATAGCGTGGCCAGCAGGAGCAGGGAAGTGATCGTGCCTCTGTACTCGGCACTGGTGAGGCCTCACCTCGAGTCCTGTGTTCAGTTCTGGGCCCCTCTGTACAAGAGGGACGTAGAAGCGCTGGAGTGTGTCCAGAGGAGAGCTCCCAGGCTGGTGAGGGGTCTGGAGACCAGGTCATATGAGGAGAGGCTGAGGGAGCTGAGCACGTTTAGCTTGGAGAAGAGGAGGCTGAGGGGAGACCTCATTGCCCTCTACAACTACCTGAAAGGAGGTTGGAGAGAGGTGGGTGTTGGCCTCTTCTCCCAGATGAATAGTGACAGGACCAGAGGAAATGGTCTGAAGTTGCGGCAGGGGAGGTTTAGATTAGATATTGGGAAGAATTTACTGAAAGAGTGGTCAGGCACTGGAACAGCCTGCCCAGGGAGGTGGTTGAGTCACCATCCCTAGAGGTGTTTAAGAAACATCTAGATGTGACACTTCAGGGCATGCTCTGAAGGGCAGAGATTGTAGGTTGTTTGGTTGGACTCGATGATCTTAAGGGTCCTTTCCAACCATGAAGATTCTGTGATTCTGTGAAAAGACAAGTTATAGGTAAAACCAAAATAACTTCCGAGAAAGTCCTTTCAATTGATTGTTTTTATCACATACATGCTTTAGAAAACATATTATCACCTTTGCACACCTCTTACAGGTCTTAATTTGTCTGACCTATTTTAGATGAACCACATCCAAATATGCTTTGCTTTTCCATGGAGTAAAACAGAAGAATAGAATAATTAACTCACATACAGAGATTTAGACTGTGGCTTTACTGCTTCATTAGAAGTATTTCACACTTGCGTCCCAATACCTAAAGAGACTCACATGTTCTAACACACAAGTGAAGCCAGTCTAGCAAGTAAATAAATTCTTGTCAAGGTTCAGTTACTATAAGTAGCAGAGAATATATATAGAAGGTACACAGAGGCATTGTAAATTTTTTGAATATTGAAGGATGTAGCCTTTTAATAGGGGGATTTAAAATTTTTAAAGACCATACAGAGAATGTTTAAAGAAAACAATAATAAAAAATAAATAAATAAATAAGTAAAGCAAAAAAAAACCAGAAAACCCAGTATCTATAAACAAAAAGGATAGGGCATCCAATTTAATTCACATTATCCAAAAATAGACAAAGTAGATGTGGTTTTGTAGCTATAATTTTGAATAAAAATACATTTAAAAAAAAAATAACACCCTTGACTCTCTGGCACTAGGTATTTCTATTGATAAAACACACTATTGAGCTCTGAAGGACAGAGTAGTAATTAAACCAGGTCTTTTTATCAGCTGGAGAGATGGAAATTGTTTAGAAAGAAACTGAAAGTAGTGAGAAGATAGTGCTGACTGCTTACTAAAAAAAATATACGAAAACATTCGCAGTTGTAGGCAACTAAAGTATAATTTATTCTAATCACTTTTACCAGAAAGAGTAGCTCAGTCGAGGTTTGCCTACAACAAAATTCCATGACTTGGTTCAAAAATACGTGGTAGTGTGAAATTCATCACATTGCAATGTTGGAAGTAACTCAGCTTAGGGGCCTGTGCACAAGAAGCAAATAAAATTTAAGATATAGAGAAGTTGTGCTAGGTTTAAACATTTATTGTGTTCTGCCATCCTACTAAATTTTCATTGAGGGCAGATATGGAAAATATTTCGGACGTGCTATGTGGGTGAAAGAGGAGGGAATTTATTAAACAGAGGAGGCAGAATATAAGGACGATAGCATAGATAAGGTTAAGGAAGCAAAACCAGACTTGTCAAGTCTCTTTCAGATGTATGTTGTGACACATGAGTTTCTGGTAGGACTTTTATGATCATATGACTAATCTGGAATACATTAACAATTTGACACTATCCTTCTGCCAAATGTTTCACTTAGCATTTGGTCTTCTAAGACCTCTTTTCCCCAGCTTGAATATGACATAAAATCTAAATACTATTGAAGAATTTGAGCAGAATAGTTGACAAACATAGAAGTAAAATTGCAGCTTAAGTAATAGGGAATATTATATCTTTAATTCTGCATGCAGTTAACACTTGATGATAAAAAGCAAATCATAGTCTTTTAATTATTTAATTTGAAAATGCCTGTGTATTTTAAAATTAATTTTAGTAGCAATTAAACTGACATTTTAATTTGGTCTTCTTTTTTTTTTTTTTTTTTCCCTATGAAAGTAGATGTGCTTTCAAGCTATGTCTTTAGAAAAATAATAAATTTAGGTAGAAAATAAATTTTAAGAAAAAATATAGTTTTCAGTTTTCACTTTGTTGTTAACATCATCATCATCATCATCATCATCATCATAAATATTTTTTAAAAAATATTTATTTAATCTCAATGTCCAATTTATTTTCCACTACTTTAACAGTCTCTGTGACAAGTGTTCTTTAGTTGAACAATGGAAAAAATGGCTTTTTAATGAGCAGAAACTCTGCAAAGGGGAGGCAAGGCAGGATCACAGTGACTACACTTTCCACCTCCAGTTTTGGGGAGGATGTAGATGCGCCTTCTTTGGATCATCTGAATACCATCATAAATGTATCACAGAAGAGAGGGTCCAACTTCAATACCTGAATATTTTCACACCACAGGAATATCATTCCGCTGCATTATTCCTAATCAGGACCCAAAAGTAAAAAAAAAACCAGAATGACCAATATTATGAATTGTGAATACAGCCATAGTTTTAAATTAGAGTTTCAAACATACAAGGAATCACTGTAAAGGGACAACATTAGAAGGTAAATTTTAACAGGATCCTTAAAACAATGTTTTCTTCTATTTTAAAAATGTTTCTCCTCTATATAAACGGAAGTTACATTTGACTATAAATAAGCACAAATCATCACTACTAAGCATCCAGAGCTGTGTCTGCCTAGACATCTGCCTAGGATCACTGGTAAATCAGCTGCAATACCTACATAAGTACCTAGACAAATAACGTGGAAATGTGAGTAATGTTTAATTTCATGTTAGCACATCCTTAAAAAACAAGAGTGGACTGTTTGGACAGCACATGCCCAATCCAGAAATATTAGTGAACTCCTGAAAAGCCTGCTATCAAAGTACACAGGTCTGGAAACACGCTTTGCTATTCAACACTCCTAAGGTTCTCCTGTAAGAGGTAAGCACACATGGCCTGTCTTGGAAAAGACATGTTTCCTTTTGACATTTTGTTGTACTGTTGCACTTATTTCCACAAAGGAAAAAGGAAAGGAAGCAATAGTACCAAAATTACAAAGGATATCCTCAGGTAGAAGTATGTAGACATACAGATAAGTAATGTCCTTGTTTGAGGTAAAACAGAACCAATTTTCTATTCAGTAATTTTACTTTGCAGCTAAGCCTCTTTTAACTAACTGAACTGTCTGAAATTAACAGCATATTGCCTAGACCCTGTTTGCTCCCAGAGAGGTACGACCTGATTGTTTATAATTTATGCCAAGGATGCACAGAATTCAGTGGCCAGCACAGCCCAAACCACAACAGGTATTTTGAGTGAAATGAAGTCCACTGTTAAAATGTCAAAGAAACTGATAGAACTGTTTTTTTGGTACGTGTCTGAATGAAACAAATATCTACTTTTCCCCAAAATACTATTTCTAAATGCATTTATGATACATGATAATGAGTCCATGTTTGTATTCTCCATCTCCTTCTTTTTCACTTCCTTCCCCCCTCTCTCTCCCTCCTTCTCTCTCTGTCTGGTTACCTTCATATATATTCTTGCTTGTAAGAAAATAAATAATCTGGAAATAGGCAGTACTTTGGGCTCTTTTAAGACTGTACTGCTTCTCATCTAAGAAATGTACAGTTTTATTTAAACTAAAAAAGCCCACGTCTTTTTTAGTATTTATTGTCTTTGAAGTAGGTTTCAAAACCAGTAGAAGAAGCCATTTATTTACTTCCCTCAATGATCATTATGAAAAAACATGTTAGGAATTGAATTATTAATAAAAAAAAATCTTGGTTTCTTTTTTTTTCAATTAATGTTTTCACTTTTGAAATACATTTAGTTCCTATTGAATGGAGAAAGATTTTGATTTTTTTTTTTTAATGCTTATAAATCTAATGGAAAAGAGCATATTTGTAAGTGATCAGAAACTGTGTCAGGTGTTTAGACTGCTGAAAGGTAAAGAGTGATGAACAGCCTTGGAGAGTACAATGGCAGTCTTGGTGTGGGCAGCAATAGGTATTACCTGTTAACGAGGGACATGAGTATGGATAGGGAATAAAAAATAGAATGAGTTCCTGATGCTTTCCCTCAAGAGGAAGAGAATTTATTTTCTTTTCAAGTGGAGATTAAGACTCATCTACTCTTTTTTCCTTTTCCTACTCCTTGCAGTGTCAACTTTTTTTTGTGTTCCAAACCTGTACTGTTTTCTTTTCACCATTGAAGGACTGCTGTCATGAGAGGACTTTCTTGATACTTTTTTGATGTTGTTCCATCTGATGACTAACAAGACAAGGACCTTAATTTTACTCAGAAAATGGAGAAATCAGGACTTGAATTTTCTTCCTTTCCATACGTATTTTTTTTTCAGCTTAGTCTTCTCACCTGCACATTAAAGTTACTGAAAGGCTGAATAAGAGGTGCTTCACACAGCAGCTCAAATCCAGATGGTAATGAATTTGGTCATGGAAACATTTTGAAACAGCTGTCTATAAAAGTGCATTGATAAATTTTGGCTTAACATTGGAGAAACACAAGACTTAAAACTGAGGCAATTCAAGAGACTACTAGCATTGTACAATTTTTGAAATATTTCTTACTACCAAACTAAGTTTTTCTGGGCTTTCTGTCTAGGTTATGGGAGGGAAGATGTTTTTATGGCAGCTAATTGAGAACGTCTGTATTTATCTCTTGCCTGAACTTGCCTTCTACAAGTAACTCTTTCTCTCTGTTGACAAGAACTGATGCAACTTTGACACCTAACATAGATGGTATGAATGTTCTGCAAAATGTCAAGCAAATCCTTAATTTTGGGAATTCTGGACTTGAATCGGGTCACGTTCACAGGCCTGTTCTTAACTTAAATATATGTACTCTTGGTTGTGTAAAAAAATATACATACTCTTCACTGGGTAAAAAATTGGTCGGATGGCTGGGCCCAAAGAGCTGTGGTGAATGGAGTGAAAACCAGTTGGCAGCCAGTCACAAGCAATGTTCCCCAGGGCTCTATATTAGGGCCAGTTCTCTTTTATATCTTTATCAATGATCTGGACGAGAGGATTGAGTGCACCGTCAGTAAGTTTGCAGGCGACACCAAGTTGGGTGGGAGTGTTGATCTCCTTGAGGGTAAGAAGACTCTACAGAAGGATCTGGACAGGCTGGATCGATGGGCCGAGGCCAGTGGTATGAGGTTCAACAAGGCCAAGTGCCAGGTCCTGCACAACGGGTCAGGCAACACTACAGGCTTGCGGAAGGGTGGCTGGAGAGCTGCCTGGTGAAAAAGGACCTGGGGGTGTTGGCTGACAGCCAGCTGAATACGAGCCAGCAGTATGCCCAGGTGTCTAAGAAGGCCAACAGCATCCTGGCCTGTATCAGAAAGAGCATGACTAAGACTAGGGAAGTGATTGTCCCCCTGTACTCAGCACTGGGAAGGCCACACGTCAAGTACTGTGTTCAGTTTTTGGCCCTTCGCTACAAGAATAACATTGAGGTACTGGAGCGCGTCCAGAGAAGGGCAACAAATCTGGCAAAGGGTCTAGAGAGCAATTCTTATGAGGAGCAGCTGAGGGACCTGCAATTGTTTAGCCTGGAGGAAAGGAGGCTGGGGGGAGACCTTATCGGTCTCAACGACTACCTGAAAGAAGGTTCTAGCGAGGCGGGGGTTAGTCTCTTTTCCCAAGTTACAAGAGACAGAATGAGAGGAAACAGCCTCAGGTTGTGCCAAGGGAGGTTTAGATTGGATATTAGGAAAAAATTCTTCACCAAAAAGGTTATCAAGCATTGGAACAGGCTGCCCAGGGAAGTGGTTGAATCCCCATCCCTGGAGTTACTTAAAAGCCGTGTAGATGTGGTGCTTCAAGACATGGCTTAGTGGTGGACTTGGCAGTGTTATGTTAATAGTTGTGCTTGATGATCTTGAAATCTCTTCCAACCTGAATGATTTTATGATTCTATGATACTATGGCACAGGCTCAGATCTGAGCCTAACTTCTTTGGATAATACCTATCAAAGAACAAAGCAGAGCCGTAAGGGTAGACTTACACATAAGAATGATTCCGAGAGAAAGGGTGACAGAGGTGAAAGAATTACAATATAAACAGAAAAGAAATCTCTGTAGCAGCAGAAATGTGTTTCTTAGTAACTTCACTGTCATTTTCATTGTTATCACAAAGTAGACTTCTGATTGAGGAGTACAAAGCTTACATTGACAAAATGGAGAAATCTTCTGAATGCTTATCTATTTTGGATTGGATATGGATTTTCTATGCTTGGCACTCTGTAGTGGAAAAAGTCAAGTGAGAAGTGGAAAATCTAGTCTGGAGTGAGGATGTACGCTCCCACACCCTCAGCAGAGAGAAAGGGGTAAAACATTGTAGAGAGCTGCAATACCCATGGCCCTGCACCAACCCCTCTTGGGTGCAGGCAAGAACCAAACCCCACAAATCTGAGCTCTGTGCCAGCTATTGGTCAGCTTTGATTTCCTTAGCCCCTTTTGAACAGGGCTGCAGAATGACAGTGATTCCACCTCAGAGTGGGCTCTCTGCCCATGCAGAGAGGGCAGTTGGATTTTCCCTCAAGTGCACGTAATATTCTTGAACCTGATCCTGATTTTTTAGCACATCAGTTCCTGTAGAAGGCATGTTCATACATGTTAGTGTTTCCTATGGGGCCTGATTCATTTTGTCGTTATTAATCTGAGACAGATGTTTTATGTAGGTGAGATAAACTGATACTTTTCGTTCTAAAACCACTTGTGAAAAACTAGATGTAAGAATATATAAAAATTTAAGAGAAATTCTGGAACAATATTTAGGAACCAGTCAGCTAGTACGTTCCAACATTTCAGTTGACACTGAACTTAATATTCTACAGAAATAGGGTAATCATTGTCAAAAGTAAGTTTCCGTTATGAAAGTACATTACTATACTGTAATGAATTCACCAGAAATATGCTAGGCTTAAAAGATTGTTTACATATGTACAGCTTCTTAACGGCTAAGGTGGATATACATATTTATATACATATACATAATCTTCTTTCACACCACTTTTAATGATGCTTTTAATTTGTTGTATGTGTAATAAGGTTTTAATAATCCATATTCCTTAATATTTCACAGGTCTCAAAAAATTTCCTCAGCAAAAAATAAAGAACTTTACCTTTGTGTGAATCCTACCATTTAAAATTTTAACCAAATTGGATTTTAAACTTTACCATATCTCATAATCAGAAAAAAAAATTACATTTTTTCATGGAAGAATGGACACATTTTTTTCAAACAATTCTACTTGATAACAAAATAATGGATATAATGAACAGCAGGGAATGAAAGAGAAGCTTGTGATTTAAAGCAATATAATTATGTAAATTATCAACTGAGACATACATACTTCCTAGCCTTTCATTTGAGGTTGTGTCATTTTTTATTATACGCATAAAAATAAGAAATGAGTTTAAAATATTAATTACAAGAAGCTCATTGGAAATCAGTTGGGAGAAAACTTTGTATTAATTGAATGACATATGGATCTGTCCCTTCTCACAGCTAATCATGAAGAAGCTGGGTTGTCCTGCAACCTGAGGAATTTAAACAAGAAGAAGCCTTTAGCTTGCTGACAAGAGTATAGAGTATGTCATGAAGAAAAAAAACACTGAAAGGAAAGACCTGGAGGCACCACTGAGATAAATGGCATTGAAGGTTGACATGACTGGTAAAAGAGAAGGAACAGGGAACAAGACAATGTAATTTAAGAAACATACCTAGAATGGCTGTATTTTATTTTCCACTGCTTTTTTTGTTTCTTCCATTCTGACACAGAGAAGATTTTTCTACTCGGGGGTGTAAATTACAGCAACTCCAGACTGAGAGATATGTTGAGGAGAGTCACGGGAGTATGCAAAACCACATAGGAATAGAAGAGCACTCTGTAGAGCACACCATGAAATGATTGTCACCTGAGATGTGAGAGGAAGGAGAAGGAAATGCTGCTGACATGATGGGAAAGGCCATAATATGGACAAGCAGATAGTGTGCTGAACAGTGTTCCGGCAGCTCTGACCGAGTCAACTGTCTGAGGACCGACTTTGTCTTTGCTAGGTTCCTAGATCATACCTAGGATTCTGTAGTATAAAACTTACACAAAAGATCTGCTTATGCACTTTAGCAAATTTCCCAATCATCTCAACCATTTTAAGGTTTCAGCACTTCTTGTTATGAGGTCAGTTTCTACTTTTGAGACATGAAAGAAACAATTGCATTTCAGATAATGGAATTGCAATGTGCACAGTTGGCCTACGTTCTGTGGTGCTTTTGGTTTGCAGTTCAGACAGAATTAATTTCCCTTAGCTTTAGCTTTTTAAAATTTTGTCATCTAACATTCTTTATGGTATTTCCCAGATTTTCTAGGAAAAGAAAGCTTTTATTATTCTCAGGTTATAGGTCAATCATTGTACAAACAAATACCATTTACAAGCAGTCATATCCACTTAACCTAAATAATAAAAAAATCACTTCTCTAGTTTCCTGTAGTTAACAGACAGTACTATGTGTTTCCAGAGGACAATTCAGACAATCCTAGAATAACTGGGATAATTTACTTTCAGGCAGGGAAGGCATATTTTAGATTATTAGATGTAATCAATCTTAAGGTTTGGGGTGAATCTCCAAAACATTTGAGACTTAATATTTATATGGAAAATATGACATAACCAATGAGTGTACGTATTGTTCTTTAGCTATAAAGTTAGGGTATTAAAGCTCGTGGTTCTAGACAAGAGGTTATGACATTACTTTCTCTTGCTACCTTTTCACCCTGCAAAACTATCTATTTTGTTTAATCTTAATTCAAACAGCAATTCAGGGGAAAATGTATTGTAGGAATAAACAATGCTTTTGCTGGAATGGGAAAATGCAGTGAGGTACAGAGACACATATTTTATAATTTTGTAGCTGCGTTGACTTTTCTGTCTAAAGCTTCGAACCCTCCAATTTTCATGATGCTTGCTGTGAAACCATTTTGCAATTGGAGAAGAATATACAAGAAGAAAGAAAGAAAAGCAAGGTAGTATTTTATGTTAAAACTCTAAAAGTCAAAATTCAGAAAACATTCCAGTCTTGCAAAGAAGTGGAATTAGTTTTCAGTAAAATCCTAGGTCATTTTGAGGGTTGTCATTGAAACCCACATGAAGTATCAAACTTGGCAGTCTTTTGAAAAGGAGCAAGTAAATATATTTGAATTTTTTATTTCACATATTGGATTTATTCAAAGAGGGCATTCTAGTGAAAACACAAAACCTTTCAGTAAATATCAAAGGACAGATGCTAAGTGGCTGTTTAGAAACACTACTGAGCATCACAAAGTCACAACACTTCGGTTTACTTATTCTATACCATTTCCAACATCACCTAGGAGTCTATAGTATTAATGACTGACCTCAGTTCAACAGGACTTTGATACCTGTAACATTTGCTTTCCATTTGGATAATGCCTTTGCCATTCCCTTCATGGAACAAGAATTTTGGCTACCCTAAACGAAGATGGAGTAAGAAGTGTCTAGTCCAGGTCACACAGCATCAGCTATCTCTACAGGGATTTCAAAAATCTGCTGAGCAGACTTTGGAATCCTCTACCTGAGTACCTATAGCAAGTAAAAAGTAATATTGAAAAAAATATATATTTTTTTAGTCTTGTATGCAACTAACAAGAATTTCCAGCACAGTTTTACTGGAAGACAGAAATGGTATGTCTCAGCAGGGCCTGCTGTAGTACACTATGTCATGTGATGAGTTAAAAAGTTGTACCAAAACAGAGATCCATTTTCTCTATCAGCATTTTGGCTGGATCTACCCTTGCTTCCTGCATCACTTCAATAAAATTAAACACAGCTTGGTAAGCTCTTTGTTTTTACTACAGGAAGTAAAAAATAAACAACCCTATGTCTCTTGTCCTTTCCAGCAGCTCTATCAGACAGTCTGAACCTTTCAAATGTTAACTGTACTTCATTAAAAACATCCAGCCTTATGGTAAAGTTTAGATGCTGTAGACTTTTCCATATGGCATAGTAACTGTGTAGATACTTAATGTATTTGTACACCCACACATGAATAAAAAATGTAAATAAATATAAAACTGCTCTTAGTAGAAACAACAGTAAAATTGTAATTTATATTTTGAGAATTTTCTTTTTTTTTCAAAATATAGTAGGAAAATATTGCGTACTCCCTTGAAATAGATAGATAGAATATGATGCATTTTTTTTGCTCCCTAATCTCAAATTTCTGTGGGACATTTGATGCAAAAAAATCCTGTAATTGATATGTCTTTTATAAAACAATAACTTGAATTAGCATTTTGGAAAATTTTGAACTAGATGATGAGATAAAATGTCCCGCTATTGTATTTAATACAGGTACTTCAGTTATGTTCAGCATTATTAGTTTACTGAGGCAGGGACAGGATGAAAAACACTGACTTTCTTAATGTCAGTAGAAATGTTGAAGCAGTCCAATGCCATTTGTTTCCTTCTGATATCTGTTCTTCACTACAGATGTTAGTGTCAAGCTCACTGAAATTATTGTAGGATTTCTTTGACAGCAGACAGACACAGAGATAGTAAAAGACCTTTTAAATGCAGAATATTGTTTTACTCTTACAATGATTTTAGTACCAGAAATACTTCATAAGCTAGAAGTGATAAATATTCATGTGCATTAAATATATTCATTTAGTAGAATTATTCATAATGATGGAAATTATGTAGTCAGTTTCTTTTGGAATCAGTGGTAGTTTTAAGTGAACAAAGATTGTATGACTTGGCCTGTGTATTTAGCAAGATAAATAGCTTGTGCCGAGCACAATGTCACTTTCTGGTGCTTCAGTGATTCCATTTCTCTTTCCCCCACACACGAAGAATTTGTTTCTTCCACCGAGGTCAGCTTACTCCTGTGCTTTTCTTACCAAGAAAGAAACATGGCTTTAAGGGTCTACACCTGTCTCACAACTGCTTGAGCAGGAGTAAGTTTGGGCCAAAAATCAATGACCTCTCCTGAGAGCCTAATTGAGTTATGAAGGAGTTAGAAATTGCCTATTGCTTGCAATGGTTTTGACTGGAACTGATAGGACTCAAGATCAGTTTCAGCAACAGTTGACCATGGCAATTAGGCTTAACTAGGTGTACATGAAGAAAATGTGTGGAAGCATAAAACAGGAAACATCTTACAGATGCATGCAGTCCCTGATTAATTTTCTCTGAAACCATATTCACAGAGTGAGACTAACGGCTGCAGGCTTTCCAGGTACTAAATTACAAAAGGGTTTAATTCTTGGCTTCTTTTTTGTGATCCAAAATGACTTTTATGTTGAAAAAAATTCTAATGTAAAATTCTTTCCTTGTGTAATAAGCATGTTGCAAGTAGTGCAGAGTCATCAAATGCAGCATGTGTCAGCCTTTTAACATTAGAGATTGAAAGAACTGCAGCACACATTGACTTCTGAGCCAAGAAAAATTAGTTTTCAAATTCCCAAACATGTACCATTGTGAGAGACAGGTAGCAGAAGTACACTCTACATGGTCTATATATTTGCCCACTGCTGCATATTAGGGCTGTGGAACATGCATTGCTTTGGAGGCACAGCCATCTAAAGTCAGTAGGAAATTTAAATTACCTGCTATATATTCAGAGTAAAATTGGCAGATCGTAACTATTAAAAACATAATTAATGTTTCCAAAAGAGCTTTAAATGAGATGTTTTCAACTCTTTAGTAATCTGGGCAGTACATTGAAAATAATATGTGATAAATTTAATGCTGTCTGCTTGCAGATACATGTTTAATACTTACAGAATGCTGTGTCCTGCATTTTAGATGGCATCTGACTATTTTGTAAGAAACCAGTGGCACTACTGGAACTGCTGCAACGCCCATAATCAAAAATTCATTATTCTATTTTTAAAGATTGCTGCAACACATAATGTTTGAGATTTCTTTTCATATTCACAATTATGAAAGGTTCATTTTAAACAAAAAGAATCAGCATGGAATTAGGAATTATGTATTTCTTTTAGCTTCCTTGTCCTCTGTTTAGTGTAACTTCTAAAGAATAACAATACGATGTTTCTTAAAAAAATACACTCAGAATTTTTATTTTTTTTTTTAATGACGCTTAACATTTTTCCTTAGAATGCTTGTGAGATTGCCTAGTGTTAAGAGCGAGGAACAAGCCAGGGAGAACTCCACAATGGCAAGCGTCAGCAGCAGAATGAGAGAGTGCCAGAGGGCCTGTCTTGGGGTCCAATCTGTTCAGAGAAGAGACAGCAAACTGCTGTTGCCAATTTACATACCTTTGCTTTGCTGTGAGGCACAGGGCGCAGAACTGTGTCTGGTGAGAGCTGTATCATATGCATATTTATCTCAATGTAGTAAGTATAGGGATTTAAACAAAACAAAACACACACACACACACACAAAACCCACCCTAGCAACAACATCAAGATCAGAAATACAAAAGACCTTTCCATAGAACAATTGATGAAAGACTTGTAGTGTAACCTGACCTTTTGATGGAGAAGCCAAGACTAAAACAGCCTGGATTCTGAGGCACAGATACAAAGCTCACGTGTTTTGTGCATGCTTTTGTTACTGCTGCTGTTTTGTTAAAGCAGCTCTGGAAGCGCCTTGTATAAATGATGATAGAATAAAGACAGGAAACTATCTGCCAACCATATCAAGATGATCCCATGTATATTTTTAAAATAGAAAGTAATTGAACAATAATGTTTTAAAGGGCCTGCCGTCTCAAACTTACCCTCTGTGCAACGGGAGGAGACTTTCTCCCTCTTACAATTCTGTTGTTGATGTTTTAAATCAGGAAAACGGAGGAACCAAGGAAATCCTATTCAGAATATGCTTTTATCTGTGCCTGTTGGTCACTGATACTACCGCTCTACCTGAAAGAAGAAATTATGGATGATTTTGATGATGTTGTAAGATGAAATCTGAGAAGTCAGAAAATATTTAGCATAGAAATGTGACAATTCCAAAAGACTCTGTTGTGTGAATTCCAAGGTAGTCTTTTGATTGGTTAAATAAAGAAGCCACAATATTCAATCAAGTTATATGTTTTGGCTTCTAATTTCCCATTGGTTTCAAATGATTGCTCTTAATATAACTTTATGAGCTTAAATGACTGGTTGGATATGAATCCTAGGCTGCTATGTTTTAACTATTCTAATTAAAAAAAAAAAAGAAAAAGACACGTAATATTATCTGGCATACAGAATGTATTTTTAAAAAACAGAACACTTGGCAAGATCTTGTGTTATAGTGAAGCACCAAACCGAAAAGCATGATCTAACCCACTATGATGTGTTTGGCAGCTGGATCCAGCACACTCCTTGGGAACTTGTGTGAGTACACAGGAGGGATTTTTTCTGTGTTGACGAATTTGCTAATGCTTACAACACGTCGCCTTTGCTATAGCTTGTTTCCTATTTTTTTTCCTGGAATGAAATGCTTAATTTTTTCATTGAAATGTGTGCATTGAAAAGAGCAAAAAGCATAACTCAAAAAATATCTTTGTGTCTGATTGGCCAGACATCAAGAGACAACACATTTTTAAGACCTTCTTTATTGAATACAGGTAGAGATCACGTAGTGATCGTAAAAGGTCTAAAGAATTATTTGTTTCTTTATCTGACCACTGAAGAAATGACAGGAACCCCGAGTTTTTTGTTATTTCATCTGGAAGATGCCAGGTCCACTGTGATCATTGGATGGTATAGTTATTAAAACTGGTTTTATGGTTTTATAGCATTGGTGTAGTTCAAAACTCTTGGGTTTAGGAAAGAATACTTTTCTTTTTTCCCCCCTCAACACAGTTCACAAGCAGTCTACTGTAAGTTTTAACTATATTTATGAAGCTTTTGAGAAATAGTGTATGGAATTAATAAGAAAACAGTACAATACATTTAAATTTTATGTCTCTCAATTCCATTCTATCAAGTCTAGTGGACATTGTGAGGAGCGTAAACTGTTCGTATCATATTGCCAGAATACCATATAGTGACTAACCATGTTAAAGACACTAACTATCAGTTATACATTCACAAAGTCCAGTTGATAACTATCACCTTTTAAGAGTGATGTCTGCAGTAGACACAAGCTCCAGAATGAAGTGTGACTGGAGTACACTATAACCTTTGAAAAAACAAATGCTTTGAGTCTTTGCAGAATGGGTTTCTGCTTGCCACTGAAATCTTTCCTCTTCACAGGAACAGGTGAACTCCTCAGGGAAACTGATACACTGAGGCTTGTGTTCAGCTGCCAGAACATGGTGACACCAGCCAGGTTTAAATCCTTGCATGGGAGGCCACTAGGTCCAATTAAGCTTATTAAACTAGCCTAGCTCAATATAAAATATATTAATTTTTATGAACTTGTTCCTTTCTCCTGTGCATCCCAGTACAAACCCACAGCAATCAGAAGGCATCCTATATAAAAAAGCTGAATTTTAAGTGGAAATAACACTTAGAACACAGTCTTAGAACACAGTATTTAGGCACTTCTTCAAAGCGCTTCTTAGACAATTTTTCTTTACTTCTTGCATTTGTCTCTTTACTGATTTTATTCTTCAGCAATTGCTTAGGTTGTTTTACTGTTTTACTATCTTTCACTGTTTGTGCTCTTTTCCTAAAAAAAATGTGCAGATTCTGCCAGATATTCTAGGGAAACTCTAGGCAAACGAAACAGGGAAAAAAGAAGTCTGTAGTGAATTGTGAAAAATTGTCTTTCCGTGTAGAGAAAAGAGCACTATACGAATGAACGGTAACATATCCATTAAATATAAAAAGACAAAGAAAATAGATTCTTTTTTTTTTCCCTTGGGATACTGATTTTTATTTATAATAAGTAAACATTTATTTTCTAATTTAAAAATCACAGTAACAAGATGTCGTGCAGTAATGTTACATTGTGCAGTAATGTTAATTGGTGATATGGTTACTCAATTAAATTATATTATTAATCTTCTTACAAAACATAAAACTCAAGAAGAATTTATATAGATTATTTACTTTTTCCCCTCTCACCTCAGAGCTAGCAAATTTTCATTTGCAAGTTTCTTAAACTGAAATGATAGAAGCCTCTTTCAAGAGTTTGATCAGATAGGAGCAATTCGCCGTGGCTCTAATTTTTCATGAAACAGAGCATGTCAGGTATCCAACAACCAAATTCACTTTTAAGTACTTATTGTATAAATTACTCAATAAGGGTGGAAAGAAGAGTTATTCTCAATCGTTTGTAGAACCTGTTCCAGCAGCTTGTCTCTGGAGTTAAATAGAGCTGTCTTGATCATTTTTACATATAGACTTCCTTGAACACTAAAAAGAATTATAATCACCTGATTATAAATTCACTGTTAATATAGCCTTAGAGCTGAGAACATTTCACTCCAGTAGTTAATTTAGTCTGTGGTAAATTCTCACTGTTATTTAATGTCATTTATCACCTGCTGTTTTGTCTTACTGTGAACATCCTGCCTGCCCTGTACTGTCTACAGTACATGGACCTTCTGTGACTTTAATGTACTCAGAACAAAGGCTCCAAAGTGCTTCTATCGGGAGGATTTGGCAACTTGCCGCAGATATATTCAAGCCATTTTGCTGCCTGTCACTCAGTGCTTTACAAATTGAACTCTGAGGAGAGGTAAAAAGGGTCTATGAGGCATTTTTTTTCTGGGAAGAATATGCTAATAAAGCGCCATCAGCAGGAAGCAGGTTGTGTCTGAAAGAGTTTTGTCAACTCTGAATTAATTTTGTGTGTTAAGAAACACGGGGGTGCTTCTAGAGCCGGTCTGTGGTAATTAATCCTTCCTGTTTCTGGAAGAGAAGAACTGTAATAAATGCAGCCCAGATTTAACAGATGTGTGCACACAATGTCTGCTTTATGAGGAGTAAAACAAAATGATGGGTATAGAACAAAAAATGTTGATTTTAAAAAATTAAAACAGTATGGAAAGTACTAAGATTGGAATTCCCAGAGTTTATGCAAATGCTGTATTCCTTTAAATGTTAGCAGACAGTATGGTTTTGGAAACATCTGTCGGAGTGGTTGGATGCTGTGAAGAGACTGAAAGGGACAGATGTTACTTGTGCTTATAAAAAAAAACTACCAAAAAATACAGAGATGCATGAGATCTGAGCCACAATCTGCTTAATCTAGGTGGTTATGGAAGCTGGTTTAGCAGAGAGAGTGGTAATGAACTATTCTGAGAATCTTTATAATGACTTCACAAGATACTTTAAAAAAACACTTAAAATTGTTATTGCAATACAACCGTATGATTTCAGTACCTTTACCCTGTGTGGGATCAAGCTCAGGTCAGGGCAAGGACAAAATAGGTTTGTTGCTGTGCAAAGAGTTTTAGAAAGCATATGTAATATATTACTAAAATATCTTAGTTACTTTCCCCTAAAATGTGAATTCATTGAAGTGTGAGATTATTCATAACAAGGTTCAGATTTCACTGAAGTCCATTACTCTCATGTATCTCAGTGGGGGAAGATTGCCAATTAGTTCATGTGGACAATGCCAGCTCTGAAGAATGTTACAATCACACAGATAACTCCTGAATTTCATGACCAGAACTTATGCAAGAACTTTTCCTTCAGACCTAATTCCAGATTTGATTTTGCTTGAGGGACAGTTTTGTTTGTGCTTTTAACAAACAAAAAAATAATAAACAAACAAAGAACAAACAAAACTACATAATTTTTTCTCCATGATCCTTTGTCATGTAGAATCATAGAATCATAGGGTTGGAAGGGACCTCTAGAGATCATCTAGTCCAACCCCCCTGCCAGAGCAGGGTCACCTAGAGCAGGTTGCACAGGAACATGTCCGGGGGGGTTTTCAACGTCTCCAGAGTTGGAGACTCCACCACCTCCCTGGGCAGCCTGTTCCAGTGCTCTGCCACCTTCAAAGTAAAGAAGTTCCTCCTCATGTTTAGGTGGAACTTCCTATGCTCAAGTTTGTGCCCATTACCTCTTGTCCTGTTGCCAGGCGCCACTGAGAAGAGCCTGGCCCCATCCTCCTGACACACACCCTTTAAGTATTTATAAGTGTCGATAAGATCTCCCCTCAGCCGTCTTTCTTCCAGACTGAAGAGACCAAAATCCCTCAGCCTTTCTTCATCAGAGAGGTGTTCCAGTCCCCTGATCATCTTGGTAGCTCTCTGCTGCACCCTCTCCAGCAGTTCCCTGTCCCTCTTGAGCCAGGGAGCCCAGAACTGGACACAGTACTCCAGGTGCGGCCTCACCAAGGCAGAGTAGAGGGGGAAGATGACCTCCCTTGACCTGCTGGCCACACTCTTCTTGATGCACCCCAGGATGCCATTGGCCTTCTTGGCCACAAGGGCACATTGCTGGCTCATGGTCACCCTGTTGTCCACCAGGACTCCCAGGTCTCTTTCAGCTGAGCTGCTTTCCAGCAGGTCAGCCCCCAACCTGTACTGATGCATGGGGTTACTCCTCCCCAGGTGCAGCACCCTACACTTGCCCTTGTTGAATTTCATAAGGTTCCCCTTTACCCAGATCTCTAGCTTATCCAGGTCTCTCTGTATGGCGGCACGGCCTTCTGGTGTGTCAGCCACCCCCCCCAGCTTTGTGTCATCAGCAAACTTGCTGAGGGTGCCCTCTATCCCCTCATCCAGGTCATTGATGAATATATCAAAGAGGACTGGACCCAGTACTGACCCCTGGGGAACACCACTTGTCACTGACCTCCAACTAGAGTCTGTGCCCCTAATCACTACCCTCTGAGCTCTGTCTTTCAACCAGTTATCTATCCACCTTACTGTCTATTCATCAAGCCCACTCTTTCTAAGCTTCCCTATGAGGATGCCGTGGAAGACCATGTCAAACGCCTTGCTGAAGTCAAGGTAGACCACATCTACCGCCCTCCCCTCATCTATCCATCCAGTCATGCCATCATAGAAGGCTATCAAATTAGTCAGACGTGATTTCCCCTTGGTGAATCCACGTTGAGTACTTCTGAGAGCTTTCTTTTCCTCCACATGCCTTCAGATGACGCCCAGAATGAGCTGCTCCATCATCTTTCCAGGGGTGGAGGTGAGCCTGACCAGCCTGTAGTTCCCCGGCTCCTCCTTCTTGCCTTTTTTGAAGACTGGAGTGACATTGGCTTTCCTCCAGTCCTCAGGCACCTCGCCTGTTCTCCAGGACCTTTCAAAGATGATGGAGAGCGGCCCAGCAATGACTTCCGCCAGCTCCCTCAGCACTCTCGGGTGCATCCCATTGGGGCCCATGGAGTTATGAATATCTAATTGATCTAATTGATCCCTCACTCAGTCCTCCTCAACCCAAGGGAAGTCTTCTTCTTTCCCCATTACTTCCCACAATGCCTGGGACTTCTGAGGGTTGGTCTGAGCAGTAAAGACTGAAGCAAAGGAGGCATTCAGTAACTCTGCCTTCTCCGCATCCTTTGTCACCATGGCTCCTGCCTCATTCAGCAGTGGGCCCACAACTTCTCTGGTCTTCCTTTTGCTTCCAATATACTTGTAGAAGCCCTTCCTGTTGAGCTTGACATCCCTGGCCAGGTTCAATTCCAAGGCGGCCTTGGCTTTCCTTGTTTCATCCCTGCACGCTCTGGCAGCATTCTTGTAATCCTCCCAAGGGGTCAGTCCCTTCTTCCACTTATTTCCACTTGAGCTTTTTCAGAAGCTCCCTGCTCAACCATGCAGGTCTCCTGCATCCCTTAGCCGATTTCTTTCTCTTAGGGATGCACCGATCCTGAGCTTGAAGGAAGTGGTCTTTGAATACCAACCAGTTTTCTTGAGCCCCTTTGCCTTCCAGAGCCCTAGCCCACGGGATCTCTCCAAGCAGTTTCTTGAAGAGGTCGAAGTTAGCCCTCCTGAAATCCAAGGTTGTAATTTTACTTCTTGATGTTTTGTGCGTAGTACCCATGATCCTGAACTCTATCATTTCATGATCACTACAATCTAGGGTGTCCCCAACCTTAATGTCCTCCACCAGTCCCTCTGTGTTTGTCAGTACCAAGTCCAGGAGTGCTCCTCTCCTTGTTGGCTCCTGTACCACCTGTGTCAAAAAGTTATCACCAATGCACTGGAGGATTCCCCCTGGACCGTGCATGCCTGGCTGTGTGGTCTTCCCAGCAGATAATGGGGTGATTGAAGTCCCCCATGAGAACCAAGGCCTGCGATTGCGAGGCTACCTTCAGCTGTCTCTAGAAAGCCTCATCAGCTTCCCCATCCTGATCAGGTGGCCTGTAATAAACACCCACAACAGTGTCCCTCATATTTGCCTGCCCCTTAATCCTTACCCTTAAGCTCTTGACCCTCTGTTCATCCACCCCCAGTGAGAGCTCAATGCATTCCAAATGCTCTCTCACATAGAGTGCAATTCCACCACCACGCCTCGCTGGTCTGTCTTTCCTGAAAAGGACGTAGCCATCCATGACAGCATTCAAGTCATGTGAGCTGTACCACCAGGTCTCAGTAATTGCAATGAGATTGTGGCCCTGCAACCACACACAGATCTCCTGCTCTTCCTGCTTATTCCCCACGCTGCGTGCGTTGGTGTATAAGCATTTAAGAGAGGGAGTTGTGTGTGTAGTTTTGACCCTTGAGATGTGGTGTGCCTTCTGGCTTTCAGAAATACTGGCACACTGGTCATATTCATATATTCATAGTGCATGTTCTTCATTTAGTTTTGTCTCCATGCTGAGTCATTTCAACTGCTATGCAGTTGAATACATGGCTTAATTAAATACTTTTAGCAGGAAATAGAACTTTGAGGCTTATTACTGATTTCAGTCCTCACACAAGAATCAGAATACCTAAGCACACTTCAGTTAAAGTTTAACACAATTACCACTTACTAGAGAGCTTGAAGGTTGTTTTAATCTTCTATCATCTCAGCTATTACTGTAACTCATCGGCAAATATACATCTCTGACACTTTTCAATACTGTGTCTTTAAACATCAAAACTTGTGTTGAATTGGAGTAAATACAGCACTAACAGTACACTATTAATACCTTACAATTAGTTATTTCTATAAAAATCTCTACAAAGACAAGTGAATC
This sequence comes from Larus michahellis, assembly GCF_964199755.1. Lineage (NCBI taxonomy): Eukaryota > Metazoa > Chordata > Aves > Charadriiformes > Laridae > Larus > Larus michahellis. Next base: position 160,982,397 of record NC_133896.1, read on the forward strand.
TAAGGAAGTTCAATTACACTTTGAAGTATAATTTAAAATATAGAATCTACAGCCTGTGATTCATGCAAATTCAAACTTTTTCAGCTAATCCTTTCCACTAATAAAACTCTAGTCATAGTTCTATTTCAAGTACTGTTCAGTAAGAAATATGACATCTAAAAGATTTTTCCATTTCTTAATTTAGAAGGATTAAGGAAATGTGTTAAGAAACTAAACCTCACAAACATGTATGATTGCCAGATTCTAAGCAAAACTTCAGTGCCATCTGCATACAAAAAAATCCAGATTTCTCAATTGAAATTCTATGATCTTCAGCTCTGGTTTAGAATGTGTTATCTGTTTCTCTTTTCATAACCATTCACGTAGTTAGTAACTTCATGGAATTCTGTTTGCGTGTAATAGAATTGTGGCCCATGGCAAGTGTTGGTAACATATAAGCATTTAAATATAGACAGAACACAAGAGATCATTTTGATTTTAAAACTTTCAGCAGAGGTGTAGTTTTGGGTAGATATGTGTGCTTTATACATCTCTCTCTTTAAAATGCAACTTTCTTGGGCAGCACTAATAGGATTTCAGTTATGTGAATTTGCATATTAAAATGATGAATTAGGAAAAATGGACAAATTTTATATGTGGAAAGATGTGAAAAGGAAAATTATTCACTTTGCCAAATTTTGGGCTGCTTGACTTCAATGTTCTTGATCACTCTCTGGAGACATATTATTTTTTTAATCTATTGACTATCAGCTCCTAACTACAGATCCTCTGACTTTTGCCAATGCCAGATGACTAAAATAGCCTGAAACAGAAAGTGTGAAATCCCGTTCAGTAGCCAAATTCACACATGGTGTATATCCATTAAAGCCAGAAGGCCACCGTAGATTTACTCTGGCTAAGTCAGACTCAGAGTATTCTCACATTTCAGCAAATTTATAGCACATGTCTTTTGCAGTTTAAAATGAGAGATGTGAAGGATTGTTAATATTGTTCTTAAACAGATGCTCAAGGAAGAGGTTAACTCACAGGCTCCTTCCCCCTCACCCTTGCAAATGACTTGCCCAACCAACTTACTTGGTCTACTGGGACTTTCTGTAGTGTAAAGCTCTAAGCAATTGCCATGCTTGCATCCCCTACATCTCACATCTGCTCTTGTGTCATTCATTATTTAGTGAAGTTGTTCAAGCAATTGTAGTTTGTTTTTTTTTTCCCCTTTACAAATTTAGAAATTAGGAATTAAAAATCTGTGACTTATGATTCAGGAGAAGAAATATTTGCTTATTTTGCAGTTAGCACTGAAAACTGATTATTTTGAGAATATTCTGTTCCATATTTTGAGGTTTCACTCCTTATTCTTCCTGGTTTTTGGAATTGCTAAGGAAATACTGACTCCTTTCTTGATAAAGCATTTACTTTTTAATTTAGTAATTAATTGGTTCCTTTGAAGGAAACAGATATTTTCTGCTTGGAAAGTTATCTCTTAATATGGTAGAGTGACTCATATCTACTCACCCATTTCTGATAAAGATTGTGCAAGAGGCTGCAATGAGACAATCTGACTTCCTTTCTCAACTGGTGTTTTGTCCTGCTTTGGCAGACACTGCACTTGTCTACACTTGGTTGATTACCTTCTCTTTGAAATGAATTGTGACCAGTTTTTTTGTTATTATCCCTTTATTTGTTCCAGAGAATTACAAAATGTAAATAGGACTGCTTTTATTCATAGAGAGTTATTCCCAAAGGAGATCCCAGCAAGCACACTGTCACATGAAATCCAACTCTTACTATTGATACCTGATCTTTTTCTATCTGAGATTAGATACTGCAGTACCTTTTCAATAAACAGTATTTTAAAACCTTGGATTCAATGCTGAAAAATCTATGGTAATGTTCTTGATGAAGAAAAGAGAGTCTCATTATTAACATTCAACACATTCATGTTGGGTTGTAGTGAATGGGGTTACATCTGTCTGGTGACCAGTCACCATTGGTGTTCCTCAGGGTTCAATTCTAGAGCCAGTTCTGGTCAACATGGTCAATGTATTTTTCAATGATCTGGATGCAGGAGTTGAATACGCCACTAGCAAGTTTGCTGATGATACCAAACTGGGAGGTGCTGTTGACTCTCTTGAGGGACAAGAGGCCTTGAAGAGGGATCTGGATAGATGGAAGTATTGGGCAATGCTTAATGGGATGAAGTTTAACAAGACCAAATGCCAGATTCTGCACCTAGGACAGAGTAACGCTGCTCACAAGCATGGATTGGTAGAGGAGTGGCTGGAGAGCAGCCCTGCAGAAAGGGATATGGTCAACGGCAGGCTCGATATGAGCCAGCAGTGTGCCCTGGCAGCCAAGAGGTCAAACCACATCCTGGGGTGCATCACATACAGAATAACCAGACAGTCAACAGAGGTGATTATCCTGCTGTATTCAACATTGGTGTGGCCTCACCTTGAGTACAATGTGCATTCTGGGCTCCACAATTTAAGAAGAATGCTAAGGAATTTGAATCTGTCTAGAGGAGGGCAACATAGCTAGTGAAAGGACTGGAAAGAATGCCCTATGAGGAGTGTCTAAGGACACTGGGCTTGTCTAGTTTGGAGAAAAGGAGACTGAGGGGTGACCTCATTGCTCTCTACAGCTTCCTGAGGTGGGGAAATGGAGAGGGAGATGCTGAGGGAATGGTTTAAAGCTGCACCAGGGGAGGTTTAGGCTGAACATTAGGAAGTGTTTTTTTCTGAGAGGGTGGTCAACCGCTGGAACAGGCTTCATAGAGAGGGGGTTGAGGTCTCAAGCCTGTCAGGGTTTAAGAGGCATTTGGACAATGTCCTTAATAACATGTTTTACCTTTTAGTCAGTCCTGAAGTGGTCAGGCAGTTGGACTAGATGATCGTTGTAGGTCCCTTCAAACTGAATATATTCTGTTCCATTCTATTCTATTCTATTCTATTCTATTCTATTCTATTCTATTCTATTCTATTCTATTCTATTCCATTCATAACTTGCAATAGTTACCTCTTATTTTTGGTTGGATGTTTGCTGGCACAGGTTAATCTTGTTTGAAAGACTTATTGGAGTTCTGTGCCACAGAGTGATTTTGTGGAGGTGACTGAGTTTCCCTGGGTTTCAAGACAGTTTAATCATGCACATGGTACTAGGGGCTGCTGTTTCAAAACTGTTAAAGAACACTTCAGAATAACAAAACTTGATGGGGATAAGGTATACAATATATTTGGGATATAGGTAAAATAGAGATGTGTTGATTTGATTTAGATAGTGTTTGTCTGATTTGGGTATGAGTATTTGAGGAAAGTATGCTACTGGTTTAAATTCATGCAGACTTTTGCATTGCAGTTGTATTGAAGCATAGAATAGGTGTTCCTATACTTGTTTGTCTTTAAATCTGGGTAAATAAATGTGACAATCAAATTGAATTTGCACACTGCATGTACTAAAAGTTGACATTCCCTTTAAAACAGCTTGCACTAAGCAATTTCTGAAACATTGTGAACTTCCTCCATCTACAAGTAATGCTAATAAACGATGCCATATGAGCTACCTCTGAATGTTTAGAGGAGGAGACAAAGTGACAACTTCAAATTGTTATCGACAAAAGCAATAACAATATTGCTATTAAAAGCACACAGTGCATCAGATAATAAATCTCAAATGTTCAGTAGATCTGTCAAACATACATTATTCTGGACTTAGAAATGTTTTCAGATCCTAACTTCACTCTGCTGTGTGTAACGTCCCTGGGGCTATTTCGTAGGGCAACATTGGTAATGAAGCATGTAGAACTGTACTTTTCTCTTTTTACCAACCACAGTGTAGTTGAGAGGACGTTTTACAAAAGAAGGTAGATTCTTCATGAGAAAAGGGAAAAAATAATAGGTTTATACCATCTTTGCTTACGAAAAAAAACATGCCAAAACCAACCAAAATCCTAATACCACTCCATTGGGAAAGGCACTCACTTCCTCTCACCTTCTATGACTCAAGTTCAATATGAGGCAATTTGTCAGAGCAATTGACCACCTATGAAGTGTTACATTAGCAATAATTAAGGACTATAACTGCAGGTGGTTTGGGGTGTGTGTGTGTGTTATGTTTTTATTTGGTTTGGTTTCTTTTTTAGTCTTGGCTTTTAACCTTATGTGAGTTGTGAAGTCTACCCTTAAAACATCTGGGCTTCTTACTGAAACAATGGCATAGTTTCTGCAGTAATCTTGTATAATTTCTGATGAATAGTAGGGTACATTTAAGCAGTTCTAATGGGGTGAGCAATATTATATTAAAGGGCTTTGATCATTACTTATCTTACAGCTGATTATAGGAATCTTGCTGGAAGCTTTCAAAGGATTTTTAATTTTGAATCTCTTTATGTCTTCAGCTTAGTGATGACATTAATTTCCCCTATTGCTTGTGAAAGGAAGCATAGTTTTGTTTCAGACGTTTTTTGTTCCGTGTGTCATGTCTTTTGTGCATGCAGATGGGACTGAATAATTCTGTGGCCTTACTATTACAAAAAAATAAAATAAAATAAAAATAAATATCAAGGAGTGGTAAGCATAGCTACTTCTGCTAAAATTTGACAATAATGAAAGAAATGTGGTTTTAACCTCAGAAACAAAACGGTTAACGTGGCTCTCTAGATGACCTCCGAGTGGATTTTTTTTCTCAGTTCAGAGAGTACTCAAGCTCTTTTGCAACAGCTGAGCTTTTGCTAAGGGGAAATTAGTTTCTATGTAAAGATATGGCACAGGCCACTTCATCTCTTGAATTCTACTGAAACCTCTATAAATAAGGCATTAGCCTCCAATTTAGGGTGAATTTCAACCGTTCTGAAATAGCAGTTTTCTTTCCATTTGACAACGACTGGAAGAACACCTAAGGTTAAAAATTAAAGGTAAAGGAAGGATCATGAATAAATGATGGCATTAGGAACTATTATTGACATTATATTTAAATAGAGAAAGGCTAACATCTAATTTATATCAGTTTCATTTATTAGGACTTCTGAATTAAGCATAGTGCTGAATATATGCATTTAAATTTCTTGCATGCAACAAAATAAAATTCATCTTGTACAGTTAGATCTACATTTTTTTATTTTTTATTTTTTTTAATAATTTATTTACTGAAATCATTCAACAAATACAATTAGGACAGTCCCTTTTTCATTCTGTCCTTGTTGAGATAGACCCTGAGTCTTAATTTCATTCCTTATAATGCACTGCAAAGCATCCCAGTGCTCATAAAAAAATCACCTTCTGCACAGAATAAGATAAGAGGGCAAATTTTAAAATTTTATGGATGGTGTATTAAATTCTTTTTTTAGCGAAAAAAGTAAACAAACCAACAAAAACACCCTCCAATTCAGAATTTAAGTCATTTAGGCATGATATATCTTCAGTTTTCTCAAATCACTTTGTCTAGAAAGTGTAGATGTTAAAACACCAACAAAAACAATCTTAAAAATCCCCAAGACAGAGCAAAAAACCGCAGGTCCAAACCAAATACTTATTTTAGTACATGTACAGCAACAGCAAACTCATTTATCAGTAAAAAAAAAAAAAAAATAAAAAATAAAGTAAAGCCTCTGAGCTCGTAAGCTGAGAAAGAAGAAAAAAGTTCCTTCACTATGTAATGTATTCATAACAAATAATTTAACTGACTCAAGCTTTTGGTACTTCTTTTATCCATGGATGAAGCACTTCAACTTTCACTTTGTATTAAGTAAGGCAAATCATGAGCACTTTCATGCCTTCATTTTTTTTTATTTTATTTTTTTTTTATTAAAAGAAATGAAGTTTAAAGCAGCCTGGCCACAGGGCAAAAAGTACTAGAATAAATGGCTGAACAAGTGCTTTCTATTTTCAAAGACAAGAAAAAGCTTCCTGCCTGGTCAAGACAGTTAAATCTCCCAATTTTTATTAATAATAAAGGTAAGGTGGGGATGCTTCATGCCTCCAAATTTGTTTCATGATTAAAAATAAGTTAAAAGCTGTCCAGGTACATTGGAAATAAAGCGTGGGCTGAAAAACACAATAACAGCAGAGGAGAAAGTGTAGATGAAATTTCATGAAAAATGCACTTTATTATCTTTGTTATCTTTCCATGGGTTTGGATATTGCACTGAGAATAATGAAATAATCTTTTGTGTTCATTGGGAGGCTTTGAGTCTCTGTAAAGGGGTAAGTAAAATGGTAATTTCAAAATGGTATGCTTATAGAAGTAATTTTTTTTTTTTTTAAATGAATGTAGAATCTAACTTTGCATACAATTTTCAATAACAAATTTTCAGGCTATGTAATCTGACTGCTTGAATAAATGAAACACAAACTACTTAAATAATTATAAAATACCTTTAATTCATGGCATTAATTGTGTGTCAGCCTGTTTTGTAAGTATCTGAAAAGGAAGATTTAGGATGGACTATAACTCATCAGCTCAGCTCTGACTACTCATATTTTAAATAATCTGTTTCTAAAGTTCAGCCTCATTCAATCTACACAATAGATTAAGGTAGAAAATATATTGAAAATGCAGGGTACTGAATGCAAAACAGTAATGGAAACAGCTTATTGTGGAAACATAGTTGGACACAGCACTGAAGAGTTATAAAGGTAGTTTTGGTGGAGTCTGTGTAATTGTCTTCAGAAGTTGGAAGTCAGTCACCACCTATTCCCTAAACTGTGCTCTACAACATTTACTGCATTTTACCATGTTTGCTGTCCTCTGTAAAGACAATCCTGTTATATATACTATGTTCTGTTTTACAGGCTCCTGTAGCTGCAGGTTGGGATATGTCTTGCTGCAGTACAGCCCATAGGGCTTCATCTTTCTCCCAAACACATTTTATGTAACTCATTTTGCTACTTCCACAGAACTAACACTTTTTCTCATTAGACCAAAGCATGAAGCCTTTTATGGTTACAAACTGGTGATTTATATCTCTGTCATACCTTGGTTCCCTGCTTTTATCAGCTTTTAAATAGCTTCTTTACTTCATCAATTCTGAGAGGTTTTTCAGTGCCTTTGTGCTTCGCAGGTTCTCTGACAATGACTATGAATAAAAATATGCCCTTGGACGGACTCTTAGACATTCTTAAAGCTAAGCAATAGTGAAAGAAGGAAAGGAATATGATAGTATCAGCAAATCTAGTACCAAAATACTTTTTGCATAAGCTAAACTCAATTGAATGTCAACCTTGTAAAAATGTATGAGTTCATCCAAGTTGACCTACTGTCAATATAATTCAAAAAAGACAAATAGACTTCTGGACTATATATGTTTCCCTTGAAGGTCCTCGGCACTTTCATGTTACCTGTCTATTTTCCTTGTCCTTTTTGTGCTTTAGGTATCAAACCTTGAAAGTAATAGTAGATCATTTCTTTCACATGCGTTCCTCAATGTACCGTGTTTGAGGAGAAATCACTGTAAATACTTCATATCCCTATGTAAATTAGAATTCAAGTGTTAAGATTACAGTAAATATTTTAGGCATCACATCTCTCAAATAATATATATCCATCCATTGTATAGTGGTAGCAGTTGCAAACCACAGCAGAAACTGGGAATGCTAGACTGTATATCTATAAGTGATCTCATCTCAAAGGGATCATAAGTAAAATACACAAGACAAGATAGTGGAATGTTACTTAACTGCTAATGCTCTTATAGAATCAGAAAATCAAACTCTAAAGCTCTTTTTTACCATAAAACACTATAGAATTTATATTAAAATTATGTATGTATTAGTTTGATAATGTTATAAGTGAAATGCATTAACATGAAGTTAACTAACTGTGATATCAAAAGTCACAAAATTGAGTCAATGTTTTCTACTGTGCCTGAGTCTCTCCAGAAATAAAAAAGAGCAGTGACTACTCTGTGACCCCAAAGGCCAGCTGTAGTGGTACAAACTGTGCTTAAGCAGGTAAATTCTCTTACCCCCAGACACAGGCAGTGGTATTCAAACTATTTGTTCGGAATTGTCCGATCTTGAACCATGCCTGGGTATTATTTCTGAGCATGCTGCTTGGCTAAGCCAGACTAGGTCAGGAGCTGTGCTAATGGTTTAACAGTGAAGAGTATTGCATGCCAGTGCTTGTGAAGGTAATAAGTCTCTGTCCCCTGAACACAAAAGAAATGTAAGGAAATAATATCTGCACTTCAGCATTTCAGTAAAAGCATCTAAAATTAGGAAAGTCGAACTCTTAGGTAATTAATTGCACATAACATATATTGACATTAATCTTTTTTCTTTTGTATTTGTACATGTGCGTGCTGATATGTGTCTTTGTCAAATATCATTGTACAACGCGGTAACTGAACTGATTCACACGATGTTAAAATTGTTATTTCATCTGAGCATGGTCTTTGACTTATGAGACTCAAGTGCATTAAAAATATCACACTCTACAATATGGATAAATCCATGATCTTTATTCCTCATTAAGTGTTAAAATGTGAGATTTTATATCTGCTTATCAGCAGCTAATAGTAACTATTTAGCTACACATTTGTAAGAAGTGCTTACATTGCACCTTTTTACAGTAAATATCTCTTTGTGAAACTATCCAAAGAAAAATGTCAAGGTCATAAAAGCTTTAGCGTTTTTGATGTTCTAAATTCTGCTTGATTTATCATTCTGTTTCTGATTATAATACTTGTCTTTCTTTTTATCTTATTGAGCTTTGTGATTGATTTTCCCCTTCTTTGTCTGTCGTTAATGCTACTAGCCTTCTATTGTGTGAAGTTTTACAGAAAATGTTAATCTGCTATAGCTACTTGGAAATAAGTACCAAATAAACCTTCATCATAAGTTCAGTAAAAATTTAGACATGAGATACTCTAACAGAATTATAAGTTTTGAATCAAAGCCACTATCAATGCCCCCACATGTTCCATAACTGCATGATAACGTTAGATATAGAAGTATTCTGTTAGAAAAAAAAAAACAAACGAACTAAAGAAACATGCTTCCCAACAGATTTGTCATATTTCCTTTATACACTCTATCAAAACAACTTCTGCTCCTGTTGTAATAACTTAAGTATCTATAACATTTGTATTAAAGTTGCTTTAATTTCATTTTAATTAAGAATAATTATACATTTTCACACTGTGGTTGGAAGAAAAGTTTTATTCTGCCAAATTTTGAGTATCGTTATTTCCTTTGGATGGACCAATAAATAAATTAGATATGCCCAATGCTGTGTTCAGAGCACATATACGCATAGAAGAGGAAGAACTCACTAAGCCATATTACTTCAAGCAATTTTATTATATCATTGCCTTCTATGCCAGGTTGCTATATGAACTGGATTTAAATTAAGAGAAACTGGATTTACATTAATAGCTATAACTGTATCTGAAAGGTAGTCGTGATTGCATAAGAGTCAAAAATAATTTTAATTCGGCAGCCATCGCCATTTTTAATATTTTTTTCCACTTTTCAAGTTTTAATTAACAATGACAATGAAGATTATTTTTTACAGTTATTCCACCTCTGTTTTGAGAGCACTCACTTTGAACTATCTCAGAGCAGTCAGATATAGTGTTCAACCTATGTTAAGAATACTAGCACGGACAAATTAATGGGAAATTAATCCAGTGAAAATTTCTTATGAACACTTCTCTTATCTTGGGGGAAAAATGCTCATTTATTTATTTATGTACATTTAAAACAGCTGCTGAAACTATATTAGTTCTCTGTATGTTAGAAGCTGTATGTATGTATCTTTCTGAAGCTTCTTGGTTCCAAGCCAGTTATGTTGTGCTGCAGGGAAACCTATATTTCACTGGGGTACTACTTTCCTGTTTGAGTATTAGTAAGGTTTATTTGAATGGTCTGTGACTATCACGTGCTACATTTTGTCTCCCTTATGGACAATGAAACAGAATTTTAAAAGAAAACTGAAAATAACAGTAGTTACTACGATACTTAAAGTTTCTCATCAAAAACTCATGTTTTTTTCACGTATACCTGTTAACTTCAAATGTATGGACAGTACAGAAAATAAAAAAATATGTATATTATAAAAAACTGGCAATAAATTCTAAAATGTTGTCTGCTGATAGAACAACAGCCAAACCACTTAAAGGATCAGCATGTGTACTGTGAGCCACTTAAAGGAAGAGGCTGCTATAGAGATCAACAGGAAGTCTACAAGTGTTCAGTGCTCCTCTGAGGTGTATTTCACTTTTTCATTTGGTATTTTTTCTGGTGGGATATAACATTAATCTTAGGAATATGCTTCTCTAAGTAATGTGTACGAAATGCACCTACTAATATTCTCAAACATAATACCAGCAAATTGTTATGGCTATAGTAACACTTGTTGAATTTTGCTATTTTCTAAAACAGTAACAGCCCTAGAAAGTTTATTCTGAAGAAATGAGATAAATTAACATGGTAGGAAGAGATGAAAAACAGTTTTTATATCTGTTTAGTATCTGCCATTACTTTAAAAGATAACATGAGAATCCATTATGTGGACTAGTTCTGGGTCATATGAAGCAGAATGATGCAGCAAAAGGGTTAGGAGCAAGGTCTCCTCAGTGCTAGGGAGTACACGGATTCCCCCAGCACAGGAACCAACACCACTACTTCCCAAAGGCAAATTTATAATGACAGCATACACTGTCAGGTCACTATATGAAATATCATGGGAGTAGAAGGGGATTAAATGGCATTCTGTCTCCTTCTGTCCCTTCTTGCTAGAAGAAACACTAAAAAGACAGCTTCTGTTCACTGTACAAAGCTGGGGGATTCATCTCATGTAGGTATATTTGAAATTCAGATTAGTTGTCTTGTTTTTTGCTCAAATCGGTGGAGGCCTTACTGGGTTGTGCTGTGGCATGTCCCAAAGTCTCAGCATCTCTATCACCTGCACCAGTACCCTGGTGGAGCACACCATGGGTCTAAATTTATCCATACACAAGGACTTTTTGCAATGAAAACTGGGGTATGTTTGTTGAGGAGAAGCAATAGGGAAGGATTTGTATTCCCTCCGGAGCTATCCTAAGTGTGAGCACAACCAAGCGCACTCCCAGACCTGTGAATCTGGAAATGTTTAAAGGTTCAATATCACAGACATAGCTTCCCGTACTTGTTTAGGTTTATTTTAGAATCAGCACTGGATAAGTAACCTTACAGAAAAGCCAGCTTTTTTCTTTTTTCTTTTTTTTTTTTTTGACAAAGTTCAACACCGCATAACAGAAATAAACTGATGCTGCAACAGGAATTTCTGGAGTTTAGAATGAGTAAAAGAAGGACCAGTTCACAAAACTTTCTGCTACTTCCTTCAAATAATACATATGTTCATGTGTCATATAATGGTTTCAGGATCATGAAAGTCACATGGCTTAGAGTCCCTTTCATCTTGTTGTTCCTTTATTTTTACTAAGTGTGCGCTTTGGACAGTCCTAAATTGCAATATGCATTTCAAAGAAGCAAAACTATAATTCTTCTTATGTAGTTTAGGTTCCATTTGCATCTCAGAATTCCCCAGTAATGGAAAAAAGAGAGAGGCTATCTTTGATCCCTTAAATTGTATTTAGCATTTGCAAATTTGCAAGGAGTTTTAGTTCAGATAATCACAGGACTAGTTTCATTGATCTTTCTGATTAACTAAAAAGTAAACTTCAACTGTGCTTTCTTTGAAAATTTTCACTTAAAAACGATTTTCTTTTCAAGAATTAAGGATAAGTATGAACTATTTTTTATGCTGCCTTTTTTTTTTTTTTAAAGTTCTCCCTTCTAGGTTGATTTTATCAATTAAACTTGTTATCTTATTAACACTTAAGACACATTTTCCTGAAACCATTATAAAAGTATTCTTGCTAAATCTCACAGATGTTCTGTTAAAAGTAACACACTCTTGCTGTTAATCGAGTTCTATACAGTTATTACATTCATGCCATTTGAATGAGATGATACAGTAACGCTAATTTTATCTGATTATTAATGTTTGCCTAACTACTTTTAACACAACCAGAGATTTACTTTGTTGTCCAGGGCATATATTTAGTTTTTTCAGTGACAATGAAATGTTTTTTTTCAACTTCTGCATCAGCTTATTATTGTAATGTAACACATGACACACTCCAGATGGAAAAATTTGTATAAATATATGTTTTTTCATTACTTTTAATATCTTTTTTTTTCCTTTTGTGAGCATTCAATTACATCTTTAGTTAGTTAGCTCATGGAGACAGACTGTTATCACATGGGACAAAAAGGCAATGTTTTGTAAAAATCATTATGTTGAGTTCATTTACTAGAAAAGAAGCTGTACTCATGATAAATAATGAAATGATAATTAAATTTCAGTCCACCATCTGATACTTGGCAATTGTCGAAAAGCATATTTGTTATTCGAGTGGAAGTGTCAGATTGCCCATAGCTTGTCATGTTTCAGCCTCAGTCCTAGAGAAAACTATACAAGTTCATGGCTGTTTTCTTTCTGCTGCTTTGCATGGTGTAAAAGAAAAACATGTCTGATGCAATGGAATAAAACTGGGAGCCTAGAACTTGAACGAAATGTGTGCCTTCTCTCATCTTCCCACTCTGTACATGCTCAGCCTAATCTCAGAGCCTAGCAGAAGATCCTCTCTACAATATTCTAGGCTGCCGGAGTAACTCGAAAGCTAGGACATTTAAGAAGCTATGAGTTAATGTCACACATTAACTAAAGTTAATGTATAACCCATCAGCCTGGTCAATACTCTGGAATGTCAGAGAAGATCAATATGGGACCAATAATCTTGCGCATATGAGGCAGGCGATTTTGAGAACTTGAGATCTTTATAAATGCATATGTCTCTGTCTATCAACATTAGTTGCGTAATAATACAGTACATGTAGATGAGAAGAAGGTAGAATGAATTCCAGACCTGACTAAGGCTAATGGCACTTTCTGGCCAGCTAATGATACGGAAACTAACCCAGATGTATAAAACCATATTCTGCAATTTTATTGCGTATATCTGGTAAGAAAATATCTTGGCATTCAGGTGGTTGTTCTAATACATTGACTGCAAGCCTGAGAAGCATGATGAAATGACATCTAGAGAAACGTATCCTGAACATGTAAGCAATAAAAAAAAAAAATCACTTCTATATATATATTAATTTGATACCTATAATCATATATAAACTATGCATCTCATGTTAGAAAAAACAATAAGGTCCCCAGCCATCTGATCATACAAAAGAAAAATCTATTGATATTTTCTTTATTTTATTTGAGAAGCATAGATCCTATGAAAGAGTCCTATAAATTAACACATTAACCTAATCAATTAACACTGGACAACGACATCTTCTGTGTCAAAGGTAACCAATCAACTTGAAGCTAACATCCTCACCTGTATGACTGAATCTTAGAAGTGATGGGAAAAGATAGACCTGATGGAAAAAAACCCTAGCAATCTATTCTGCCCTTGTTAATATGGCTGTGAAGACAAAAAAATATTTTCTGTCCCAATTGTATAAGAAAGGGTAACTGGAAGAATACACAAATTTTATAAAAATCTACAGTCCTTCACTAAATCAAAGGGCTACTCATCTGAGCATGGACACTAACATGGAAGGGTATTTTACTCACTCCAAGCTACAAGTCATCAGAGGGCAATGGAGAGTAGCTAGAGGTAGTGGGAGCATCTGACCATGTATCTACTCTAAAAGGAAGGCTGACCGTGATCTAGTAGTTATTATGCCTTGGATCAGTCCCAGAGGGCTAAAGTATGGGTTTTATGCTAGTCTTAGTTAAATGGAGAATATATGAAGAAGATACAATAAGCATGTCTAAATCACTATGTCACATTTTTGGTTATGCATTAATTGTAACTAAAAGGCAAACAGAATTCATATCCAGTTCCTTCATAGGTCGCATGGTTATGATAAACAATATTGATTCCCTTGTATGAAAAAATCTTGTTTGGTGGGACGTGACCTTTCCTGATTTGAGTCACTTACTGGAAATGCACCAATTTGCACATCTGAGTACTTGGCCCAATGTTTATGGAAATGTAGATGTTATGACACACAATTTGCTCCAGTGATACCTTGTAAATTTCATCAAACTACTTTGTTCCAAAGCCTTCAGCAGCATGAATAAGTATTAACGGATTAAAGTATTACAGCAATGGAATATATTAAGGTATATCAGTTGGAGATCTGCCCCCTTTATTTCTTCTAAGAAAGATAATTGTGTTGCTCTTCCTTTACTATGTCCTTCCTGCCCCCTCCTCCTTTGAGTTGGACTACAGCCACGCAGAGTGAATAATGACACATAAGCACATTGTTTATTTAAATAGATTTGTGTAGTTAAGTACATGACCTGTGATCTAGAGCTGAGAAAAAAAGAATTAAACACTGATTTCTAAAGTGCTCTGTGAGATAAATCAGCCATCACTCCAGGACTCAGCCAACACAGATACTTTTATTTGTACTTATCACTTCAGTTTGTTTGAGTATTGTGTTAGTAGTTTATATTAGTTTTTGATGTCTGTATACTGATCATGTTTTCACAAAATGAGAAATGATGAAGTTAGGCACTCTGTTACGCAGCTACAGTTTTCACTTAAAGCAATGAAGTGCTACTTACCAGAAGAGATATACAGTGAGGAACTGATTCTCCTGTCACTTACAACAGCTTTCACACCGAAGTAAATTCCCTCCCTTCAGAAGGTTTCTTAATAGTTTATGCTACTATTACAATTCAGTTCTCCTGGTGCTCCTGAACACAAGTACATTTACACAAAACACATTCTCACAGATCTCATCAGGGCTACCTTCATGTGTACAGATATTCAAGAGCAAAAATCCTTTTCCAAATCAGTCTTTCAGAAGCAAATAACTTTTTTTTTTTTAACTTAAATGTCTTTACAGCACTGCGGTCAGAAATTGGAAATGTGTTATATATGATTATAACGCACAGATTTTGCTTTTTCTGTAGACACTTTTAACTCATGGGTGTTTAGAATCCCTCATGATTGTCAATCTTTTATTAGTAACTTTATAGTTATTTAACCAACGATTTGTCGCTTGGAGTATTTTTATATGGAAATGCAGACATAAAAGGTAAGCTAAGGTAAAGTAGGAAAGTGTTGCAAATAGCACATATTGTTTTCCATCATTTTAATAGGTGAACTGTTGGGATAAAAATAATCTAAGAAGACTTATCAGTATGGTGACATACTGACTTGAAATGTAATAAATTGTAATAAATTTAAAATAAACATAATTAGAAAAATATTACAGAAATAACAGAGAAGGTTTCTTTCTGTCAGATAGCTTGCAAGTTAAGGTGTAGAAGTGGACACCACTTTTTAAAATAGAGTGGTTTGTATCATTTTGCAAATGTCTTACTGATTCAAAAAGATGTCTTTAATTTTATTTTTATTATTATTAATTTAACAGTTTGGTGATTGTTTTTGTTTGTAATTTTTTTTTCTGCTTTGTTTTGTTTCCTTTGCTATCTGTATTTAAATCTATAAAAGAGTCAGCTCTAAGAGTGAGAGGAAAACTTCGTTTTCGTATTATATCAATTTTGGGGATTTCCATGGCAAGTACAGAAGTGCCTCTTCATGCTGATTTGCACAATGGTTAGCTACTCCTCATTTTGAACTCCTTCCACGAGGAGCTAAAGGTAAAACTAACCACGTAATCCTGTTGATTTTAGGAAACTTTTATTCTAATTTTATAATCTATATTTGTGCATTTAACTCAGTGGTACCTATATACTATATAGATGTGTCTAGCAATGATGTTTATGTATTGCTGCCTAATAGCTAGGCTGTGATTAAGCTCTGACTGAAGGCTTGGAGTTGGTGACCTCCTGAAGTCCTTTCCAACCTAAGTAATGCTGATTCTGTGATGCAGTCTCCTGCTCCTTGGCCTTGAGAGCGAGTGGAACACCACATGCAGTTTAACTCTCTCCTGTCTTCCCTAAAATAGGGAACAGCCTAATGGGTCTCCGACTCATACAATAGTCCTTACTGTGCCTGAGCATTATGTGGAAGACAGTTGTTTTCCACAGGCTAAAACCTTGCCTAACCGTAGGTAAATATGTGAACTGTATAAATAGCCACACGTCCAGGGTGATGCTAGAGACTTTGTCTTACTCCTACTGATATTTTTGGTACAGATGTGAACTCTGCTGCCAGGGTCATATAACCACAGATAGAAAAATGTGAGAAACTGGGGATAAGGCTGCTTGGACAGTAAAAATATAACAGATATCTGAAGTATGAAATATGTATATGAAGAACGATAGAGAAATCCAGGAACACAGGAGAAACAATGGCACTGTGAAGTTGATAAAGAGATTAATGAATATAAAAGAGTATAAAAGAAATTACAGGCAGCTTGGCAGGAGCAACAGGACTCCGTCAGTGAATATATAGTGCACTGTAAATTATTAAGAACCTGTACAGGAGAACTGAGTGGCATAGTTACCTAGTCTATCTTGATAAACAGAACAGCTGTTCATTCATCCTTGGAAATAAAAAATATATACTGAGAATCTCTGTGGTATTTAAACTGGAATTTCCAGTCTAGATTAATGGCACTGAAAATGGTAATCTTAACCTAAATAAGAACCAATAACATTAAAAGCAAACAAGTAAGTAAAAAACCTTACATATTGAACTGCTTTCTTAAAAAAATATTTTGCCATTTAATTTTTAAATCTAAAAATTAAGTGTGTCTCATACATGTGCACTGAAGACCAGCAATACAGAAGATTAAAACTTAAAAATATGAGAGTAAAGCCAATATTAAAATGTTAGAGTAATTTTTTCTTCTTTTATTAAATCCTAAAAATAATACCTTAGTTACCTTGGTTCCAGCAATCAAGAGGGGATTTTACCACCAAATACTTTGAGATCTTTACTTTGACACATTGAATTAACTTAATTTTTGAATCCCTAACTGACTGTCCACTACAAAATTAAAATAAATGTTCCTGAAAGGGCAAGTGGCAGAAAGAAATGGAGGACATCTGAATATCCGCAATTTCCATTAGCCAAATAATTTTATTGGTTTTCTGTGAGTGTTTGAATGAAATCTGAGTAATTAGTTATGGGGTTTATTTCTTTTGTACTTTCTTGTGGTTATGCTTGTTATATAGATGGACAGGCCACTTCAAGGAAGAAAACTGGAAAACCTTAAAGACACTAAGAAATAATTTTATTTTACAGTTACATACATACATACATATTGTTACATACATATATTTGTTTGATTTTTATTTCTTGCCAGTAGAGAAGAAAGCCATTCAGCAGTAGCACAATAACTGGAGAGAAAAACAGGCATGACCTTTAAAGAGCAATGCATGACTTCTTTGGTAATTACAATTAAACACAGGCAAAGCCATATTAATGTTAACTGTCTAGCTGGGAGCACCTCTTAACTGTGATCTGCGGGACCCTTGCTGTCATCCTGAGGAAGGCTGGCTGCAGTCGTGTGGTCTTGGCTGGCTTCTGTGACACACTGCTAAATCATACTAACACAATCTACGGATCAATTAAGAGCTTGCCAAATGCTTGTCCTTTTGCAGGTAGTTGCTCTAGCTGCTACGGAGGTGTTATGTGCTTATAACCAAGATGAGGTGGAGAATATTGTTGTTAAAATTTGGGCAGAAATAATTGTTTGTGCCAACAATCCCATAAAAATTCAGTACCCATTAGGATAAGCTTTGTCACCTCATCCATAGTAGCATGTATGTACACAAAATATCAGACATTGACAAAACTGGTAAAAGAAAAATATTGTTTTCTAGACTGACCATCTGATTTTGGGAGTGATTATACAATCACTGTCACTCTGACAAATATGTGTGCATAAAATATATGTGCTATGGGGGTTACATTTTCTCTGGTGATAACTTCTTAGAAGTTACAAAATTTTTTATTATATTATATTTTTAATTATATTAAAGCTATATTTAAATGCTACTGTTTTCTTAAGTAAGACACTGGATCCGCTATTGTAGCACTGAGATTTTAGGAATGACAAGTAGAACAACAAAAAATACAAGAAATAATTAGATGTTTTGGCACTAAGTATTCCAAGATAAAAACGTGCATTTTAATTAATTTTAAGCGTTCCCTCCTGAGCTCATCCAAGTATTTTGCTTTAGAAATTACTTTTACCTTCCTGGTCATTTGTATTTTCAAATCTATCAACAGTTATCCAAATTGCTGCATCCATATGCATGCCCATTTGATAATGTTTCAGCATTTAGAAGGTTATTTTTTGAGGGTATAATGCTTCTTAGGTGTTGTCAACACATTTATGAGGTATGCTTTTGGAAAGTCTATCTTACTGGCACTGTTTTTTTGACAGCTTTTTCACTGGAGAGGCTGATTAACCCATGCCACTTCGTGTGCTGTAGGTTCAGTTTATCTGTAAGGAAACCCTTCTTCATTAGTTAAATATGCTCTTGGGAAAAAAGTCTTCATCACTTAGCAGCCACCTAGAAATTGCTCTCACTGAAAAATGAGTATTTTGTAATTAAAAAGAGTATAACATCAGCCACAGGAGTCTTCAGCCATGAAGCTTTTGTTTGCAGATGGTATGAAGCCCCTGCGGCCAAGATTCCAACTGGATATTTTGGATTCTATAAAAATTATAAAATATTCTATATTAGTATAATTCCATGTTAATGTCAAGAATTTGGCCCTGAGATAGGGTCAGATATAATGAGCGTGCTCTGTTGGAATAAAAGTTGGTGGATGACAAATAGGCAGAATGAGTGGTGGGTTGTGTTTTTTTTTTTTTAATTTTGGCTTTTATAGGTTTGTTTGTGTTTCCTCCAAGACATATTCAAATTCTTATGCATTTTTTTTAAATAATAATATTATTCTTATATTCTATTTACAAAAGAAGTTTTCTTTATTTTTTATTTGAATTTATTTAGTAGGGATGAATCATGTCACTCAGCTTTAAACATCTGAAGAGTCAGACATCTAAACTTGATAGTTGTAAACTTGGAAGTTGTAAACTTGATATAGCTGTCAACTTGACCAAACCTCTTCCTATCTGGCCACAATATAGTTGTAATTCATATATCTGCAGTGCCAGGGTGTTTTCATAGACCACACTGGAAGCTCTAGTCTGAGTAGGTATTTATGTCTTGACATTGGATAGAACAAGTAACACGAAAGCAGATGATCTTAGCTACTATATTTATTGTTTAGCTGTATTAGCATATTTTCATCCAATTTTCTGTTGTGTGTGTCAAAAAAAAAAAATACCTGTAAGATTTATTTATTCTTGTTTTACAACTGTCCGTTTCCTTACTAACATGAATCCTATTGAAATAGTCTGACATTTGGCAGAATTGTAGTAAGCCCAGAAATAAGGGTTCAGGTCATAGGCAGGTAATGCTGAGATGCCAAAAAATTTGCAAACTAAGTTAAGGAGCACCTCCTGATGATCAGAATGTGAGAATAATGTCGTGACATAGATCCTTTCTTAGTGATATTCAAAAGTTGGTGTGGCAAAACGATGACTGGCCAGAGCAGATGTGTGAGAGTCAGTGCACTCACAAATCAGTACGTGAAAATGGATGTAGAAGGCTTGATCCCAATGAAGACTGAAGAGTTCAGTGTGTGGTTTTTATTGTCTATTTTATGACAAAGCCTAGGATCCCGTGTCATGGTCCAGGATGTTAGTATCTAAAATACGCTTGTAAAGTTTATGGCCAATGTGATTTTAAATGGCTGTTAGATATAGAAGGTGCAGAAAATTGGTTTCATAATGGAACTATACAGAAATATGCTGCTATTTGGAAATGCCAGGCATGGTTATATGTAATGAAGTGCAGGTGATGTCAAAATAATGGATTATTCAAGGTGAAAGGTAACAGAAACTTCTCAAAAGCATAAACAAATGCTGATGGGACTTTAGGGTTCTCCTTAGTTACTTCATATTATTAGATCAATTCTTAATAAAAGATATAATTCATATAACCTGAGGTCTGTGATTTCACAGTGGAGACCAAAAGGATATCACTTTCACAGTCTCCGTCCATAGCTCATGGTTAGTTTGTGGCGGTTAATTCTATTATTTCCCTAGTGTATGTTTACACTGGAATTCCTGAGATATTTCTCTGCATTTGTGAAAATGTCATCACTTTGCTACTAATAAACAAAACAAATTATACAATTTCTTCTTACATACCTACAGTGTTTTACACAAAATTTATTTCCAAGCATAATTAAAATATCACATACCTGAGGGTTTCCTCTTCATTGCCATGTCACTATCTTCCAATAATACTGGACCAAGGTTAAGTTGCAAGAAATGAGAAGTAGGGATTTCCTTGTTTTTCTATTCCTGTTGTTCCTGATAATATTTTATATTTTGATTAATTCCACATGCACATTTTTAGTGTTCATCTTTTCTTTTACTTCAGAATTCATGAACTATTAATTTGATGATTGATTTTTCTTTTAGAAGAAATCATCCCACAGAGATTCTAAAATAAATAGCCAGTTTTAAGCTTTTTTGGGTGCATTCTTGATACACATTTCTTTAAGCAATTCTATATTTTATGCTAATTAGTACCGAATCCGTCAAAATAAAATAAAATAAAATAAAATAAAATAAAATAAAATAAAATAAAATAAAATAAAATAAAATCCCACCAAACCTCCTGTAATAACTGCTCACTCTGAAACATTGCCTGCACCTTCTTTTAAATACAGTTTATCTGAATTTGAATTTCTGATTTTCAAATGCATACATCCCTTGTTGGACTCTGAACTTTAAACTTAATTGATTTCTTTAGGCAAGTCATGCCATGTGCAGTCTAGCCAGGTGTTTGCTGGTCTTCCAAAATGTTGCATGGCTTTTTTACTTTAATTCATAAGACAATTTATGTAGGAAAATCACATGCATGATATCTACCAAAAAGATAGCGGTGCTTTCTGAAATGGTTGTTGGCATGAACCATTAATGTGTGGGTTTGTGTTGTTGAAGATAATATGAAAAAACAGCTATTCAGACTTAGGCAAGGGATTCATTTGCCTAAGTTTTTGTGTCTGATGTGTTCACTGGTAAATATTTAAAGAATTTAAGCAGAGGACAAGTAGACGGAAAATTCCTAAGCAGAGTTTGGACACGTCCAGAAATCCTCAATAAAGGTTTCCTGAGAGCAAGGATTATGTTCACAATGCTCTACTTATGCATTTATACTCCTCTGTTGTCATCCAGAGTCTGTGAGTTCCACAACAGCACATGGCACAAAAAAAGATATTATTATGCATGTAGTAAACATAGGGTTTGAATATTTTACTTGGTTTCCTCTTTTGTCCTTTGTTGTGAGCAAATATTCCTTATTCACCCTTTTGAATCTTTAATGATTTTATGCTCGTCTTTCATATCCCATCTTTGATCATCCTTGTCATGATTCTTTCTACCTTTTTTCCAGTCCTAAGATATCCTGTTAGAGAGGAGGTGATCAGCACTACGAATGATATTCAAGACAGAAGCAAATTATACCATAGATAGATAGCAGCAGCTTGCTGATATTTTTGTTTTGTTTTCAGTTTCTTTCCTAACCATTTCTAACATTGCTTTCCACTTTTGACTGCTTTAAGCATGGAACTGACATATTTAGAGACTCCACAATAGCTCCAGTATCTTTTTCCTGAGCAATGATAAGTAATTTAGAGCTCCCTAACTCCTTTCCTGATTTAGTCCTGATTATAAATACTAAATTTAGGGTTTCTTTTCCTTCCTTCGTTTTCTCTAGACTAAGATGAGGAATGCACTGACACTTAAATTTATGCAGTATCACAGAGTCACATCTCTTTGTTGGCTCAATCCAATTAGTAAATGTCTTCTGTTAAGTTTTAATAACCTTTTAATTCAATTTGTTTAACTTTTTACAGGTCTTAAATCAGAGTATGTTTTGTTTGGATAATAAACTATATTATATATACCTTTTTTCGTCCACATTTTCTTAGAACGATCTTCACAAACCAAGACAAATCTTAAGGGCAGAGCAGCTGTGAGATATATTGAATGCATACTAACGCAAGGGCAGAACTCTTACTGTATTAGAATTCTAAAGTGAAAAATATATATAAATTTGTATGCATACTTATATCTATGTGTGTGTGTATATATATACCACAGCTATACTAAGTGAAATGAACTGTGGTTTTATGTACATAGTTTGCAGTTAAGTCTGTATTAATTTCCAAGGAAAAAGTTATCTGTAAACAAGAGTAAGATGCGTAGGAGAAATGGCAGGCTAACTAAACAGGTAACCAACAGGGCAGAATTTTCTTCATTTCAAATTATTTGTTCAAATACCAACATTTCATTCATGTCAGGATATAACAAAATATACTGCTTTTTATCAAACAAAGGTTCCGAAGGTCAGACTAGCCGCTTTTAGGACAAAAACATTTTTTTCCATGGCTGATACTCAAAATAGTGTCCACAGATGACTTGAAATGATCACTGTAAGAGCTATGTTTTAGCACTTATTTGTGCACAGGTACAGCAACTGGATCATACATTTGTCACCGAGCAGTTCTATTTATTTTCTCAGTATAATTTATAATGGACTATATTCTAAATGAATGTAAACTATAGAAAGCAATACATAAGGACAGGATATGAAGTGTGCACAGAGGATATGAGGCGTACACAGTCTTTCATTTGTGTTTCAGGTCAATAAAATATTGCATTAAAAATTAAAAAGTAAAGCAATACATAAGGCCAGGATGTTTTCTGACTGCATATGTGACTATATAACTGTGCCTTTAAAATTTGGAGATACATCACACAGTTTTAGTCAGTTACATGGTCAAGTATTTGTCCTGGATACTAAGTCTCATTTAGAAATCTCAAGCTTGTGCTACCTAGGGTGGTATTTATAACAGATAGGGAAAAACAGATGTTTTGTTCAAGGCCTCTGAAAGATTTATGGTGACAAGTTATTGGACAGGCTTTTATAGAAAAACTTGTGTTAAAATATATATGATCCCACTGAAATGTTTCAGGTTGAAATTATTGTAAGAAAATGACATAAAATAAGGACAGTTTCTGCTAAATAATCCGAGATGAAAATAATAATTCATTTTCATTTTAAATTTCTTTGTAATTTTTCTCTATTGCAGTACACTATTTAAAGTCAAAAGCAAATATGATATTTTAACATTTTAAAATTATAAAACTCAGTAAATCTTAATAAAATTAATGTGAGAATTCTCTTCACTGAAATTAAAATTCATTCTTAAACTCTTTTTTGAGGAGCTAAACTTTTAAAAACTAAAATTATTTACAAATCAGAAAATTCATACATCATAACTTCTAGTTAAATAGATGGTCCTCTATGGAAAAGGTACAAAGTATAAAGAGGAAATAGAATAGATCTTGACTATTCTTTATCTGTCTCAGAGGGTAAATGGCATACCATAGACTGCATTCATGCAGACAAAATGGCTTCAGAACAGGCTGTCTTGGCTACCCTGAGCTACGCCTGAGTAGTTTCTAAGAGTATATTGTATTGTAGTCTAAATCTATGTGAGGGGTCATGTTGACGTTTTAAATGACATGAGTGTTATGCTATTGATTAGTTCAATTTACTGGTGTAGGTATAGCTGCAACACCCTCATGAGGTGTCAGTGTATCAGCATTACAGATGAAAATATCCAGCTGCCAAGAAAAGTAAGAAAATCATATCTCACTGAAAATCTTGGAGGTTTGCTGTGGGCTCCACTTTGGCCAGAATTTTTCTTGATCAGAGATCAAGAAATACTAATGTTGTATATATTTTTTGTGTGTGTATATATATACTGTATTTATATACAGATACACTATATTTTCCCCAGATATCTCATCTGGGTAAAACAGCTGAGGGAGAGGATTCATAACCTCATATCAAAGTAAAGATGTGCACATTCTCAACTTTCCCTTTTGGGGGAGCATGACTGTCTTTTCAGTTTACAAAATACAAATATTTTGCTAACGTCTTATCACAAGATGAGAGAAACTACAAAGCTACACAAGAAGGGAGACAGTCAGAACAGCACCTTGCACTTTGCTTCCACAAAATGTACCTCAAAGTACATAAATAAATGTAAGTATTAAACACCTAGGCACCTTCTTTAGAGAGATCATTTATTTTGACTCAGAAAAGAAGAAAAGAGCATTTGCTCACACTTAAACAGGTGTTTAACTTAAGTGCATACCAAATGTTTATTAACACTGAGGAATCCATGATTCTGGTTTCTGTCATGCTCCCGGGCAAAAGAAATCGTTTAGAAATATTCTTCAGCACTTTTCAATTTAAAAGTACTTGATAAAAGGGAAGTGGAGTAACTTGAGTTGAGATTTTGATGTTACACTGAGTTTGAATTGCAGGTGGAAAGTCATGAATTAGTGGAAAATTCCCCCTACCTGTCACCCTTGATGGTAGGTATGAAGGGCTTGGTTTAACCTGAGATCACCTTGCAACTCTTACATAGGATGCATTGTGTCGCTCCACAGCCAGACGACGCCAAAGAAACACACCCTGACATGCTGATAACAGCCTTTCAAATAGCCACACACACACACAAAGAGAGCTTAAAAGCCTCTCCCCCTCTTTGCTCTGACACAGAACAATTTTCCAAAAACAGTCCTTGAGCAACAGTAACTTTGGTCAATGACTTTAACATGAAGAAGTGTGAACATTGTAAGAAAATTTATGGACAGAATTATGACTTCCCCCTATGCAACGTTACAGGATTAACTAGATATTACGCCTCCAACCAAGGTGTCTATTTCAGCTGTTTTCCCTCCTAAAAGAACACATATTTTAATTGGTTTAGATTTTTTCCCTCGATTCCATGAATAAATCCTGATAGATAGTAAAGTGGAAGCTGGGTTATGTTAAAATTACTCGCATTGCTTAAACCTTCCCGTTATTGTAAAGTTATGACTCCAGGTTTTCTGACTGCTTTCACAAACTGATAACAATTGATTGCTGCCTGAAGGGCCTGATGTATTTTGGTTGTAACACAAAGGCAGGTATAACGTTGCCAGAATCGTTGTGACACATGACTGAGAAAGAATGCAGGAGCTAATTTCTCACAACAATAAAGCCCAAAGGAAGAAGATTGAGATAAAAGACAGGGAGGTATTTTGGTGGCACGCACCACTCAAAACCTGTGATTTGTTTCCATGTTTCGTGTGGGGACAAAATACAGAACCGCAGAAGAAGTCAGAAGACGGCTTTTGCAATGGTTTCCTCAGTCCCGATCTAGTAGTATATATACCAACAGAATTAAACGAATTCCTGGGCTACACAGAGGATCATGCAGCACCACCCAGCACAGCATGAGCCATAAACCCTGCTTGCGAGTGAGAGGTGACATAGGAAGGGAAGCCTTCAGCATCGAATCCACTACTGCCAATTCTATTTTGTTTTACGCCAGATGCGCTCTGTCGAACCCTTTATCCACCCAAGAATCATTTATTGATGGTCTAATATTGGGACAAATCCCAGCCTTGGGATCGGATTACTTGCCTGTGGCAACTTGCAGCTGTTGGTACCAGCCCATCCACAGGAGTCTTTAAAAGCAAAAAGTCTTTACCGTTTGCCTTTTCAGGTTACATTGACAGCTGTTTTATAAACCTTTTGAGACAAATTAGGCATAGTCATCTCATGGGTTGGATCCAGACAGCATGCTGCCAGTTGGACTTGTCAAAATCCTGCTTGCGTAAAGTAAAGGAAATATTAAATGAGTAACTGCTCTCAGTCTGAATGTTTTCCATGTGCCATTGAAATCTGCATAGAATAGTAGGGAAAAATGCACTCTTCGGTTTGGGGTGAGAGGAGCAAAATCTAATTTTTCAATCTTAATGTTAACATACCTGTGTACGCTTGGAACTTAAGGGACCACATACAGAAAATGTCTAGACTACATAGTCCAGTTACAATATTAGTAGTAATACAAGCATTTATCAGGGATAGTGTCATTGTAACAATATTTAGTTGTTGTATAGACATAAAATAAGTGGAGATAAAACGAATATATAATATACACATGTATGTGATATAAATGATTTATTACAAAAAGTTTTCATAATTCTGTGTGATTTTCTCTCATTGCCTGTTTCATAGTAAGACCAAGTTCCAGAAAACATATAAACGCTGTGTGACAAAAAAGTAAATTATTGTGATGTTTCAGAAGAAAAAAAAAAAGTTTAATTAAAAGTGATATTTAAGATCATAAGTGCTCCTTTGTCTCAGCCATCTGGAATGCTGTTCACCCTCATGGTAGCAATAGGATTTACTATATTACCTGAAATTTTGCGTTTTCTGGTTTAAATCATTGTATTGAGCTACATCATAGAACAGGAATCTAAAATTATAAGCATGACTATGACTTGGGTACATGCTTTTTCACATTTTATTTCTTAGGTTTGTGCCCTTATCATTTCTTTCTCCCCTCTACTCAACTGCAATCTGCTAGCATGACTTTTTGTTTCTGCTAAAAATGCTTCTTTAATTAGTGACTTATTGCATTTCAGAGTTGTCATTATCTAAGCAGTGGAGTATGGGAAGTGAGAATTTGATTCTTGTTGTGTACGCCTGCATTGAACTGTGCAGTTTTGTGGAGATACCTGAGCTACTGTGACACAACCCGAGCAATATAACGATGTCAACGTGTTGCTGTGCCAAGGCTAATTAGCTTCACTACTTGTAAGGATCAGGTACAACAGCTGTGCAGTGTATGCAATTTCTTTTAATACATGGAAATTGATACCACCCTTTTTTGAAGCTAGCACTTTATTCAAAATGTCACATTCCATGGCGATTTTTTCAAGAATGAACATTTCCATCTCACTAAATCTAGTGTTTATTTGTGTGGTTCTTCTCTTACAATATGAGGGAACAAGGGACAAATTTAGCCAAGCTAAAGTGATATTCAGACCAATATCACCACAGAAGCCTGAATTATTCATTACACCTGTATCCAGGGACGCAGGACAAGCCTGGATATCTCTAACATAGAATGAGGTTTCACAGTATAAACACACCCTGAAAGACTTTCTGTTAACACCCAAGAGGATTAAATGGATGTGTCTTCCCAGGGTGGGGTAGCAAGTTCATGTTGAAGTTGGGAGGGAGCCTGGATCCTGAACTGGCACGCTGATTCTATGTCTCAGACGAAATGCGTTACACATTTTCAAAACATTTAGAACCAAAATAAACAGCTGTGGAAAATTACTGATTATACTCTTTTTAACCAGATGGCTAAAGTATCCCCCTCTCCCTTCTGCTCTAAGTGGCACTCAGATTAACGACCATATTTATTAAGAAACAAATTTTCATTCCTGAAAAATCATTACAGAAGATGTATAACAGCATTTTGAATTAATTCTGTATCACCCAGGGTGGTATCATTTTCCATGTACTAAAAGAAAAAGTGATAGTTTTACTCTTTTTCCTTTAAATATATTAATTTATTTACTGTTCCGTTACCTTTTTTTCTTTGTGTTTCTCTGCTACTTGAGAATAGAGGACTCATCTTATTTTCCTCAATGCTAGAGTTTAGAATTCAAAACAATTTACAGTGTTTGACAGCATTTTTTACAGGAGTGTCAGAATAAATCATCATCAATTAATGTGAAAAGTGACTTTGGAACAGGAATTTGATTTTAGAGCATAAAGTATTCATATTTACTTCTCATTATCAAGCTAGGTAGAAAGAGAGTTTTAGATTGAAATGACCATTAAATACCCTCAGAAGAGGCCAGTAATACTCTGGTCTGAAAGTACTTTTATAGGTCATTGATTTTTTGACCCTTGTACATATTTAGTAGTTTATTTAGTCGTTTATTTACTCAGCTGGTATTCTTCCATATACTGCATACATTTATACCTTTTAAGAGACATGAATTCCATATTTGTTTTGCCTCACAATCAAAGACCTAACTGAACAGTACACTGGAATATCATAGCTTGGTTGCCCTTGATCTGTGACTGTGGATAGGACTGAATGACTTTTTTTTCTTCAGCCACCTAGTTTCACCTCATAACAGTTGGGAAGTTGGGGTAAATATAGGGAAGATAGGGAAAGATAAAACATGGAGAAAGGAAAAACAAAAGTAAATATTTGTTCAAGATTGGTAGCGTATTGTGGTAAACAAATCAGCAATCAGCTTTGATGCCTGCCATATGTGTGATGTGAGTAAGCCCTATTCTGCCCACTTCAGAAGCGGATGAAATCTGGTTAGTGTATTTACCTTCTTTCTCCATGCGTTTATTCCTGCTCATGCATGAGGGTATGAACGGGAGCAGCAGCCTTTTTGTGGCTATTTTTTCCCTCAGCACCTTCATTATCTACACAGAGAAATAAAGTACTTTTGCTCTCCTTTCTCTCTAGGCAGCAAAAATAAAGTGCAAATGAGTCCGGCTAGAAACACTGAGTCCTAATTTATATCCTTTTCCTATTTCTTCACCAAACACCATGGTTTCTGTACTATGAGACAAGAGACTGCTTTATGTCAGCTTCTCACTGCACTCAGAAATTATTTTTTTGCCACTTACATTACGTAAAAAGACTACACTATGAATTTGTGCAGGGGCCTATACGAGTGTGACACCAAAAATACACCCTAACAAGTATCTGTAGGAATTTTTGTGTGACTATGAGTCATTCTTTTCCTTCATCCCACTATTTTCTTTAAAGGAAATGCCACAAAAATTTTTCATTGTATGTGTTACAGCTAATGACAATTTATTATCAGCAACTAGTTTAAGAGGGGGAAAACGTATAACAAAGATTCCATCATTCAACAATGTCTGGGTATACACCCAGACATTACTTACAAAAATGCAAAATGTAAATATATACTATAAAGTTAGAAAATACTGAATCACCTCAGGTAATATCATCCATAGATGCATGACATAGGCTGACATAGATATATCATTCTTAGAAGATATACTTTATCAGTTCATATCTGCTTTTCTAGTAGGTTTTTCAAGAAGATTCGGTAATCTAATTGAGGTTTTGTTTGTTTGCTTGCTTGTTTGTTTTTTTTTTTTAATGGGAAAGTCTGTCTTAGATCATGCTAAATAAATCCTATAAAAGACTGTTGAAATTATTCTCTACTGTCTACTCTGTGCTTGCAGGCATATTGACTTTGCTGTTAGCAGGACAAGTGGAACTTGACCTGGCGTATTTAGGATTCGTGGCATTACAGCATTTTCCCTAATACTTGTCCTTTGATATTTTCCCCTATTACAGAGACTGTTCAATTATTCTATTCATTGAATTCTTATGAGTCAGTTTTGAAAAGAAAAATTCCTGATTAATATACCGTATATGATAGGAGAATTTATTCTTAAAGCAAGGAGTAATCGGATAGCTAGCATAAAGGTACTTTAATTTAAAGTAAGGAAGTTAAGGCACATATTATTTGTTTTCAGGGCTTGGATCTTAACATATTTAATGTAGGACTTTTTTTCTATTCTTACTGAAACCGCTTGGAGAGGTAGAAGAGAGATGGAAAGCAACCTAAATTCTTTAGGAAAATTAAATTACTTTGGAGCTACAAGCAAATGTTTTGCCCACACCTTCACTATGTGTTCTCAGATCTAGGGACATGTGAAGAGAGATTATCAAACATGAAAAAGACTCTGGCACCAGGTAACAGTGTCATGTTTGAAAACAATCTAGGGTAGAAATGGAATTCTGTAACTGCTCAAAGACAATTCTGGTGATCCGCATTTTTCTCCTCATTGGGAGCAAACAGGTAGCCTGTGAAGACAAACATGATGGCACAGTAGGGTTAACCTGGTCCCCAGTTAAGATGTTTTGAGGGCCTTGAGCACAGACAATAAGGATATTTGTCTATACTTTCCCCAGTTTTCCAAAGGGAAAGGTAAAGAGTAGAAGCCTAGACTGCTCCAGATCTTAATGTGAACTAATGTCAAATACTAAAGCCTAGTTGACTGCAGACCTTGAATGTGAAGTTGGTAAAGAAGAAACCCTCATAAAGTATTTTGTTACTGATAGTGCTTTATGCTAGTAACTTAGAGAAACTACAGATTCTACCCAAAGTATCTTGTGCCACAAGACTAGAAAAAACAGGAATTCCCGTGTCTTCAGACGGACGCTATCATTTGTTTCGAAGGAAGGAGAGACCAAGCTCATGTAAAAACGCAAAAGAAAAACTGTAAATAAAAGTAACCGTAACACAAAATAAACAAACAAACAAATAAAAAAGAAGATATGGAATGAGAATGGAGGGCTGGGAATATGCAAGAGATTATTTTCCCTAAATACATTCTGTAGGCAGTTTATCAAAATGTTTTAGATGCAATAAATGTCTACATCAGTACAATGGGACAGGCTGGCCCTCTGGCCCGGAAGACAGGTGCCATGACACAGTCCATATCTGTATGGCTATACCCTTTTTCATTCCAGAAAAAGAAGGGATTATTCATACTGCTGTTAAGAACAGCTCTTGGCCAATGTGTGTCCGCCATCACACTCCACTTGAGCTTGCCTGAGAGCGCGCTTCTTGCTACAGTAAAATGCATGTGTTAAAAGGCATTCAAGCAACTAAGCAGTCTGACATGGCACGTGAACTGGTCTCCAGACCTGCTTAGTTATTAGTATAAATGTAGCCAAAAAGACCATTGCCATCTTTCAGCTAACTATAACAAACTGTATTTTAACACCTTATCGTTTTTCCACAGAGATGTACAGCTTCTGTATTGAGGCTTCCATAGCAGAAAAGCAATCTAGATATTTTATTAGATATCAAGCAGAAGTAGAGTATATCAATATATCAAACTTTTTGCTGGTATGGAAGATGTGTAAAAGCCCACGTAAGTCCATCACTGTTCAAATATTTATTTTTTTTAAATTGTACTTGTCTGAAACAGATGTAATTAGTGTGAGCTGAAGAAGACCTTTTTGAAGCCAGAATCTTTCCTCTGGTAAAAGAAAAAAAAATTAAAAAAAGAGGATGAAAGAACAGACAAGTGGATTGTGATCAAAAGTACCAATTAAAATCCTCTGTCAGTAACATAATTAGACTAGATTTTTCCCCTTCCCTAAGTGGCTTCAGATAGTCTTCTACATGCTGATATCAGGTAGAAATTCATAACCTAAAAGCCATAGAAAATATATCTGAAGGACTACTCTGACTGGCTTTGTGTTTGGGAAGAGCAGCTCAATGACACTTGAGCAAGACAACGTCAAAGAAAATGTAACTGAAGTATTCACCTCTTTACAATACTATTTCAGACATCAGACTCTAACCTCACATTTTCCAGGGAATATGACAACTTAAGAGAAGTTTATGCTATTTCAAAGGAAAACAAAACAAAGCAAAGCAAAAAAATAAAAATCCATCTTTCCTTCAAAGCTGTATGTGAAAGAAAGGGAAGCTTCTGTGGGTGCATGCTAGGCAATTTTAAGCCTTCCAGAGTGTTCATATTTTTTGAGTATTTAACATCATCTTGCTGAGAATAATTCATGTATTTATGTGTTTGTTTAATTTACTTTTCTTTTTGGTGATAACTCTGTGGAGTAATACTAGAATTCAGCCATAAGAGATATAAATATCCAAGAGGACAGTTAACCTTTTTGTAGTACAGAATAGTATAAATATCTTCCACTATAATTGTTTTTTTAAAATAAATCCTCTTCATGTAATGCTTAGGATTCTGAATATGCTATTTCATGGTAACATCTGTGGAATGGAAAGACAAGCTGTGTTTTTCCTGAACAAAAGGCCATTGCGAAGATGGGAAATGAATTTTGATTAATTGTTTTTCAGTACTGTCCTAGCTACACAGGTCGGAGGACATTTGTAGTCTTTTTCAAATACAATGGAAAGAATTTATGTCTTGTGGAGTTTATCATCAAAGTGCTAAACTGTGACTGTTCTAGATAGCCAAGATCAAGGAATGGTGTTAACACATTTTCCCAGAGGAAATATACAGTATCATGCCTCCACAATGCTGAGTAAACTAGATATGCAGAATTCTGTCTCTGCAGTGTGAATCTAATATTTCATCTGGCAGAACAGAAGCATAATCTTCTGCAGGTTCCATGTGGGCACTCTACTTCTGGAAGACAGAATTTCTTGTCAGAGCACAGAAATTATAACCTCTTTCACCTTTTGTACCTTTATGCTTAAGATACATGAGAATTTCTCCTGGACCAAAATAACATACCATAAAAGAAAAATAATTTTTCACTGAATAAGATAACATTGTAGTTACCAAAGAATCCAAACTGGGGTTTTTTTAGTTGTTTTTGTTTTTTTTTTTTCCTTGGGGTTTTTGGTCTTTTTTAGATATGTCATTATTGAATATAAATAATGAAATTACCACCTAAAGTGTTTAAAATGGGGAAAATTCTGTGTTGGAGTACTCTTCTCCCATAGCCAACTTATTCCTCAAAACATAACTAAAAAATCTGTTTATTTGAAAGCAAGGCATAGTGGCTCTCTTTCACTGGTACATAAATGAAATTCATAGAATCATAGAATCATAGAATCTGTTAGGTTGAAGGGGCCTTTAAAAGTTATCTAGTCCAACCCCCCTGTAGTAAGCAGGGACTTCTTCAGCTATATCAAGTTGCTCAGAGCCTCATCAAGCCCAGCCTTGAATGTCTCCAGGGATGGGGCCTCCACCACCTCTCTGGGCAACCTGTTCCAGTGCCTCACCACCCTCACAGGAAAGAACTTCATCCTAATGTCTTATCCAAACCTATGCTGCTCTAGTTTAAAACCATTGCTCCTCGTCCTATCACTACATGACCTTGCAAACAGCCCCTCCCCAGCTTTCTTACAGGCCCCCTTCAGGTACTGGAAGGACACTATAAGGTCTCCCCGGAGCCTTCTCTTCTTCAGGCTGAACAACCCCAACTCTCTCAGCCTATCTTCGCAGGAGAGGCACTCCAGCCCTCGGATCATCTTCGTAGCCCTCCTCTGGACCTACTCCAACAGGTCCATGTCCTTCTTATCCTATCCAATCCAACTTCATTTATACCATCTCTTGTAATGGTTCAAGCTGGTTCATGTTAACAGTGAAGATTAATCCTCCATAAAAATACATACTTCTTTTTTTTTCCTCTGATATTTTTTCTGAATGTAGGATTGACTTTTAAATGGGAAATGTTTTCATGGTCTGTGTTTCTAGGATGTTTCCTTGAAATTTGAGTCAGAAGGCAACTGCAGTCTGAAAGAAAACACTTACTGGAACATCTGCAGAGATACCTCTTCTTGCAGGTGTTCACTTGACGTTTTCCTTTTCTTACTGTTGAAAAACAGCTTGCTCTTGCAAATAAATTGTGATCAAAAGCTGGTTCTGAAGGAGGATTTGAAGTACCTGAAAGTATGCTCTGTGTCTACCCTTATTAAAAAACAACAAACAAAATGACATTATTTCTAAAGGCAACTAATACTGTCCTTACTACTAACAGTTCTGACATTACTTCTTATTTAAACACCTCCTAAAATCTACCATTTTAACATGTCATTTCCATTCATTGAAAGATTGAAATCTCACTGAACATTTCTGATTTATAATAATTTTGTCTTTTAACATTTGTGAAAACAAATTCTCAAGAATAATTTCCTCCAATTAAAAAAAAAAAAAAAAGGTTAGGTTTTGTAGGGAATTTTATAAATGAAAGATTATATAGGGTTTGTTTTTGAGAGTGCATTTTTTGTGGATATTTGGAGAGTCACTGAATATGTCGAAACAGCCTTGAATCCTAAAAGTATCCTGTTATTTGAGTGAATTGTCATGCATATGTAATGCAGCATTTCCAATTTGTTATTTCTTGGTCATTGATCATACTTTTATGCTTAAAATCTTTGTCATCATTTAAGGGATCAGTGATACTTATTTAAACAATTAATTATAAGTATGAGGAATACATAAGCATGTGGAATCATTCAAAGGTATCTCATAGACAATAATTATTTTTTGTCAATGGTTTTATTTACAATTTTCAAAATTTTAGTACGTTCATTGAAATCAGAATCAGCCTGCAAACATCATTCACACAAAAAAAGGATGGTGAATATTTCAATATGCTGTAGAAACAGAAAATTCCATTTGTTTATATCATGGTGTAAGCTCTTAATCAAAGAAACACTACTCAATCTAATTATTTCAGAGATCTACTAGAGTACACTATCTAGTTAATGCAAGATAACTCTTTGCTTTACTTTTTCCAATTTTAATAAGTTATAAATAGTGGTGTTCCTGTTACCCTTGGGATAATATTGCTGTTAATCCTGATATTTCCTGATAGTAACCTGTACTTTATTTCTCATTGTACATGAAGTAACTTATCTTTCTTTCTGCCATTTAAACTCATTGTAAATGAGGGGGAAAAAAAAAAAAAAAGATCTTTTCTTCCTTTTTCCTTTTAATCAGTGTTTAGTCATATGAACTGCACAAAGGCCTGGATTCTGGTGAAAGGCACTACAGAGCCCTAAGACAAGCTGTAGACCACAGCTTAGAAAGAATGCAATTTCTCTCCTTGGAAGATTTCTTCATTTTGGAGCAGTAAAGACAAAAGGATAACCCAGGAAGCTGTTTTATTGGATTAAAATCTTAGCAGTACTTGGAAACTGCAGTAAAAAAATATGAAAGTTCCATAAACCCATACATAAACATACAGATACATATTTAAGACCTGATGATTCTTGCTTGGGGTAGATCAATAAATAACATTATGAAGTGATGTGTTTTGATTCTTTGTAAACATGTAGGAAGCCAGTTAATTCTGTGGATTAGAAAGGAAAAATTATCAGAAAGCATCTTTCTTTTTTTATAGCACACTTTTTATTGCCTTTAAACACACACTTTGTATCAACAAAACGGAAAAAAAGGCTTTGGGATCCTGTTTTACTGTCTTCCAAGAAGCCTGAACTGTAGTTGTTAAATGTTGACTAGAATTTTTTGATATTATCATGATCAACCAAATCAGATCATTCTCATTAATAATAATCAAGTGATGTAAATAATACATTGTGGCAAGTAAATTTAATTTTATTGTCTAGGCATAATGATAAACAATGTTTTATGCAACCACAATGAAAGAATGCAGTGCTGAGGCAGCTATAGGGGTGTATTTTGGTGTATAATATTAGCAATGCAACTCTCCTGTGTCTATTCCTTTAACAGGTGGTAAATATGATGTTTTACAGTCTGTATTTTAAGACAAGTTAAGGATAATTTGAATTTGATATGCATTAAGAGTATGCACACAGCTACCGAACTGCTCAGAAACATGAAGTAGTAATTTGATATCTTTTTTAATGCAGAAACTAAGTGTAGATTATAAAAATGTTCTTTAATAATTGTAGCTTCACTACAGCCGTTCCTTATCTATTCCAATAATACTTTCTTCATCTATCTCTAGAGATGCATAAAGGTAATGGCTTCATTAAGGGTCTTTAAATTAATTAATTTATTTTACTCGGTGATGACCACTAAGATGAGAATATTTAACAGTTACAAGTCAGCAAATCTTAAGTGTTAGCAGAAACAGAGTACAAAATCCACCAACTGTATATGACTGAAACCTGATAATATTTCAGTGGTTGACCACTGAAAATGGAAAATATGGCTAAATAAAATTCTTCAGCATATTCATGAAATGTCTCTATGAATTCTACTTTTGAGGCTGTTATTGGTTTCTGCATGACATTCTTGTACTTGGTTTATGCTTCATGTCTGCATTCTTTAACAATATTCATATCCAGCTACCATTACATTACAGTTCAGAAATGGCACCTGACAGGCACTCTTCTATTTTAACAGTTATTTGAATATTAATTTCACAGTGATGAGTCAGAAAAAAATCCAGCTGAGCTGTGATTGCTCTCCTCCACAGAGGAAGACCTTTCTGTGCCTTCTGAGAGATCTGTTTCTGGTCTTGGTTTAGCTGTCGACAACGTAAAGGTGGATTCCAGCTATTGGGTGAAGCTCAGCTGTTCTTCTACGCTAGTTGTCAAGCTCATCCACATGCTCCAAAATTTATCACACGAAAAATTTCTTGGACCTACCTTACAGTTAGCTTTATGGGTATATTGAGTCTTCAGTGTATCAAACACAAGAAACCCCAAGATTCTTCTGAAAGAAAAACATTGAAATGTCCATTTTTAACTTTAAAGATGTGCTTTTTATATGCCAGAACCCTGTCCTTTTAAAACGTAAATTATATAGATGAGTTAAAAATACATATGCATGTTTGATCACATGCCCATATGTTGGGGAAGATTGTGTTCCCATTGTTATATATGTTACCATATTTGGTATTGTCCAGAGGAAAGGCTGAGTAAATAGGCAAGATATTATGCTAGAAGAAATGAGTGTGTGGGCCTGAGCGAAAACAGAAACAATGATGACATCTGTATCTGTTGTATGAAGTCATAATAAAATGTTTGCTGACATGATTTTTCAAATTTCCTAATTATTTTTTCTTGTGAACTTCTTGTCAATTATTTCAAGGCACATCCATACTCCTAGGCATTTAAACAGCTCTGTATGGAAGTGCAGTCAAATATAAAGGTGAAATAATGTAGGAGGAATCGGCTTTATTTTATTGTCAACCTCCAATAGGAGTTTACATGCCAATGTATTGACGTTTGGGTATCTGAACTGTTACCAAAAAAAAAAAAAATCTTAACTATGTTGAATTGTTAATACGTAAACCTCAAGTGAAATGTAGACCTGCCCCATAGCATGTATCTCCCTGACAAGTTTACCAGATTCTTTTCTGGGGAGCCACTGTAATTCTGCATCGAACAAAGACTTTTTTTCTGTTCATAATGTAAACTTTATATTTCAGATTTTATTTGCATAACAACGAATCTTCATCCTTTGCTCACCACAAATTGCCTTTTTTTTATGACTTTCTCTTCAGTTGGAAGAGGTATCAAGGTATCAATTCATTATTTGTGAAGTGTAAAGGCTCTTTTTTTTAAAAAAAAAAAAAAGAAACCAAACTATGTTGTGTCTTTAATTTAAAAACTGCTTGAGGGCCCTATGGGGTATATTAAATCTGTCTCATTGCCATATATCTTAGTGTACATTTTGCTTGAAACCAGGTGTTTTGTATATTGAACTTTTTAACACTGCAGGGAGGTAAGTATTCACAGCTGGAGTTTTATGCTTCACACATTTTCATGTTTCAGAACAAGGAGCAACCCTAGGAAAAACTCCTCCAGCATGAAAAGAGGCAGAACAAAGCGCTTCTGTATCTGGTGGCAGGACATGGATATGATGAAGTCACAGATCTAGGACTTGCATATAAAATAGATGCTGGTGTAACTGAGACAAAAAGTTGCAAGCCATCCGAGTGTATAGACCTGCAGATCAGTTGCAATCTATGAGGTTATCACTGTGGGAAGGGCGTGTAGAACAAATTCAAAGAAGGATGGACAGTTTTTGTAACATAGACAAAAGTTAAGAACACTTGTACTTTTAAATAACATTTGAAGGCTGTCATGTTTACTGTGAGCCACCAGTTTAACTTTTACAGCTTGTTATAGTGCATGTTATTACTCCACATAACGTTAATGTGTACAGAAAAATTCCAAAAGAATCTATCTTTTTACAATGAGAGTAACATTTTGAAAATATTTTTGACACATAAAATATTATTAAATGAGTACATTAATTTTCTAAAGTAGTAGAGAGTAATACTTTTTTCTCTCATGCAGACAAGTAACCAAATTAATTGTGTCAGTTCTACAAGTAATTTAGGTTTATTAAGAAAGAAAGAAAATCTCAAACTTACTTACCGATGTGTTTTCCTGTTATTTTTGTGAAATCAGTTTAGCAATTAAAAATGGACTCCCAGAATAAAATAAATTATATTTTCTATCAACACACAAATTGAATCCTTTTATTTGATTATTAGATTTCACTTTTTGGTGTGATGGAGAATAATTTCAAAAGACCCAGAAATTAGCTTGTCAATATAAGAAACAAGCAGGTTTTTGACAGAGCATGTGTCTTCTATCCCACAAATTAATACATTTCCACACCTGTATTTCCACACTTAACAAGTTTATAATCCTTTACCCCATCAGCAAAGACAGTGATTAATTTTCTGCAAAGATTATGAAGGTAAATATTTTTGTCTGTGTCATTTGTAATAACAAAAACTTCTGGCAACATAAAAATCAATCTTGAGCCATAGGCTGGCATTGCACTGGTTACCTAAACGTTTGCCATCCCTGGAATGATAAAACGACCCACAGAGATGCCGTTGTGTGAATATGTGAAACAGCTGAACACCACACATTAAGCTGTATTAACAGTAAATACAACCCAATCTGGTAGAAAATGAAATTAATTAACTCCTTAAAAATGCAAAAGACACTAAATAGTATGTGCATATTAATTATTAAAATTATTAAAATAATGGCTTGCTTGATCATTTGGCCTCTTGGTGAGGCCAGGAATGTTCACATTTTAGTGCAAAACTACATTTTATAGCATTTGTTTTGATGCTTCTGAGTTTTCACCTTTCCTTCAGGCCTAAACCAAAGACTACTGAAGTCCGCAAGAGTTACACTAGGTCTTATCTCTCAAGACAAACTAGTATTTTTATCTGTGCCAGTTCTACTGTGGAAATCCCTCTGGTGACAGTGATGCATAGCTTTTCTTCTCTCCTTGGATGCTGCCGGCACAGCGGGAAGTGTATGCAGGGCAGAGAGAGCAAGCACAATGGTAAACACAATGATAAATAGTTATGTGTGGTCAATATTATTACTATTTCTGCCATGAGTGATTTATTACACATAATATTTTATACAAATGGCACTTTTAAAAATAGAAGGGGAAAGTGGACAATAAACAAAATTATGTTCTTATGCAACAAAAGAAAGGCAAACAAGGTATAAAATTAATCTTGACTTATGGGTGTTATACCGCAGATAAATTTTGGTCCAGACAGAGAAGAGCTACATTGCTTTTAAAGTACCTTTCTGTATGCTTAGAGTTAATAAAAAACAGTAAATTGATGAATTAGATGACATCTTTGAATAACACTTTAAAAATAATAAAGATAAATGGAAGAACTTCATCAGTGTTTTCATTGTTTGAAGGTTTTTTTTATGATGCATGTTTTATATAAGCTTTTCTTCCATTTTTTTCCTATGAGAGAATCCTCTACTAGGCTTGCAAGAAATGTAAAATGTTAATAAAATTCATTAAACTGCTAGATTTTCTATTCTACTTCGAGTAAGTGACTCTGTCTTACAAGGGATCCTAAGGCTTGGCTGCAAAAAACCCATGGGGTTGTGGGCATTGTTGTAACTCAGGGGCACAAATCTCACCACTGTTTCTTTGCTTACCTGTGCTTTAGAAAATGGCTATTTTTACTGTCCTCAGTGGTGCACCTCAGTGCTGCTCCCTGAACAAAACCTATGTCCTTAGATTTTTTACAGGAGTACCTGAGTGTATATGTGCATATATTTGCCTGTGTTTGTGACTGTGTATTGGGGAGCGTCAGGCAAAATGAAGTTCAGCTAGAATTAAGTTATTTGTGTTAGAATCATCTAGTGTTACAATTGCCTAAAATTCTTCCCCCAAGCACAGACTTCTATATATTTACTTGAATATATGTTTGAACAAAGAGTGAATGAGCAAACCCTGGTTGATTTATGGAGAGGAATGAACCACTGTGTGATTTCAGATATATGGATTTAAATCCAGAATAATTGCATAGGCTTCAGAAGACTTATTTTTGACTGACGTTACTGTAAGTGAGGGCAGCATCTAGTCTGAAAACTTTGACAGCAATTTATTATTCCAAAGTGACATATCTTACAGTGATTGTCCGTTTAAAATACCTCTAGTCTGATTCACTACCATTTTAAAACTATTCTTAGGATCTAAATTCCCAATGCAGATTTTAGTAAGTTGTGAGTAAGTATTAATAATGAGCTCAAATATACCTGAAACTGTGGTGGATTATATTTGAGTGATTCATGTAAACTATCTTTTTGGAGCAAAAAATACACACTGTTGAATACTTAACAGAATTCATAGCAGTAAATAAAACTGCTTCTTTTTGACACAGGTTCAGCTCATTAAATCTCCAGTGGTCACGTTTCTGTGGCAGAAGTGATATTCTATGTAACAATTACCAATTACTTTGGTAAATATAGTAGGTCTGTACAAAAGGACAGCCTCATCTGCATAAAACAACAAAACATTTCCCCAGCATCTGACCCAGAGTGCTCTGCATGTGGTTTTCTGAACAAATAAATGGCTGGACTGTGTGAGGAGCACCATTTATTAGACATTGCACATTCTCTGTTAAAATCTTCAAACATAAGAGCTGCTGTCAATCACCTTCCACTGAGTAAGATCTTACCCAGATAAAATGTCTAGAGTGCTAAAATCTTTTTCAACTATTTTCGCACATGTAAAGATGACTCCAGATCTGTCTGTATGAATTTTGGATGGTTGCCATACTTATGTAGCTACTCTAACTGCCAACATTTAATTTTCCTTTAGCTTTATACAGAAAGAGAAAGAAGAAGGGTGGGGGTCTGTGGAGAATGAGAGATCTGAATATTTTTAAAAGATAAATATATTTAAAAATTCAAAGATGGTGCTAATTATAAAGAATTATAATTATAATCCATTTTGGGAGCAGCATGCTTGTTCCTCTAACCATTTTTGTCACCTCAGTTGGAGATAATTTAAATTTTAGTTGCAGTTTCTTTGTTTAACTGGATTTTTTATGCCTACTTCAGTTTCTGGGAAATAAGTGACATGCATAGTTTAGAGAGAGAGCCTGACCCCTTTGTATCATTGTGTTCCTGGAATTTAGGATTTCCATTTCTGAATAAGGCATTTTTCACCCCTGGTGAAATCACTATAGCTGAATGGCATTGCCTGATAAAGGCCAGAAAGACAGAATTTTAATAAGCACCGAACTGTAGCTCTAAAATAACTTAGTGTGAAGTTTTACATATGTTTACAATGTTCATTACCCTACAAACAAATTTCAAAACAAGACAGACTGTTTACAACGTATGTAATCTGATTGGTGTCTCATAGCTGGAGTACTCCAAGGAATGAAACAATGAAAGCGCCCAACAGAAGGGCTCTTCAACTTAATCTGTTAACTACAGTTTGTACCAGACCTTGGTAGGAATGGGAGGCCCCTGGCTAATCTTTTGACTTGGCTAAGTGGTTCTAGGCACAGAGTTCACAATAAAATAATCAAAGCTCAAGGGGCCCTTCAAAAGAGCACATATTCAGTATTGAATCTCCTTATTAAAGAGTGGAGGTCAACACTACATTTTAATGTTACCCTGTTTGCATACAATGATTTCTTCTTTTCATAAATTGGTCAGTGAGGCTATGCAGATGATTATTCCACTGTTTTTAATAATGGCATTTATTAGATATGTACTGATCCTGTGTCTGTAAATATTGTAGTGAAATTTTACTGTGAAAAAGACTTCAGATTAGATGCATTTTTGGAACTCCATGTATACAAAGAGGTTTTAATAGATTAAGATTTCTGCACTTTTCCCTCATAATCCTGATGATGACCATATTTTTTAATATTGTTTTATTTCAAAATGGTTGTAAAATTAAAATCCAAATTTTTAATTTGTGATAATACATTGAGTTTTTTCATAGATACTCCATTTGTTGCAAAATATGAAAAAAGAATGCTAAAAATTTAATTGACTTGAAATGAGGTCTTTAATCTGTGGCAGACTTATTAACAAAGACAGATTGATAAACCCCAGAGGAATACTAGATATAAAACCTCTCACTATGATGGGGTAATGTTGTGCATGTGTAGCAGCCACACAGATATTACTGCTACTGTATTTGCTAAAACTATTTAATCAATAATTTGGATTACCCTAGCTTTTTGTTGGACAGCATAGAACCTTTGCTTTAATTTCTGACGGCAAAATTTGAAGTTATGTTTTCAGATATGGTAATATGACAGCATATGCTAATTCAACAAATAAGGTATTTCATTACAATCTGTATTCAGACAGCTGAAATGACTATGTGTGCCTTTCCAGCCCAGAAAAAAAATAGAAAAAAAAAAAACTTTTTTAAAGCAATGTTGAAAATGCTTTTTATATACCCCTCCTTTCTTATAATTAGAAAATTATAGGCCAAAACCTCTGCTTGTGAAAATCAGCTTACTTATACTGGTGTCAATGGGATTCTATTGATTTATGCTGGCTGGTGATCTGTGCCAGTGTCTGTTATAACCATAGTTACAATATGCTTCGCTGTAATCATAACAGACAGTATTTGTTCAATTAAGCCAACATCTGGTGCAATGCAATGACTAGGAGTTGCAATTAAGTCTTTTTTTTTTTTTTTTTTAAAATCTGTGTTAAACTGCTTTGTGTCTTAAAAATACAGTGACAGGAATGGTTACGCTACAAATGTAACATACTCACTTTTCACAGATTCTGGCTTAAAGTGTAACTGCTCTCCCAGTTTGCCTGCTTTGCCTTGCAAAATGCATTGTAATGCACCATTGCCTTCAGCTGCCTTGGACAAGGAACCTTGATGTTTCTCTTGTGAGACTTTACAGAAGCAAGGTTTACAATACCATTGAGGCTGTTCTACTCAATAGGCTTAGAGTGAGTCAGCACTGCCCAGAGAGTAACTGGAACACTCCTGAGAGGGAACATTTACCCAGAGATAGGATTTATCTCCCTCTCTTCATGTAGCTGAGCTGCCAAGACACTGGATGAACCCAAAGCCAAATGCAATAGCCTTTCCGAAGAGGAATGTCATGCCAGTTACTTAAATCTCGATGCCTCAAATATGGGGGAGAGAGGGAGTGTGTAGTTTTTCTCTGCTCTGAGCATCAAGACCAGGAAAATAAATAAATAAATAAATAAATAAATAAATAAAACACAATCAGAAATACTAAAATCACAATGTTTCTGAAATAAGGATATTATTTTGTTCTGTGGATATTCTTTGTTTGCATAGATATTTTTTGGTTTTCTGATAGCTAGAAATAGCTATAAGGAGCCCATTCTGGCATGAAATGGCTGGATTTTTGGAGACCATAGATTTAAGAAATATGAAGGGACCAGTAAGGAGAAGCAATTTATTACTGGAAGGATTAACATTAACTTTAAAAAGCATTCCATGTGGAATACAGATTAATGTGTAGAATGTGTTGTACACACTTTATTATCATCAGACTTTCTAGAAAGCAAAAAAAAGCCTATTTTTTTAATGTTTGAACTGAACGACAATAAGGGATTAAAATGAATGATTTAGAAGCTGTCAATTTCTTTCATTTACTCTGTTGTTATACATGACGCACAGTCAACTTAAGAAATGGTGATCTTTAAGAGTAAAGGAATTGAAGTAGGAAGTAATAATTCATTTTCTTTCCAAACCCTCAGCTACTAAAGTCTGACTGATATTGTCAACTGATTGGTCCAAGTGTATGTGCTCCATGGTCATGCTTTAATGACTTATTTCCATGTAAAACATAACTAAGGAAATCAAAGGCTAGTCTTTCTGTAAGCCAACAATCTTTATATATATATATGGAACAGAGGTGTCCACTTATTTTTCAGCAGGCTGTTCTGTACATTATCAGCTGTTGCAGTTAAAGGGAGAAAGTTTTCCATTTATTGATTAATTACAAGTTATGGTTTATCAATTTCTATTTAGGTGCAGAGGATTTAGAAGCTGAGAAATGATCATTCTCACAGAGGCACTGACACTGTTAATTGTGTTGTGTGTGAAATCATCTTTATTGGTGTGACTACTTTATCAAGAAAGCATTCCAGAGCACCATTGTCTCATTAGGGCGTTTTCTTGTCATTGAAGGACCTCAGTGTGAAATAAACCTACAATGCTTAGATATTTCCATACACATGTCAAAGTTACACTCTTTCAGATTTTCACTGAAGTAAGTGGAGGGCCGGCCTTACCAATAGCATTGACATAGGCTGTAAAATGCATGGAAAGAAAGGTAGTGGAATTTGAACCATCCAACAGAAAAGTAGACAAGGTGGACAATTCCATGAAGACTTGGGCAAAAAATATACAATGTAGGATCGTATTATCTCTTTTTCAGGCCTCCTACACTTGCAGCTGTTGCATCAAAGAGCTGATATCAGTTAGACTTTAATTACCTTTCAAATACCCTGTATCTTTTTTTTTACAGAATGGAAATCACTTTCTACTTCATCAAGATATAGTTTATATTACCTTAATGAATAAATAAGCATAAACTATAGCTGCACGTGCTCTTCCTTTCAGAAAGGAGCAAGGAGAAGAAACACTGCTAAATAAGACATACCGTGGTCTAAAATTTAAAGCATTTAGTCATACTTAAAGGTCTTTCAAAGGACATTTTTTATCACTAGTCTTGAATCACTACATAAAATTTAAAGATAATTTTGACTAGCCCTTCTGAGCTTCTTAATGCCACGGGAAAGGGAACTGTTAATTCCAAATACAGCCTTTTCTAGATTAGACTATTTTCTTGTCTCCCTTGGCATTCTTTCCATTTCATTTTGCCATCCTATCTTTCTTAATGTTTTTTCCTGTAATTTCCCTTCCTCTTTCCAGAGATATTCCATGGCATTCTCTTCATATTTCCTTTTCAACTTCACAGGAACTTGAGGTTCACTTGCTGAAATTTTAGCAGTCACTTGACCCTCTGTAGTCCTTTGAGCCTTGAGGTATTATTGTTT
The DNA here is from genome assembly GCF_964199755.1 of Larus michahellis. Taxonomy (NCBI): domain Eukaryota; kingdom Metazoa; phylum Chordata; class Aves; order Charadriiformes; family Laridae; genus Larus; species Larus michahellis. Next base: position 161,027,153 of record NC_133896.1, read on the forward strand.
TCCTCTCATATTCCTACTTCCTTGCTGGCTCTTCTTTCCAACTTCAGTGATGGTGTCATTTCTACAACTAAAGGAAAATTAGCAGAAAAAAGATAATGTTATATTTCTGGCATTCAGTGAAAAAAAACTTCAACAAACAAGCTATCTGTGCACCATCCAGTGCTGGTTTTAGCATTGTTCAAGAAATCAATATATAGCTCAGGTATCTTTTTTTACATGACATTTTTACTTAAAGAAGACAATTTTTATTTACAAATAAGATCTATGTATCTAACCTTTCAGTATTATTTTTCCTGTAACATGAATTTTGCACAGCTTTTAAAATCTGCACAGCGTATGCCACTACAGAAAAACTGCTCAAGTTTTATATTCTACAACAAGGTAGAATATAAAATTTGTATGCTTAGACCATGTAAAGCTATCCAAAAAGTATTAGGGTGAAAGATTCACCAGGGAAGAGATATAGACTATCCCCATGTAGAAGAGAAATCTCTGTCTCTCATACAGTTTCATTTCTTGAAAGATGCCAATTTATAAACAGTAAATTATGCAGAAAAAAATATTAATTAGCATGTTTTAAAGGTTTTATGCCATTGCACCACGACAAAGCAAGACATTTTTCAGCGGTTTGTCATGTTGTGCACCTCAGTCAAAAATAAGAAGAAAGCCAATGAATCCAATACGATATGAAAAGCATGGATATTTGTTATGTATTTATATAGTATTTGATAGTTCTGTGAAAGAATTCATAAAAGAGCTGATCATAAGTTGTGACCTAAAGGGTTACCCAGCCTACATGAGCCTAGAGATTGTGACCGTGAGTTCATAGGATGTCGTAATACAGAAGGACACAGAGGTTTTTTCCTCTAAATGTCACTACTTCATTACAGATTACCACCGATGTCACTAGCAAGTATACCTATGATTAATAAAATGGATAAAAGTGTTTATATATCAAGCTATTACAATTCACTATTGGTAATCAGTAGTATAGAATCAATCAATAAAATGGTGTCATTCATTAACAGCATCTATTGGTATCGTACTACAACTAATAACAGCAACAACAAAGTAGTTATATACTATTAAAGATAAATAAAATTTATCATTAGTGAAGCAAACTTATCAACAATGTAACCGCAGATATACTTAATACAGATTGCTTACAAGAGTAAATATAACATAAAAAGGAATTAGAATTAGAATTAGATTGCGGAAGGAACCAAAACATCCCAAAAGGGAGGGACAAACCAATCTAAATCTAAATTTGTTTAGCTTCTCTGACACCTTTTGACATGTCACAGCCATCAGAGTCCAAGTTCAGTCCCCATCTTTCCTTCATTATCTGTGTACCTACAGAAGTAACTTTTAAATGAAAGTTATTCTCTTTTCAGTGCAGACTGACGGTTTTTGTAGCCAATTCAGGTGGCAAGATATTAGAGAAAAGTAGGCATATAAAGTATTCCTGAAAATGTAGATTACAGCATCTCTGAGCATTAACTATAACAGAAACTTTAAATGAACATGGCTTGTAAGGAATGTTACAAGGAGTCTCTACACAGAAAAAAAAACACAGAAGACTCCATAAGTAACCCTTGATAAGAGTCCTTGATGAAAAGGCTGTGTAAAAATGGGTCGTGTGAGACTGATGTTGGTACTGATGATCCAGGGAAAGCAGAACAACTTTTCAGATCTCCAGTGCTATTGAAATTCAGTTGTCCTTTAGGGATAATGTTTTTCCTTTGGATGCATTCCACAGATAGCTATTCTGCTGTTTTACTCACCCTACAAGAGACAGAAGGACAGAAAACACTTTCCAAAGATTTACTAAAGTATTTTGAACTACATAGAGTGCCTTAGATTTTCATTTAGAGTGGCTTGGCAAAAGAAACTACTGAAGGAAATAAGTTATATATTTAGGGCTATATAATATCATTTAGTCTCTAACTGATTATTGGTCACTTATATAACTTAAACTATCAGTAAGATGATTATGTTTATGCAAATATTATCACTGGAAATAATACTGTATCTCTTCAGAACTGTCATCTCACTTCCACTTCTGAACTACTAGGCATTCCAAGATCAAAATTCCATCAAGTCACCAGATAATAGGTCATATATGGATGTTTCAGCATAGACAAATCTTTATTGATCTACTGTCCTGTTCTCATTTTATGGGGTGATTATTTTATAGGGCGATTCAAATATACTCATTAGAGTATATTGAATTGATATATATACCTTGTATATATACCTATATATATACCTATATATACCTATATACCAAGTATATATACCTTGAATTGGTAGACAGACTTTTCTGAACAAAAAAATTGAATGCTTCCAATTTACAACTGTAAAACCACTTGAATGAAAATGCAAGTTGCTTTGCAAGTGTATTTCCTACAGATACTGAAACTAAGAACTATTTTCTGATTATTTGCTAGTGTCTTAAAAAAAGGTAATTGGCCATCAGGTTCCAATGTGAACTTTATTGATCAGTTCAAGTTCTTTAAAGCAAATTGGCATTTTTTGAGAGCCATACTGTCAAATATATGTGTGACATCAATTTATCTTAATCCTAATTTTAAAATTAAAGTAGATAAAACCAGAATATTCCTTTTCAAATAATATTATTTCAGAGTTACTTAATGGCATTTGTAACAGTAACGGATAACACTAATAAAAGTTTACAATCCAGATTGCAAACTTTCAGCAAAGAGCTGAAAGGACAACCGAAAACTAGTTGTAGGCAGCAGGTTGCTGTATTTCTAATTGTGAGTTACTTTTCCCATTAGATTTTTTTTCATTAGTTTTTGTATTTAGAAACAACATTGATTGTTTACTTTTTATTTGTCCTCTGCCAAAAGTACATGTTTATCTGACCTTCCTGTTCATTATTCCTCGTCTTGAGAGAAGGATGATACATCCAGAAAGGCATAACCCAGCTGTTCCCGCCTGAATTAAAATTTTAAAGAAAAATTTTTGTTAGCTGTACAATGATTCAGACAATAATCTTGATTATTCTCTAAATGGGTATAAGTCTATAAAGAAATAAGTCATACTACTCAGCTTCTTCAGACAAACCCACAATACCTTTGGAATACAGAATAAAGAGAACATAAGAATTTAATATTAATTTAAACTAAAATTGGTTTCAAAAATATTTGTTTATGTAGTAAACTTCCTTACCAAATTTTGAACAAAGTACATATATTTGAACAACTTATTGAACAGTGCTGTGAGGTTAGGGTTTAAAGTGATAAACAGATTGCTACCAACAGAAATCAGTGTATTTAAAAATAACAGTTAGAGTATGCACATGTATATTTTATTTCTGAATTTAAGAACTTATTCAAGTGACAACTCTGCTGAAGAATTTTTCACCCTTTATGTATCTATTAATTTCAATGAAATTATTGGTAGGAAAAAGCATGCAGGGTGCCTTGAAGTCACGGATCTAAAAAAGCAAAAAAAAACCCACAACAACCCTTTAGAAATGTAAAATGTTTGAAATAAATTTTTAAAACAATAAAATCAGGTACATTAAAATATTAATTTATTCATGAATGAGTCAAGTGAGCTACTCCTCAGGGCATAATTTGTGATGTCATTTTAATTCCAAAATGCATGGCAGGGAAAAGCTCAAGAAATTATGCACAGTGTAATAGAAAACAAAGAATTCATTCAAAGAGCAGTTAATGTTATGGAATGAAATTCATTCCAGAAGAAAGGGTTAGGACCCTGATTGAGCAAGGAATGCTCTCAATATGCACCAATGTTCTGTACACAAAAATAAGAGGCTTCATGTTAGGGTTCTTGGGAAATGCAGCTGAAAAATGAAAAGTAAATGCATATAAAGAGGCAGGCATAAAACTTATAATTAATAAAACTGTCTCTCACATTTTCTTCTGGCTTACCTTTTTTAATTTTGTTATTCATTTTTATGAGCATTTTAAGATCTTTTCTTCTGCAGCCATTGCTGTTGCTCCCACAGTTTCATTATTTCTGCTCTTAGAGGGCTCTTATACAAAAACCTTCTATGCCATTCTCACCCTCCTTTTCTCCCATGGTGAATCTCACTTCTTTCTATAAATATTTGCCTAAGTGTGCTACTTCTTATAAGAATGTTTTAATGTAAAAAGGTTAGATTAGCAATGGATACCATGATTGTTAGTCCTCTATCCTCCTTACAGTTCTTGACTTTGGTAGCCTTTTCTGATCAATCTTTCTTCAATCATACCATCTCCTACACAGCTAATTTCCTGGATTTCACTGTAAATGCCTCATGTTTTATTTGCCCTCAGATTATTATGCAGCCTCACTGTTTTCATTAAAAAAAAAAAAATCCATTAAAAAATTAAGCTGGTATGTCTTTTCTGAGCTTTCCTCTTCCTTTAAAGTCCTCCAGGTGGTGACTTAAAGACCTGTCTTGTCTACTGCTTCCCGTCATTAAAACTAAAATTACTTCCTGATTACAAATGCCCTCCTGTGGTTCCTTTTCCTTATGTATTCCTACACAGCCAAATTTCCAGCTTGTTTCAAATTTATTTGAACAACCCTTTCTTCACTGGAAATATTTTTCCACAGTATGTATTCCTTCAATTTTTTGTTCCAATTCTCTCTGTATATTTTCTTCATTCACTTTTTTTTTTTTTTTTGCTTTCTAAATTTATGTCGAATCATCATTAAAGTTTGTACTCAAGACAAAATTTTGCACCACATATTGTTCATAAGCTGTTGAGTGTCTCTGGGTCTTTCTGACCATAAGAGGATATGTGATTCCTCAAACAAGGCTGAAAGGATTCTTAATATACTGAAAGAAATAAGACTGTGACAGCTATTTGCAACAGTCACATACATTGAATCGCTCTACCACTAAGACACTTAAACAGCCCCAGGGAAAATGGCTTGTTTAGAGAATTTATTTATTGTTCTATTTTTATATTCTTTTTCAGTTGGAGTTGTACATGTACGCATGTTGTAACATGTCAGGCTTTTTTTCCTGAAGTTCTTTGTTGACATAAAGTCATTCATACTTCATTCCCCATTAAGTGGTTTTAAGAAATTTTAGATGCCAGTGGTAATACAAGAAATCTTAGAGTAATTTTTCAGCCCATCTATGTGATATATCTGAATGATAAACCTCAAAATTAATTAAAAAAATACTTTTATGTTCTGGGATTATTAAAATAATATTTACTGATTTTTAAGATACTATATTTACTGAAAAGATTATCGAGTGTTGGAACAGGCAGCCCAGGCAAGTGGTTGAGTGACCATCCATGTGTAGATGTAGTACTTCGAGACACGGTTTAGTGGTGGGCTTGGCAGTGTTAGGTTTACACTTGGATTCTATGATCTTAAAGGTCTTTTCTAACCTAAACGATTCTATAATTCTATGATCATGTACAGGCTGCTAAAAGGATGCAATGTTTATTTTATTAAATGAAATTCCAAGAGGTTTCTACTTTTAGAAACCTGAATTTCATGAGTGTGACATCTTTGACTAACAAGTTGTGTATTTGCATATTTCAGTTTGCTCTTTCGAATTTTCTCAACATTTCATAGTATTTTCTGCATTACAGTATATTCTAAAATCTATAATAGCTGTTAGCTAGTGTAACTATGATAGAATATTTAATGGAAACTTGTAATTATATACAGTAAATGCATTCTACTAATAATATTTAACTGTAAGAAGTTCAAGTGACATTTTCAAAGGAGGCTTTCCAATCACCAATTGGAAAGGTGATTTCTGTGAAAGCAAAAATAACATTTTGAGTGTAAAAACTATAAATTAATTATTTAACTCACTAGATTCTCCATGCAGTGGATGCTCTAGAGTAAGTGCTTAATGAGAAGACCCGAAGCAAACACCAAAGTGAGTAGTTGTCCACCTAGATTGCTTGGATGGGAAGAAAGCCCTTTGCATCTTGTACAGAGGTTTTTCCATGTGTTGAAAGTACAGAATATAGAACATTGTTCTGACTGTAAGTGTTTCTAAAGCGCCCCCCTTTTTTTTTAAATCACATATTTTTTTCCTTTTTGTAATCACAAAAAAATTATTTCCCTTTATTGTGTAGCACTTAAGGCACTTGGGATCCATGCCTTCTTCTGACTCATATACAAGGTAGAACATGTGAATCACCAATATAAAGAAGCTTGAAGGAAACAGAACTTACTGTAGATTAATAAATAGCCAACATATGGATGATACATATATATTTCTTAACCAAATTACTTCTTCCGACAAAGATGCTATTATCCACAGGATATTTTGTTATGCAGGTGATGTGAGCAGCCAGAAAGGCAACCTGGTTGGAAGGGAAAATTACTGAACAGAAAGAAATGTCTGCTGAAATACTGACAGAGAAAATGACTGACAGCTTGGGAAACATTAGCTTGGAAACTAGGTTTGTGAACCCGAAGTGCAGGGTTGCACTTGAGAAGTGCAGCTGGTATCTTTGAAGTACATCTGGATACCTAGAATCTGGAGTCATCCTGAAATACCATTAGTAAGTACAAAATCAAAGTGAAAAGTAGTCTGGAAAAAGGAGAAAACGTCCTGAGAAAGTAAGAATCAGTAACTGTTACTGGCTGTTCTAATAACAAGAAAAGTAAGACTGTCTGGAAAAAAAGAAAAAAAATAAAATTGGTTTGAGAACAGAAAACGTCATCATCTATTGGCTGTTACAGGTGAAATATAGAAATTAATAGCACCTACTGGCTGCTTGAAGTGGCTGAGTCCTATGACCTCTTACACCTCTATAAAATTTAATTTTTATCCAAAATGGATCTTCTTTCTCTGAGAAATTCCTGTGCTGCATATTTTTCCCTTTCCTAAGCAGGTCTGCATGAACTTTCTACAAGATCTTGGACCCTCACCAGGGATGTCTGGCGGACTCCAAACTCCATGATGTGGATCATCTTCAAAGTGAGACTGTCTGTTATTCTATTGGTCTCCATTTGGGCCCACTTCTGGAGTCAGTTTGTTTTGTCCTCCCACTTCTGGGATGGTTAGGTTCCCCTCTGGGACTGATTTGTCCTCCCCTCTGGGATGGTTTGGCTGCGTTCTTAGTTCTGTTGAATGTGCTTGGTGCAATACATATTTGTAAATAATCTGTCATGTCTGCTGCAGTATTATTAATAAGTTTGCTTCACTAGTTATAACTTTGTGGTAACCTGTAATATTATATATACACTTTTTGCTGTTATAATTGATTATTGCTACAATATTGCTTGCTGATAATAATTTGTAATAACTTGGGAGATACATACATATATGTGCATATGTTTTTACACACACACACACACACACATACATATATGCACAATCATAGGTATACTTGCTAGTGGTGATTTCTGTAGTGAAATTTAGAGGATAAAGTCTCCATGTCCTTGTGTATTATGGAATCCGATGAACCCACAGCCATGATCTCTATACAGCCATAGACTGAGTAACCATTTAGATTGCTACAGAAGGCAGCACAAATTAAATTTAAGCTTAATGTACACACGTGATTGTGTGAATGAACTGAAATGAACCAAAATGCACACACATAGAACTAAACCGGACTTCTTAGGATATCAAGCTCAGTCCCCACTATTTCAGGTAGTTATGTTACACCATCTCACTCAAAACTTGACAAAATTCTATCTTGAAATTAGGTGGTGTATTGGAGGAAGAACAGTTTCACCTGTACTACTTTAATGAAAGGTGATTCTGCACACTTTTGATGCATAAACACCTTGCACTTGCGATCAAGTTATTCTCATTGTCACTTTACAACATTTATTATCAAACCAGTGTTGTTTCTTAGTTAAAATTGTTCTGGTCCTCTTTTGCTATTTGTACTGTTGGTGCGTTTTTACAGAAAATAATGTTTCTAATTAACTTTTATTTTTCTAGACTGAATAAGTCATTTAGAGTATGTCTAAAGAGACAAGAGCAAGTAAGTGGAAGAATGTTGTCTTAGTATTTCACAGAGTCCCACAATTGGGCTAAATATCTTCCAGATTAGAACTGGGTCACTCTTTGTCAGTTTGAAGTAAATGTAAAACAAACATCTGTGCCCTTCTAGGTAGGTATACCTTTAGTCTCCCTTATTTTTCCAGGATCCTGGTAGGGCTTCTTTGTCTATCTCATATAACCATTCCGGAACACCTGTGTCTGACCTGTCCATAGATTTCCAGGTGAAGTCCAGTGGGATCGAGTAAGCGATTTTTACTTATCTCTCTGAGAAAAAAAAAACATACAAAAAATTACCTTTCATATGACTGCATCCTACACTGGGACTCGGTCATCTCACCATCATACTTTCTCTTCAAGCCACAATGTCTGTAAAGGTTCTTAAGAAGGCATCTAGTCCCTCTGCTGACTCTAACAAACAGCAGCTATGTCGTTATGTATTTTCGCCATCTCTTCAAAATTCCACAACCTCTGTAGGCAATCTATGCTAGCACATCACTACTTAAGCCATTAGAAATTGTTTCACAGTTCAAGCCTGAATTTTGTTTTTCAGTGTAAGTTCATCATCAAATCTTATCTTTTGTGGACTCAAAGGAACAACTATTTCCTTTTACCTTCGAGAAATCTTTTATTTTTTTGAAGTCTGTGTGTGATCTTAGTCTGTGTGTCTTCAATTTTTTAGGTTAGCCAACTTTAGTTTGCTTGCTTCATTATTCGTTTTGCCTTCCTCTAGACCATCGCCAGTTTGACAGTTGTACTACTGTACCCCAGCCCTTGATGTAATACAGCATGCAAAACTACAATTCCAGGTTTAACTATACCAAGCTATGACTTGCATTTTGCAATGATACGCAGTCTCAGTTTTTTCACCTCATTTTGATCTAATTTTTTCAACTGACCTGCCCTATACACCTTTCAGGATAAGATGATAAATCATCCAAAGATCCTTTATCTCTTCTTTGATTATCATGGAACATAGACAGATTACCTCAGATTTGAATGTCTAAGTTTCAGATATGTAAATTAGACTGTGCATTCTATTTCATATGATGAAGACCGCATTTTTACCCCAGGTTATCTGCAATCAAACAGAGGAATCCAAGCAAAGGCTGCACAGGACTAAAGCAAACTTTGCTCTGTTCTCTGTCAACAGTCAGAGAAATGTTCTTAGGATCTCCTCCATTTCCTTTTGACCTCGCAACATTTTATTTAAAAAAAACCAAACAAAACCAAACCAAAACACAAACAGACACAGTTAAAACAGACAAGACCTTAAGTATGCAAATATTCCTTCAAACTTAGAAAGATAAAGTAACAATCTTTAATCTAAACACAGGCTAAGAATATTGTGCTACATTTAACATAGATTATTTTATTTTTTTCAGTGCTTTAGTGGACATTTGACAACGAGTGATGTGGCAGGTGCGTACTGATAAGGTTTAAAACTAGGGCCTTGGCAGGGTGTCAGAGAAAATTCTTAACAAAAGAAAGGTGCTAAGAACCTAGAAGTTAAGAACTTGAAATAAATGACTGGTAGGATGTTACGTTCAAGTAATTTTACATTACAGACCTTAGCAGGTGAATAGACTTCAGGAAGCAGGTGATCTATGTGTCATATAAATATATTCAAAGCCACCCAGTTCTTTCCTTCCAGTCTCTGCCCTGTGATTTTAAAACAAATCTTCTGTCTTACATGTGTCACCATTTTCTTGGTAAATCTAGGAAGCTGTTTGGGGCTGGTTCCACATGGTTCCATCCACTGGTACTATTCACAATTTCCATCAGTCTTGGGGAGAATGAAATAGTAATTATGCTTATTAAGATTATTGTTAATAATATTTTTACTATGAGCAAACTGTAATGAACAACTTCTCCCACATTTCCTTTTGCTAGGAAAATATTTATGACCAGATAGCAAAGATGGTAGTTGAACATCAGGTACTTTGGTAAATTCATGTTGCAACATATTCTATTTTCTGTTTCCTTTCCTGTCTTTATCAACTTTATCAAGTACTTCACAATTTCTCTAAAAGCTTACAAATCAGGTTAATGCTCGTGCAGTTTCCTCAATCATATCTCCATTAAGTAAATACTGATATTACATTTGCTATTACTTCATGATAAAGACAGGTTCATTAAAAAATCCTGTTTCTGGATCTATAATTTCACAGCTTTTTCAGTTTTTCTGCAGTGAATATCATATCATCCCCTTGGCTTTGAGATCTTGAAACTTTTCTTTTACCTAAGAGGTAATTATATTTCTGTTTTCACATACTCGTTTCATGAATTAACCTGACTTTTTCCTCATGTGCCGTATCTTTATTCTTACTGAAAAGTGATCCAGATATTCTTTTAACTTTTAGATAGTACACAGATTATTTTTAATCTCTACTATATCCTGGCTGAATAGGGGCCTCATTTTTCTTCTCCACTTGTTCTCTTTTTATTTATATAACAAAGAACTTTTATTATTTCTATTAATTTCCTCTTTGGGGCTGAACTGACTTGACATTTTAGTAATAATCATTTTATCGCTATACCTCCTGATATCTAGGACTGTAATTTTATTTTCTAGCCAGTGTTAGTTTCTATTCCACATAGGCTTTCTCCTTACTTTTAATATCCTATCTGTGTGGTGGGTTGACCCTGGCTGGACACCAGGTGCCCACCAAAGCCACTCTGTCACTCACCCTCCTCAGCTGGACAGGGGAAAGAAAATATAATGAAAAGCTCATGGGTCAAGATAAGGGAGAGATGGCTTGATTCTCCTGCAATAGTAGCTTTAAACTATTTTAATTCTATTTACTTAATCTAATTTTTCAATTATGATAGAATCATAGAATGGTTTGATGTGGAAGATCATCTAGTTCCATTCCAATCCCTCTGCCAGGGGCAGGGACACCTTCCACTAGACCAGGTTGGTCAAAGCCCCATACGGCCTGGCCTTGAACACCCCCAGAGATGGAGAAACTTCCCTGGGCAACCTGTTCCAGTGCCTCACCACCCTCACAGTAAAGAATTTCTTCCTAATATTTAATCTAAATCTACCCTTTTTCAGTTTCAAACCATTACCCTTCATGCTATTGCTACACTCCCTGATAAAGAGTCACTGTCCACCTTTTCTTTAGGCCCCCTTTAATTTCTGAAAGGCTGCTGTAAGGCCTCCACAGAGTCTTCTCCAGTCAGAACAGCCCCAACTCTCTCAGTTTGTCTTCATAGGATGTTCAAACATAAAGACTTCTTATGGCCCAGGATGTGGGCACTTAATGCTGAGGCAACACAAATTTGGTGCAAAGTTCTAAGTTCATAATTTCTTGTATCTATTTTGTGCAATCTCCAATTACAAGAGAAAAACAGTGAAAGTTCTGGCTATACCACCTTAGTTTACTTTGCTGTATATCCCAGGTCTTTTATTACTAATAGCATGTGTTGAACTCGTCACCTTACAAAAAGGTAGCTGGAGTAACACTGGCTCATGAATTTGGAGTTCCTGTGGTACGTACTTGTTTCATGATAGTTATTGTTCCATAGAGATGGAAAAATAAATATGGGCTGTAGTCTACAGGGATGAAAAGTTCATTAGTCTCTTACTATTGAAATCATTCTAGCAAAATGAAACTGATAAAGACCAAAAACAGACTTGGGAAGGGCAGTGAGTTACTCTTTTGCTCCCCGAAGAGGTAGCTTTTTCAGGATCATATTATGGGCATACTGGTTAGAAATTGAATGAAATTTACACTGTTGTTGTCTGTTAAATTTTCTTGATAAGGGTGCTCTTTCATGTGCTCATCAGCTCCTTCTCTACCATTATTCACCTTTATGAGAAAGAAAAGAGAACATCATCTTCCTCCCTTGTGCCTCTGTCAGTTAGTAATATTGCCTCCCACGTCCCACAGTAAGTAAATTTCATGGGAAAGAAGATCCTTCTTAATAATGCAAGAAATGTTCATCTTGTGTTAACTTGGTCTGGCCGATTACTTGGCTCAGTTGTCACAACAAACGTTATGACAATGTCGTAGAACAATAATTTCTGGAGTTGCCTGTAACTGCATTTTTAATTGCAGTAGATAATATGGGTTGTTTTACAAATAATTAATACTAATTACAAAAAGATAAAACCTGCAGATAAAGACTGGATCAGTAATTGCTATCTGAATATAACAATATAATTTGTTCCAATTTTTTGACATTCTAGGAGAGGTAGTTCTATTGAAAGCCAGGAAAGGAGATAAAGCTCTAATTCAAATTACTGAAACTGACTATTCTTGTGTTCTGGGTTCAGGTGGGCATCTTGATTGTTTTCTGACTGTCCATTGGTATGAAACTTGATCAACTTTGTTTATGTACTACACACACAAACAAATGCACATTTCTCAATGATGATATTTTCACTAAAAGCAACTTCAGGTACACAGTAAGGGAGAAGGCTGCGATAATGTCCAATATTGATGAACAGGTGAAACAGGCCAAGAACCATAGCTCTGCATGTTGGAACACAGGGACAAGTAAAACTTTAAAATTTCACAACTGTGTTGACAATTGAATTTTAGATGCTTGACTCAAGCTAATGACTGAACTTGATATTCTATTGCAAAGTTTTTACTGATTTTTTTAATAATTTTATTCTGAAATTAATATTAATTTGGTACATTCTGTGCAACAGCACACACATTGTGGTAATGCTAATATCTTGTAATAAGTAATCATAAAGGTTTTAATGGCATCTACTGGAACTAACCATAAAACACAGCTAAATACTTTGCATTCAAATTAACTGACTTTTTCTTTAAAAATAATGTGTTTTTTTTAATTTATCAATATGCCCTCAATATCTCAGTATTCTAAAATATGCAGAACTTGTTTCTTTAAAAACATATGAAACTATTAAATATTTGGTCATTGGGGACACGTTTGTAAACTGACAAAAACCACTCTTAGTTTGCACACTTCTGAATGCATGTTTTAGCATGACTTTTGTTGATGAAATTCTTGGTGGTGGCACAAAAACAAATGAATGTTTCCCCATATCCTTCTTCAAAAAAAGAAGATAACTGCTTTAGCTTTCTTTTTTTTTCTCATTTAAATCTGAGCCATTATCATTCTCCCATTAATCTCTAGTAAATAAAAGTGTGGATTTTTTTTCTCCTTTATTCATAAGGTAATATAGTTTGAAAGGATAGTGAAATACAATATTGTGCACCCTAGGGAAGATGATAAACAAAATGGAAGAGCTCAATTACTTTGTCTCAGTCATTTTTCTTCAGGTGCTAATTTGCCAAAGTATTTCTAAATTACTTCATATACTTTGAGTATTGTATTCTGGTATTGGATAAGCTTTTATGAAGAGCTTTAAAAATATCACTAGTAAATGTTTACTCAGTGTTTCATGTTTGATCTTTTTTGTACGATCCTTATACCAAAGCTGGAATTTATTTTCAATGACTACATATAAATGCAGCACACGCTCTGCGTCCTAACAGATGCCATCTGTAAAAGCATTTACTTTAAATTAGTGGAATAAGTAATCAAAAGGGCTTTGTACTTAATGCAGAACTTTTGGTGACTATTAAATGCTCATTAGAGGGTGTTTTTGCTGTATGACTGTCAAAATCAGCAGGACGTTTATGTTAGATTTCCTGAGTGGGTCAAGATTGAATATGATTTTACAACTTAAATAACGTAAATGAATGCAGGTTATTTCAGAATCTCCAGATGTTCCTTAAACTCCCTGCCCCTAAGCGAAACTTACAGCCAATTTAAATTTTGCAGCAATATTACAGTGCAGATTTTTGCTTCAAACACTTAACAACTCTCTTATTACATTCCACCCATTTGTGACTTAACCATCACAAAGTAAAAAGATGAACAGAACTATATAAGAGGTCTCTTTTTTTAAAACGTGTGTTAATAGATGTTTCAGATCAGTCTATCATAAAAAGGCTTTTGGCCCTTACAAAAGTTCCCTACAAAACCAGGTTGTTTGTCCGTATTTTGGTGCCCTGACTAATCTTAATTAACTGAACTTAATTTAATTTAAAAACTAGGTAACTACTGAAAACATCTTCTAAAGGTAAACAGCACCTTGAAAGTTAGTTGTACAGGTGTATGAGCTTTCTATATCGTAATAAGGATTTCTGCATTCTTATATACAAGTTATGATATAATAATTTATATTTGTTAATAAGAAGTATAAGTATATTCATTTGTATCTAGTTGTTTTGTTTTGTTTTTTTTTTTCTACATTGCACATACTTATGCTAATTCCAACCTTCAAAGATGGCAACATCTGTTAGGAAGAAGGCAATAAAGATAGATTTAGAGTCAACTTATAAAGTTCAGTAAAAACTGCTTAAAAGTGGCCTTTAAGCAAGACAATTTTCTGCATAAACTTTCACTGGGCAACAATCACTCTGGATTTTTGAAATGACAGAGATAAAATGGCTTGTTAGAAATTATCTTTGAATACCCAAACTTCAATATAAGAACATTAAAACATTAGAGCTTTCTATAATAAACAATACTTCTGCATAGTTTAACTCCAAGATAAGGTGAAGAATTCATGGTACCAAAAAGGAATAAAGCAAAAGGGATAATACCATATACCATTAATACTAGCTTCTATGGCAGCTGCAGGTTTTGGGTCCCATATCAGGACCTGTAAGAATGGCTTGTACAATTTTCATTAAAGAATCACTGTTTAAAGTACGTAAGGAGTCTTACAAGTAGAAATTCAAAAGATTCAATCATCAGTTGAATTAGGTTTCCTTTTAATTAGTGAATACAGGAAATAATTAAAATTCTGTGGAAATTATAAAGACAAATCAGTTCAGTCTAAGGTCTGCTACATATTCTTGGATAGTCAGTGTCCAAATTTGTATTCTTTTCATTAGGAGCACAGGATAATTCAAGTTGGAACCAATCTCCTGTTAACAGCATGATCATACCAGGTCTTGAGGCCTTTATCCGTCTGGTTCCTGAAAACATCCAAGGAGAGAGCCAATATCACCTCTCCAGGCAATGTGTCTCAGTGCTTGACTGTCCTTGTGAGAAAAGTTTCTTCTCGTATCCAGCCTGAACCCCTCTTGTTTCAGTTTATGCCTGTTGTCCCTCATCGTCATAATCAACCACTGTGAAGTGTGCAGCTGTGTCTACACAGTCCCCATTGCTCATAGGGGCGTGGTTATGAGATGCCCTGAAGCCATCTCTACACCAGGCTATACAAGTCCCACTCTCCCAGCGTCTCTTCATGGAGCAACTACTCCAACCTAGTCATCTCGGTGCTTTTCTGCTGAGCTAACTGCAACATGTTAGTGTCTTTCCTGTATTCAGGGCCCCAAACTGGACATAGTACATGTGAATGCTGAGAAGAGAGGGATAAAAATTTTCTTTGATATCCTGGTGGTGCTCCCCCTGATGCAGCCCCAGGTGCTGCTGGCCATCTTTTCTGCCGGGGCTTGCTGCTTGCTCCTGCCCAGCTTGCTGCCCCCAGGGACCATTGCCCAGAGCTGCTCTCCACTCAGTCCATCCCCAGACTGATTCTCTTTTAAAGCGCTGAGAGTTCTGATTTAAACAATCAAAAAATCCCAATTCCCCCCCCAAAATCCCTAACAAAATAGAACTAATGCTACAGACCTAACCATTGGCTATATATGCCATGGATTGATACATTCTTCTATTCCAGAAAAACCCATACTTGATTGCTAACCAGGTTATTTAGCTGACTAGAAATAGAGAACAGCTTGTAGCTGAAGATGACTGGGGTAACAAACAAACTCATTATGTTTATGTTCCCAGGAAAGTTATTAATAAAAGATGTAAACTGTGTAGCTAAGTGTTTCTGTTCAGAAGGCAATGCAGAAATTTATTATTTGTCCCAGGGGCATAAATAAACAATACTCAGTGCATGTCTCTAAAACTTCGACCACCCAAGTTACTTACACCTGTTTTAGTTACTCTGACAAGTTATTCAGACTTCAGCTGTTTAGTAGTGTTGCAAGCACATCTGCTGCTGAACAAAAGCGTCAACAACAAAGCAAACAAACAACTTTGATCAAGTCAAAATTATTATTTTTAATAATTCATTTTTAAAATATTTTGTCTGTGTCATCTGTAACAAAAGAAAATGAAGCACAGGGTTAATTTCAAGCTGATTTTGTCTGGTTTTACTCAGTGAACTTATTAATTAGTCTCAGTTGTAGAAGATTTCTAAATAGTTCCTAAACAAGAAGTTTTTGAACTGTATTCTAAGAGTGTGCCCTATGAGATACTATGAGGAAAACACCTCTTCATCCTGGCTATTGAGCCTGGCTGATTAATTTAAACAGGTTTTGTAAGACCATAATTTTCATTTGCTAAGAGATACATACTTGCAATGGATAGTAGAATCAGTTATTTTTTCCCTATATTTCCTACCTCTATTCCTCCAACAGTCCTTTCTTGCCTTTCTCAGTGTTTGTTTTATACAAAATGAAGGGCATCAACAAGTAATCACTTCCTCAAAAATCTATCATGAGCACTTAGGCCATCTATTAGGCCATGCCAACTAAAGCTAAAGATTATTCTTTCTCTGACTGATGAGGCCACTGGGTATTATGGGCTCTATTTTCTTACTATTTTCTATTAATGCTGGACTCACTTTGGAACAAAAAACCAAAACGACATGGTCACTGATTCAAAGCAATAGCAAATTCATGACTTTTAAGTTGCTGGTGAGTGCAAAGACAGGTCAAAACTTTTATCAGTGAATATAGTGAAGTATCTTTTGCAAAACAGAAAGAACACCACTGTAGAAATAGGGACAGGATCTCTCTGAGGAATATCCTATCAGACGTAAAAGTACCTTTTATGAAAGGTGGGAGGTTTAATCCCTTTAGATTAGATGGAACTCAAACTTGACTAGCCCCAATTAGATTTAGAGCTCAAAACACAAGACAAAAATAGTTACCAGTAGTACATACAACCTATGGGGTTTGGGGTTTGGGGGGGTTGAGTTTTTGTTGTTTTTTTTTTTTTTTTCCACTTCAGCTAAAATTATTTGGGAAATTCAATCTAGTTTTTTACAGTTGTTATAGTATACTGTTCTAAAAACAGATTTCCTTTAATTATCCTTCATGGACTCTACTATTAAGTGGACAGTTTAAGATTTCCCACACTAGGACATAGGTAGCTGCTTCTTCAAGTCAAATGTTTTCCTAAAATATGGAGGAGCACTTTTGTATTCTTGTAACACTATACAGTTGATCCCTTTTACCCAAGAATTGGAATTGCTTGTCTTGCTGAGTTTAGTCTTGTACTAGTTAAATTCAAGCTTTGTCTGTGCACTAACTTGTACCTGTTTACCTGAAGTTTTCAACTGACTTTTTTTTTAAAATCCTATAGCTAGTTGTATATGCAAGTTTATTTCAATTTAAAAATGATTTATTGAAAAGAAGTTTTATATAAACTCCTGTAAAATAAAGGTCATAGGAAACTGAAATACACTAGTTTTTAAATAGAAGAAACCTTTCTGTACAGATTTTAGCACTGAGCTACATAGATTTACTTTTTTTTTTTTTTGTATGTAGATAATGCCTCTCAAAATGGCATAATGCCAACATTTTACACTAAGTAAATATTGCTTCATTTGAGGATGGAACAAACATACAGTCAACATAGGAGGACATAGTGGATGAAAAACATTAAGGGCAAGCTGAAAACCAACACTTTTGTGCATAATTTCTCTCTACATTAAGTCTGTTAAAGGGTTTTGGTTTGGTTTGTTTTTTTCCTATTTCAGAACTAGCAGGTAAGTTCAAGTAAATGTGTTCGGGCTGTGTTCCACAGTACATGTTATCTGAATGAGAATTTATGAAAGAGAAACAACTTCTGCATTTCTGAATTGCCACATGTGGGGTTTGGGTTGGTTTTTTGTTTTTGTTTTTGTTTTTTTTTTTTATTAGTTATTGTGGCTGCTTACCTACTGCAACATTATTAGAGGGGTTTTTTTTTAAGTATACATGATGATAATGTCCTAATCCATTTTTGATTCTTCATCAAGAATAAATCACTGCAAAATTAAACCCTATTATGGTCTGAACATGTTGGCAGACACAGAGTACAGGTGGCCAGTCTGGATATATTCTCCTCAAATAGACAGGTCAGTTCTGTGCAGAACACAAGTTCATAGAAAGCATTTCCATTTCCTGGAAGTGAGATTTAAAAGCATGTTGAGCTATACATATAATTGCCAGATGAAAATCAACTTCAGTAACTCCCCTCCTCAACATTTCTTTTATTCATTTTTTCTTACTGTTAAAATTGATATTCCAGGGTGAGATCAAGATGAGAAGGCATGTGGAAGTGCCATGCTTGGACAGTATAAATGGGACTCTTTGTCTTTATGCTGCACATTTTTCGGTTCTGAGCCTCCATGGAGTCAACACACTAAGCAAGGAAATCCCACATCAAAAAGATGAAGGGATTTAATTATTTTACATTTTTTTTGTGCCCTGCCAATATACATGATGATCATGATGATTATGATTGTATCTCCTGTTTCAGGTGTGCTGTTGAGCTTTGTTTTCAAGGTTTAGTAAATACTACATCCTCAGATAGCAGACACAATGAAAGCAGGAAATAAATTGCTCCTTATGTATTTAGCTCTTCCCCTTCTGTCTACTTGTATCTACTCCATTCTATTTCATTGTCAAATATTTCTTCAGAAAACAGTTCATCTCTATATTTTTTTAAATATTTTCATTGAATATTAAAGGTGGGGTGGAAGAAGCTTTTAAAAGATCCTCTAGACTGTTGCCTTGTAACTAAATGCTGCCTCACGCTTCAGTGGCTTATATCTAGACATCAGTATCAGTTTGCAAAACATCCTTGGGCAGAATTAACATGAATAAAACTAATTTAATCCAAATCCCTCATGAACAAAGTTGTAGAGGAAGTTTAGGCAGGAGTTACTAGGCCACAGACAAATTATGCATTAGTAAGGTCATTAATTCCTTCTTAAATTGTCTGCCAGAACATATTCTGGGGCACAGTAAACTGTGTTTTTATTGTTTCCATCCACATGGTAGTCAAATCGTGTAACCAGATTCATTGTAACCTTTTTTCCATTTAGTACAGTCTCCAGGCCCTCACATATCACCATGATACAGGTCTGACCAAAGGTGAATAATATTATTCGAATATTTCAGTTTGAATAATTGATTTATGAAAATCTCTGAACAGAGGTTCAGTAGCCTCCTGTATCAGTAAGTCAGCTTGACAAAACAAGCACACGCATAGTTTTGGTGTTTTTTTTTTTTTCCTGAGAGGCAAAAGATTTCCTGGGCTGTTCTCAGTCAGTCAAATCCAAGAAAACTAAGTGAAATTCAAGAGGAATTTTTAATTTTAAAACTAATTAAAAAAATATATATTTGCCCTCAATACCTGTGAAAGCAGGGAGTGATCCTGTAGGTGCTGATCCCCTCCACCTTGGTGTCATGGTTCAACCCCGGCAGGTAGCAGAGCCCCAACCAGCTGCTCGCTCACTTCCTCCCCAGTGGCAGAGGGGAGAGAATTGGATGGGCAAAAGTGACACAACTCGTGGGGTGAGATAAAGGCATTTTAATAAGTAAAGCAAAAGCTGTGCATGCAAGCAAAGCAATACAAGGAATTCACTCACTACTTCCATTGGCAGGCAGATGTTCAGCCATCTCCAGGAAAGCAGGGGTCCCTTGCACATAATGGTCGCTTGGGAAGACAAACGTCATAACTCCAAATTTCCCCTGGCTTTTATTGCTGAGCACAACATCACGTGGTATGGGATATCCCTGCGGGCAGTTGGGGTCAGCTGTCCCAGCTGTGTGCCCTGCTCACTGGCAGGGTGGTGTGAGAAGCAGAAAAGGCGTTGATGCTGCACAAGCACTGCTCAGCAATAACTTAAACATTCCTGTTTTATCAACAATGTTTTCAGCACAAATCCAAAACATGCCACCATACAGGCTATTATGAAGAAAATTAGCTCTATCCCAGCCAAAACCAGTATACTTGGTCTTATACCATTTTGCAAGTCTCCAGGGAAAGGAAAGTAACATATCCAACAGATATACGTTACACTACAAATATGCATTTTAGATTATATTCACAAATTCGTATGATCTATTGGATTGGGGAAATGTCTTTCGGTTGTCTGAATTATTTCTCTACCCTGAATATAGCTGCACTGAATTTGTAAGTAACACAGTATCCTTTTCAATCCTTTTTTGATGAATATAACTTTTAAATTCCAGTGTAGCTATTCATAATTGATAGTTTCACATTCATTTTGTACAAGTGCTCTCTAATATTTGATAAAAATTCAGTGCCTTTTTTTACCATTTATGTAAATGAATTTGTTCATTATGCTTTTCCTGGAGAGTAAGAACAAATGGGTATCAATAAAAAAGGCAATCACATTTTTTGTAATTAAGATTAAAATTCAAAAAGATTTCGTTCTTGAATTCCTCTCACTAGGTTCTAAATCTTTCCCTGAGGCTCAGAAAAATTAATAGTCCTAAGTTACAGAACAAGTAGTCTTGCCATGAAGACAAAAAGTGTTTAGATTTTATGTATTCCTCTATATTGTACTTCAAGAATTGTACTATTTTCAGCCTAATGTTATTGGTGAGATAAAATTTTGCTCCTTTAAAAGAATCTATATAGATACAACAACTGTTCCCATATAATTTTTCATTCTGCCTGACTATTTACAGATTTAATTCTGTAATACTTAGATTATATTGCCAGATCCCTGGTACTTGAAGCCAACAGTAAAGTTTCAGTGCAACAATGACAGGCATCAGAGGAAAATAAGTGACAGTTTTATAAAGACATTGTTTTAAAGCAAATGATGAGGGGACTGTACTTAAAACTTCAGGTCCAAAATTGAAGACTAAATAAACAATTAGCCTAATAGGTTAATCCTCAGTAGAGTGTTGAATTGATGTAATGTATATGAAATATAACTTACAATATTTTTGTGGGGGGAATGATATTCAGTCCTTGTCATGGTAAACAATACATTTACACAATAAACCAAGCAGTGGAGACATTAGAGCGTTTCTGGTGTGCTTCAAGGAACATACCATTTTCTTTCTTTATTCAAATCTATTCCATTCAGGAAAGGATGGGTTATCACTTTTTTCAGTCATGAGTACAACATCAATAAATCATTAATAGAGTAATAACTGATCTGTCACCAGAAGGCTGAACCTTCTATAGGTAAAGTATGGTGAAACAGATGTGTAGAATCAGTAAAACCAAAACAAACCAATTTTCTTTTCTTTAAATAAACAGTCTGAATGCATTACTGGTGCCTAACCCAGGTGTACATTTTAAAATTCAGTGACAAAAAAGAAAGCAAGCAACCCTGACTATCATATAACTCTGCCATTGCCTTATATTCTTTTATCTGTTGATTCATTTCTTAAAGCAAACAACTGAATGTTTCCTTCCAATTGACCATGCAGCACATTTAGTCTTCAAAGGCTGTAGCTTCATTTAGAATTTCTTTCTAAACAAAGATTTCTAAGTGTGTGTTTCAGCAGCTGTCTTGTCAGGTTTCTGAAAGAGAAAAATTAAAGCTCTACTATATTTATTCCAAGTCTTCTCAGTGACTGATCTAGTATGAGAGTTAATTTTATTTTCTGTTTATCAGGAATAAGGCTTATCAAAGACGCCGTATGTAAGTAATTATGAGACGCTATCACACAGATGGTGGATAATAACGTGTAGCTGGGGAGGATAATTTCTTCCTTTTGACAAGCAAAGAGAAATGGCATTTGACTTCTCTTCAGAAATGATAACACTCAATGCTTGACAGAGATATAGTCTGCTTCCATTTTCCAAAGGAAAGGAGACCTAATGTTGATAATCAACTTGTCTTTCAGAGAGCTGTTCATTGCTCTTCTTCACTTTAACATTTTATTAGCTTTCAAATTCCTAAGTGGTTACTCTACCTTTGGGATGTTTATTTGTGGAGCTGAGCTTCATAGGGAGGAAATGGGCACTGACCTCTGTTTCCATTGTTTGCATTGAGGGGAGCTAGAAAAGACAGCTAAATTTATCTTTACTACTGTTCAGATGCCTTTCTTACGTGCAGTCTATTCTGGAATATCTGTACAATTTGCAGGTCTTTAGGCTATTTGAGCATGTTGTTATTTCCTGGACTTTACTGCTGCTGATTGAGAAAAAGTGAAATTGCAGTCAGCATGTATGTTTAAAGTAATCTGTCTGATGGAGGGGTTGTGTCTAGTGACTCAAAGGACATTAATCTCTCCCATGGTGAAGGCTGAGATAAGCCTTTCAGTGACTCTATTCTAGTCTCACTGACCCAAAGGAGCCTGCTCTTGCCAAATCAAAAACAAGCCTTCTGAAATTCAACATGCAGGTTTTAAGTAGGACAGGAATTTTCTGTAAGTTTTAATGTGAATCAGAAAAGGCACTTTGGGGGACAAAGATCAAGAAGAAGGTGTTTTCGTAACTGGAACTTTCTATCTAATATTTTTAACAGTACTGCTATTTTGAATCTATGCTTGGCTTTGTGTTCCTGGTGAGCAGGTGGTGCTGTTTTTGAAATGGATCTGCAGCTTGTAGTGAAGAATTAATTTTCAGTGTTTGTTTTCACTTAAATAAAGCTATGCAGACTTCCCAAATATCATTCACATATTACAGTTACTTTCCAAATTCAGCATGACTCTGATAGCTAGGGAGGATTTTGCAAAATCTTTATGACTGACATTTTAACTCTACAAACTCTAAACGGTTCACTCAAATCACTAAGATGCAAGAATAAAATTATTCTTTTTTCATAGTTTGATTTTGCAATACAGACATTAGCATATATGTTGTCACACTTGTGGTTAAAAAGAAAGTTGATCTATAGGGAAGGCAGAGGCAGAGAGATAGTACAGGAAGAGAAGTGAAAAGCAGACATACTGGCCCTTCAGGTCTAATAAAACCCTACAGGAAAGATAACAATACAAAATCTCAAGAATGTTTACACTGCTCTTTCTCTCTGCTCAGTCAATAGTACCAGTGATCAGGGCACTCACATTAGATTCCTGAGACCTCTTCAAGTACCTATTTTGCTAGATTCAATTTCCCAAGGAAGTTCCATCCTCGCACTTCTAAAGGGTTTGGTGTTCAAGAGGAGACCTACCTGGCAGAAGAAAAGCAAATTGGATTGTTGCAACTCACTGAATCTGCATTTACATTTGATTGTGTCTTTGTCGTCTCTGTTAAAATGGTTGAGAAAAATATGAAAAAGAGAGAATTATAACATTTGCAAAATTTTTAAAAGTTTGTGTAAATCAGTTTCCTTCCTGTGGTCAATGCTTATTTAGCCAAGGGCAGTAAATCAAATACAAGGCGGGGAAAGAGAGTCAAAAATTGCTTTGGGCCCAAAGCATTGTGTGTAGTCCTGTATGCTAACTGTAAGTTCAGTAGTAAGCAGAAACTGTTAAATAACAGCAGTAGCTAGTAGGAGGGAAAGGTTATCTACAGTGGACAGTGAATATTACATATTTAAATGTCATCCTTGGCTTCAGTGAAGCTTCGGTACTCAGCAAGAGGGATAACAAATCCCTCAGGTTTACTGCTAGAAACACCAGATAAGGTGTCTCTAGAGAGAAATAGCCAAGTAGTTGTCTTATCAAGAAATTAAAAAGGGAACATTCAAGTGATTACATTTTAAATAAAAGGAACAGGTGGCCATTCTACATAATCTTGGTTTTATTTGTGTTGTCTGTTTAGTTTCTCTCACCAAGAAATTCATGTTTTTGCTAAGCCGCTTCATTAATCTTTTGAGAGTAAGGATACGAAACTCATAGAGCACATGCTGCAGTTCATGATTTTCTCAGGTGTCTTGGTAAGAGCTCAAGATAGTGTTAATTAGTGATCTTTTAACCAGGACAACTTGATACAGTCCTTGCAGCTGCCAACACAGGAGTTATGGAGGGACTTCACAATTTACAATATACATGTAACATGAAATAAATTGTAGAGGTCTGTGAATAGACACTACTCTATCATCATATGCAGATGTGCCTTACAGCAATTGAACTCTTACCTTCTATAAATTGTCATAGTATAATTAATAAGCAGAATATCCCTAAATACAGGAATAATATATAAAATCAGATATTCTTAGATCTAAGCTGAAATAACTTAAAGCATCCTGGTATGTACCATAGCAGCAAATACCACATATATGTATTTCTGGAAATGTTTTAATGGACATCTTTTGCTTGGCCACCCAGTATAATGCAATAATCCCATAACCAGTTATTAGAACAAGGAAAACATCTGAGGAAATTTGTCAATAAAGGGAAGTGCTCCCAAGGAATAATAGTTAGTGGATATGGAATCTGGCCTCCACAGAAAGGTTAAGGGATTTTTCTTCTGTTTTTGTCCTAATCATCATGTTTTGCAGTAAACGTGAAAAACAAGTACAGATGATGTTACAAAGACATGTAACAAAACGTGCAGAAAACATCTAAAGGCAAAACTCTGATAACTCTTTCAGAAGTCTTCTTAATATTATAAATAGACGAAGTCAATCAGTTACAGTCAAAAAAAAAAATAAGCTTACCATATCTCTCACCAAAAGTAGCTAGGCTTCCCCAGAAAAGAGCCAAGTGGCTCCTTTGCGTATATTGTTTTCCAGGCAGAAACAGTACTAAGAACTCACCTAGAAATATTGAGAACAGGTTTAAATAAAATGGATGAACTACTGTCTACCACGAGAAAAAATATTCATAAATTAAGTAAACTGCCAGAGCAGAAATTAACTGCCTAGTAATAAATTGTAGTGACAATCCTGCATGGAAGTGAAAGAAGAATTTCATTGGTTCTCTAGCACAAATAAAACTGCTGAACATGAGGCTTGTTACTTGTTACATTCAGAGCTCAATGAATAATTAAGAGAAAAAAAAGCAATGAATAATTTATTCAATGAATTCAACTGTGGTTTTTTTGTTGTTTTTTTTTTTTTCCTACAGCCTAGTGATCATAACTTTCTTAAATGTATTCATTATGCAAATTCATTCAACTAATATTCATTTACATTCTTAAAAGATTGGATGTAATTATCCAAAGGGTATGTTGCTTACAATATTTTCAACTGGTCAAAAGTCAGACAGAATTGCTTGTATTATCTGATTGGATAAATAGATAACCAAAGTTAGTGAAAATATACAGGAGTATAATTATCGTCATGTATAACAAAGTACAAGCTTTGAAATACACCTTTTAAATACTTATGCTGGGGTGTCAACCCTCTGACATTTGCTTTCAGGAAACAGAGCCAGAGGGAATTAATTCAAAACCTGAAATGAAAAGTACTTCTCTAGCTCTAACTCTGTGTCTATCTACTTTCTGCGAGCTGAAAGAGTTTTACAAGGAAATGAACCTTGTACATTTACCCTGTCACTTTACTAAGGAACTGTTCCTGACCACTCTCAGAAACATAACTCTCAGGTAGAGGGACCATTGGTGTGACCCAGGACAGCTCTTCTAATGTTTTAGGTATTCAAATCCCAATAAAATGAAATATGATCCTATGAATTCTACAATTCTATGAAACCTATTGCCGATGACAAAAAGTTTGTAACAGCTATAGTAGTGCATGTAAGGGCTGACAGAGAATATTTCTTGGAAATATTCTAAGGCTTATCTGTCAGTGTTTTGCGTTCAGAGCTACCTCTGTTCATGTTTTTGTCTAAGTGCATCTCTAAGCACAGTTGAATATGTTGCTGATCATGAGTGGCAATAACCAGATTAAGTGATTACCCTATAAAGGTCTACCGTGTCTATTTTCTGGAATTTCCAGTTTGTGCTTTAACAGTAGTGTCTCAGCAACAAAATTTTTGCTCACTTTTTGCTCACCTTTTCTCATGTTTCTTTGTCCTTAACCATGTTGTCTGGATGTTTTCCAGCACTTTTCTGCTTTCACTGATGATAAAAAACTGAGTAACACTGCTAATAATCTGTTTCTTTTTAATCCTTTGCATGTACAGATGATCAAGACTCAATACTATTAGCAACACTACATTTCAGATCTTTCCGTATAATTGAATCATGTTAGATAAAGAAACTGAAAAGACATTTCAGAGGCAACACCATATCCTGCTGCAAATAGTCTTCCTCTTATGGGCATTTCCACCTAACTTTCATAATCAACAGATAACAATTGAATTATTTTATCTTTTGAGCTGAGAACACTTGCAAACAACAGAAAATATCTAAAATTCTCATGCAAACAGACCACAATTCTAGAAACCTTTGCTGTAAATAGATCACATTTTTAAAATGTCACATCAATAAAAGGCTTGAAGGAGTGTAAAAAAGATGCTAGTGACGATTTTTCAACCACTGTTGCACTTTCACCCCAAACTATAGATAGTATAACTTAGCTCATTAATAAGAATGATTTAGAACCCTGAGTTGTAGCTCTTATAAAGGTTTCTCTTTGAGTCTCACAGCTCCCTATGACAATCAAGTCTATTACCTTTGGAAAATCCTGTCAGAACATAACCCAAATATTCAAAACTGAATGTTAATTTCAAACTCAAGGTATTCTAACAGGTGAAAATGAAGCAAAGTGGTTAACATATCAATCTCTGCATTGTGCAAAACTTCCACAATAGAAAATGCACAGAAATTAATTTTACACTTTGGGATCTTCTAATACTCAGTCATTAATTTTTTTTTTTTTTTTTTTTTAGGATCTTCTAGCTTTCATAATTCTTCCTCATAAGAAGCATTATTTGAATTTGAAGCATAAGAAGCATCTCATAAGAAGCATATTTGTTTGCAGCATTATCATAGTTGCACTGAGACATTTAACATTTGTTAACACACATAGAAACAAAAGCAAATTTTAAGTTCATAAAAACTAGTGATAGATCCTTTCATAATTCAAAACTTAGAATAGTTTGCAATCTAGACAGATCTCAAAAACTAAGTAACAACTTAATAAAGAAAAAACAAAACAAACAAGCAAACAAAAAACACATAAAAAAGCTACTGTAACTAATAAAACATGCCAAATGATGCAGTGAGAAGTAAAACATTACTGATTTCCTGTATTATAGAGCATCAGGTTTTCTTGATTTTCCGTGGTCTAGGGATTTTGGAATTGTTAGCGCTGCATGTCATTTGCAGCTAAATGGTGTTGTGAAGAAAGGTAAAGAATGACACAGCTGAAAACTTCAGCTCATTTGAGCTGTTAGAGTCTTCTTATTTAAAGTCAAAATTGTAAAACTGAAGTGAGATACTGTTCTGCTTTTCACAGATTCTTGCATGATCTACAAAGTCTTTATGAATATGGGTTAACAAGTTACCTGCTCAGTAGGAAAACCGTCCATGTTGCTATGATGTAGGTCTCAGACAGCTTTCTGTGGCCTGTCTAAAGAGTTTTCTAAACTCTTTTCAGGAATCTAGGTTCAAATTATCTGTACGTTTCTAGGAAAGGACCTGAAGGCAACTTATCCGCTCAATATTGGCTGTGTTTCATAGATACCATGGCAGGTAAAATCCAGAGTATGGGACAGCAGACATGGGCCTGTCATTCGCATAGCTGAAGAACTTTTGTCAAATCCCAAATTTTCCCCACTAGTGTGCCCCATAGGTTTGCTTTAGTACAATGCACACCAATTTACAAAGATGTGTACTTCACTTCTGTGGTCAATGTTACTCTCTCTGTCTCTGCCAAGTCAACAGCTAAGACAAGCTATGACTTGTAAGTTCTCTTTTTGATTACTATCTATTTAATTTTTTATGATTTCCGATGTAGAAACACTTCATAAATGTCTAAGCTTGTTACTTAAAAAACAGGAAAAGACTGAGTTTTGAGTAAATAATGACATCAGAATCCCAGAACAGGACCTAACACTGACCTTAAAAATTCAATGAGCCAAGCAGACTTTGCACGCCTGTTTGCCACAGACAGTACAGGATGAAAGAAATGGATTTAAAGCACATTACAGTGCAAGGTTTTATGCTTTTCAGTTTTGATGCTATTTTTAAATGATGCAGAGCAACAGAGGAATCAATAACATATGGGCTTACCTGATTGACTCCTTGGCAAACAGCCCCTTGTTTTTAGAGAAGTTTTTATGGAAATAAATGAGGATGTCTTACAAATGTGCAGTTTTACTATTTTAATATACTATTTATGATATTTATTATTTCAGTTTCCAGAAGTAGTTTGTAGGACATAAGGCAGCATTACTTATTAAAAATGCAGACTGTTATTTGCAATCAATTCCATAAAAGTAATAGAATAAGTAGTTCAGTTTTTGCACTTCAACAATCTTTTCTATCCTAAAAATAAAAGATTTAACAAGTAAAAAAGAATCATTTTGACAACATCAAAATACTTCTGAAACAGGCCAGTGGATGGATGGTTCAGATTGTTTGCAGTTACAGTGAAAAACACATTAACTTCCAACAATGCAATAATGTAACCTTATACTAATAGAGGAAGTTTCATCCTAAAAGGTATTATAGACACTTACTAAGTACGTAATTTTGTTTGATGAAGAATGGACTCAACATCTAATGGAAAACACTGCCATTCAATGAATGGGTCAGCAGTCTGGAAGCCAGGAAACTTCAGTTCTGTTGTGGGTTTTGCTGACAGCCACCTGCATGTTTTTTAGCAAGTGATAGATCTCCTGTGTTTTTCCCCTGATCATTTGCATTTCTCATCTTCTTATAAGTTTCTTATTGCACAGACTGGATATTTTGACATGGCATACAGCAAGCCATCAAATAGACGGGATTCCACTTATTCATATCCACCCCCTCCCCTGCTCCCCCCCAAAAAAAAGTGTTATGAAGAGCAGAGTAAATTAACTTTCATTGATTTTTTTTTTTTTGTGTTTTGGTTTGTTTTCAAAAAGTGCTACCAGTTCTTGGTTGAGCTAGAGTTTCTCCTCTCTGCTACTGCTGTCTATAGGATGGACAGATCTATTCTAAAAGTTTCTTATGTAAGAATTTTAAAATCTAATAAAGGTTTAAAACGACAGGCTCCTGTATCTCAGAAAAAAAATTATTTCAATTGGTTATTTATATTATCTCAGGTAATATAAATAATAATAAAAAATATATAGTATAATATAATTTAAAACAAAAACAAAAACAAAAACAAAAACAAAAAAACTTTTTTATGTTATACTTCTGCATTACCAAGAAGGGGAAAATTCACAAGATCACTGAGTCCTGAGAGAACAGTACCGTTTGGATATCCAGGTGAAGGAACTCTGCAAGGAGCAGAACTTTTCCCTTTTAGGCCTTCAAAACCAAGTATAGAGTGGTACAAATGTTTTGGATACACTCAAGGCACTTTTAACCGTGAACACCTCCCACGTTATCAGGTTTTCCAGGAGCCAAAGAAGTTTCTCACTAAAATTGTTATTTCCTTGTGCTCTGTGTAACAGATAATTTCTTAGCAGTTTAAGAGCTGTATTTGGCACATGAGAAGAAAATATAAAGTATCTTTAGAGTAATACATATAATTTAGTCTCAATATTACTATGTATTATGGTCTCTTTAGGAACAATGTAACATGCCAAACAGGAGCTGTATGAAGTGGCTGCCTGATAACGCAGAAATGTCTTCAGACTTCAAAGCTGTAGGGATGGTGTAAATCTATGAATCTTGGCCCTGCTTTTCCCCCCAAATTATGCTATATCAGAGGAAAGGCTGTCTTACTTCAAATGCATTGCTGCTGCCAGGGCCCGAATATGAGACATTTCATTTATTGATTTGAATGACTACGTGAGATGTAAAAATGCTTTTGTAACTGGAGAGGAAGAACAAGGTAAATTCTAGCTCTTAGAAAACTACAGTACACGAAAAAAAGCCAAAATGAATAGAGAAAGAGGATGCTCCTGTTCCACCTGGATTATTAGCAACATATTTGGAGGAAAAAAACCAACAAAACCAGCAACAATTAGAAACAACTATTAAGTTCAGAAGAACTACACGAAGACTTTTCTTTTACTTAGTAATTATTTCTTTGTTAGTATTGGCTTTTACAGCTAGGTATTTTAGCTACAATACCATCTTTTGAGAAGAATTAGGAATTTTATTATCTCGGTTCAAAATTCATTTGGAGATTTGTATTAAAATCGTATTTTTAATTAATGTAATTAATTCAATACATGAATTTAATTAATTCATTTTCTCATGATCTGTGGACAATACAGTATATTAAAATTGAATTGGTATATACAGGGCATTTGCATTTAGGTATAAGACCACAGGAAAATGTGTTTTTTTTTCTGGGGAGAAATGTTTCATTTCCTTTAATGTGCTTTTTAGATCAGTACATAAAGTGTAATTACCAGGACATTCCATGAATGTAAACAAAATTATGGAAGACACAGAAACTTGAGGAGGAGAAGTTGCCACAAGAATGCCTAGAGCTCTACCTAGGGATGAGTTACTAGCTGGCAGAGATCAGGATTAGTAGGTTGACCAACATATGTGACACCATTGTAAGTTTCTGATCACGAAGAAATACATGATACCTTCTTCAGACAACTAGAAGAAGCCACACATTTGTAGGCCTGGGTCCTTGTGGGAGAATGCAGTCACCTCAACATCTGCGGGAGGGACAACACAGTAGGGCACAAGTATCCAGGAGGTGTCTAGAGTGCACTATTGACAACTTCTTAACACAGGTGATTGAGGAGCCAGCTAGGAGAGGTGTTATTCTGGACCTTATATTTACAAGCAAGGAATGACTGGTCAGGCATATGAAGGCCAAGAGCAGGCTTGGTTACAGTAACTATGTGATGGTCATGTTCAGGACCCTGCAAGGAGAGAGCAAGGCTAAAAGCAAGACCACAACCCTGATCTTCAGAAAAGTAGACTTTGGCCTGTTTAGGAGCTGCTTGCAAGAATCACATGGTATATGCCCCTGGAGATAGGGCGATTCAAGAGAACTGAATGATATTCAAGATCAAGAATGATCCATCTCAACAAGACTAAAATTAGGCAAAGGTATCAGGAAGTCTGAATGGATAAACTAGGAGCTCCTGACTAAGCTCAGACATAAAAAGGAAGTATATAAGAAGATGAAGCAGGACAGGTGACCTGGGATGAATTTAGAGACACTATCTAAGCATGCGGAGATGGCATTAGGAAAGCCAAAGCCCACCTGAAGCTGAATCTGGTAAGGGATGTAAAGTGCAACAAGAAGGGCATCTACAGATACATCGGCAGCAAAAGGAAGCCTAGGGAAAACATTGGCCCACTCCTAAATGGGGCAGGGAACTTGGAGACAAAAGACATGGAAAAGGCTAAGGTACCTAAAGCCTTCTTTGGCTTGGCTTTACTGGAAAGATTTGCTTATTTGTCAAGTTGACCATGAGCCAGCAATGTGCCTACAGCATCCTGGGCTGAATTAGGAGTCTTGCCAGTAGGTCAAGGGAGGTGATACTTACCCTCTATTCAGCACTGGTGAGGCCACATCTGGAGTACTGTGTCCACTTCTGGGCTCCTCAGTACAAAAGAGATATGGAGCTACTGGATAGAGTCCAACAAAGGGCCACAAAATTGGTTAAGGTCCTGGAGCACCTCACATATGAGGACAGGCTTAGAGATGTGGGGGCGCTCAGCCTAGAGAAGAGATGGCTCAGGGATGTCTTATTAATGTTTATAAATACCAGATATGAGGAGTAAAGGCTCTTCTCGGGGGTGCCCACTGACAGTGCAAGAGGCAATGGGTGCAAACTGATGTTCCCTCTGAACATCAGGAAACACTTTTTTTACTGTGAGGGTGTCCAAACACTGGAACAGGTTTCTCAGAGACGTTGTGGGGTCTCCCTCCTTGGAGATATTCAAAACCTGTCCGGGCACAGTCCTGAGCAACCTGCTGTGGGTGAGCCTGCTTGAGCAGGGTGCTTGGACTAGGTGGTCTGTAGAGGTGTCTTCCAACTTTAACCATTCAGTGATTCTCTGACATACAGTGAAATTGCATCAAATTACTAAATTGACATACTTCATTATTGGAAAGGTGGATATAAGTAGTCTATAGCAAATAGTTGTATCAATAAAACATGAAAATAAAATAAAACATGAATGGCTACAAAAATAAGAAACTGTTCTAGGAACCTAGTTGATATTTCAAGTTAAATAAGTAACAAACAAAACCATACTTCTGATTAAGCATTTCTTCTTATCAGGCAACAATTTACCATTTTAATAGTAACTTGAAGTACAGTATCAAAGCGTGGCACGATGTAATATAACAAAACACTGTGATGGTTTACATTATATTCTCTTTCCAGCTTTTCCCTGATGATAGGCTAAGCCAAAAATTTGCATTTAATGAGATAACATCTGTACAGCACCTGCAAAATGCTAGTATGGATATGTAACACAATTTCCCAAATACAGAAGCCTTTTCTGTAATAAATAAATTATCAAGTCATTTACACCTCGGAAAATAACATTATTGTAAATAAGATTATCAGGTATTTGAAAGAAAGACACCTTGCATTTTTTATTTCCTACCAGATTTGAATTTTGCACATACATTTTAAACATTTGGGATCGTAGATTAGAAATGTACCACCTTTGACATATCATGTCAAAAGGAAACAATTACCTTCTTTTTCTATCAAAAACAACATTTATAAACAAAGAAATATGAAATTATTCATTTCTTAAAAATTGGCCTCTGTTAAGACACTGCACAACTAAATGTCTGGTTAGTTATGCAATATGCACAGGCTTGTTCAGGACATGTTTTAGCACTACATTAGTGCTCCTATTACACTTCCTACTCTCTTTGGCAGCAGTCTTTCTCGTTTATTTTTTGTACTGCAGTAGCTTCTACCTCTCTCATACACCCCTCTTTACACTGTCAGCTATAGCTATGATGGACAGTTTAGTCTAGTGGATAGGACATGAGAATGTGCCTTAAGCTTCTGGACTAGATTTTTGGCAGCTAAATATGGGTTTATGTGTCTATGTGCAAAAATGAGTGGAAGGATACTTTCCCAAGGAATTTTCCAGAAGTTCCTCAAGCTGAGGTCATGGTGATTTCTAAACTTTTGTGGCTACATAGCTGTCGGGTACCAGATGGGTACCCCATGTGGTAACTTAAATTATAACAAGAGTAGTTTAACAGGCCTTGCATAATCAGTTATAAGGTATCCCAAAATGGATCTCAGATGATGAATTTTTGGACTATGATGTCCACCACATTTGGTAGACTGTATATGCTCTTATAGAGAAAAACTTTGACAGACATAGCCCCCACAAAAGGATGTGGTTTATGTTTATTAAAAGTGGCCATCATGGATAGGGGGAGGGGGAAGGTTCAGTATTTTAAATTTTCCATTGAAACTAGGGAGTGAATAACCCCTTAGAAGATAAATTGGATCATAAAAATTATGTAAAGACTCGCGAGTGTAAATTTAATCCTTATTTCTTTCAGTTTCAGTGTAAGCCTTGAAAAATCCCTTCAGGAAATTAAAACTACTTATCAAGGAGAACTAGAAAGGGCCTTATATTGACTGCAGTCAAGGGGACACCACCATACACTCCTATGACTACCCACCACATTGGTCACAGAGAGAAAGCCTTGTCAAGATCTTGTAGTGTCAACTTAAGTTGCTATCAACATCCGCACATATTCTCCTGGCAAAATAGTGTGTGAGTGCTTTGTAATTTGCTTTAGGTAAAATCAGGCACACTGCACCAGATCACAAGTTAAACTTGTTGAGCTGCCTCAGCGGATTGAGTATCATTCAAACAACTCCCAAAACAGTTTTCAGCACATCATCCATTCTTGTTGCAGGATCACCCTCCGCCATTTTACTAGCCTTATCAGAAAGCAAAGGGTCTTTGACTATTGGAGTTATAATTTTTGCTTCCTTTGCTTTTTTCCTTCAGGCTGAACTTGAGGAAATGCCTTATTTGGGACAGAAGCTTAATTCTCACATGATTTAAGGCCGACAACCAGTGAGCAGCTGACAACACCCCTTAATACCAGCTAACAGCTTTACAAATTCTGGGATGGATAGAAATGGAATTAGCACATGATAATAGTACTATTTGGAATATGCTAATAATGACATATTATGTTGGAGCTACCCAGAACTACAAGTCAGATAGACAGCCTGTGAGATTTCTTTTCAAAACGCTAACACAAATTGACAGCAGTGCTCCTGATTATATACTGCTTTCACAAGGCTACCTGACCCAGGCATTCTTCATCCATGTCATGTACAAAATAGCAGTAGTCAGACTGACTGGGTAATACAGTAAAAGGAAAGGTTAGAGACATATTTCAGGGAGTACTAAAGAACTCCTAAGTTATTTGTCTCCAAAGCAATTGTATTATCCTTAATAGTGATCCTCCTTTCCCTATGGGGAACTATAATTTCTTTCCCTGACCATTTTCTTTTTCATTGCAAAGTTAATGTCCTTTGTTTGGGAGAGCCAACTTGACAAGGCAATTGAATACAGAATATAGATACTAAGCATTATTATTATTATTATTATTATTACAGATCGTATTATAGTGTATGCATATGTCTCCTTTATAAAACATTTGTCTGCATGGAATAACTGTAACCTGAATTAATAGATGACTGTTGATACGGAGAGACTGAACAAGAAAGGAGTATTTAAACCAGGTATAGACATAAGGAGATATCAATGAATTGCACAGTGCGGTTGAGTTTTTGGTCCTTTGCCATGAATAATTTTGGCAAAATAAATTGCATTAATTTACTTAACTTTTTACTGAATAAAACTTTCAGTGTGATACAGAGTTGATTTCAAAGCCAGCTCATGTATTAAGAGAAGCACAATGTAGTTTTTCTGTAAGGAGGAAAACTGACGTTTGAAGTGCTGTCTTTTTCTAACCGTGCTTTGGCTTATATCTCTGTGCTCTCAACTTCATGAATACAAATTTACTCAAACAATCAAATTGTAATGTAACAGGAAAGTTACAAATCTCACAAATGCACAATCCCTGCCTCTCTTTCCCTATGTGAGGGGGTTTGTTTTGTTTTGTTTCACCTAGGATTTACTTTT
Source organism: Larus michahellis (assembly GCF_964199755.1). NCBI lineage: Eukaryota > Metazoa > Chordata > Aves > Charadriiformes > Laridae > Larus > Larus michahellis. The sequence continues at coordinate 161,062,200 of NC_133896.1, forward strand.
GGCAGTTAATGTTTTTAAATAGTACATAAATATCGACTACTGCTTAGGAATTATTAGAAAGGATGAGACTGGCTTGTCTTTATACACTATCTTTGTGATCAGAAAATGAAAGACCCACAGTTTAGGCTCTCTTTGTCAAAAGGAAGTCAAAATCCAACTCTTCATCCTCCTAGGTAGATGATGTATTGAACAGCTACTTTGCCTCATAGCAACAGCATTCTCCAGAACTTGTTCACAGTCATGGGTTTTGTGACTTTGAACCTCTGCAGACAGGGAAGGAATCGCCCTCATTTTTCCCACTCACTTATCTAACCACTTTCTTTGACACTGAGCATGTACCTTCATATCTGATGGTATTTGAACACTTTCAGTCAACATCAGAATTAAAGTTTTGGCTTTGTAATTTTATTAAAATGGGGATTTTTACATCAAAAATATCCTGCCATATGTTCCCTCCTCCTCCCTTCTTTCCCTTCTCCTCCCCTCCAAAAAAGCAAACAAAATATACCTGAAACCTCTTTAGATTACCTTCTACAACTTGCTTAAATAAGCATTTAGTTGTTGACACAACCCACTGGTTGACGATTGACACTTTAAGTCTACCCTGTTAACAGTTTGTTATCATAGGCATTGTAACCAATTAGTGTCAGGCCTTGTTTGCCCAAGATTAATTTTCCAATATCTGGAGTTCAGAATCAGTTTTTCCTGAAATTAATAAAAGTACTTTAAACAACTATATAGCTTTGAAGCTAAAAGCTGTGCCAAGTAAATTATGTTTATTTTTTTCTTTTTTCCTGATTTAAATATGCATTAAGCAACAGCCAAATTATGAGCTAAAAATTTGAAAAACTAGTTCAATAGTAGAGATGAAGCTGAGAAATCTTAAATATAATTGATCTTAAAGTGAGTAATTAAATAAAATCCTATTTGAATGTCACTATTTTAAATTTCAATTAAAAAGATACACAAAATAAAGCTGTTTTAAAGTATAACATTTTTCTAGAAATATCAATTTATTTTCTAGAAAAGTTTTTCAAACAATTTTATTAATTTGGAACTTTGAAGATAAAAATATTGTCAATAGTTCACAAATGGAAAGAATCTGATGAAAGTCCATAATGGTTATGTCCATCCTCATTATTCTAACCACATTGAAATGGTTGATTTTATAATTAGTTTCAGATGAGCAGTTTGACTCATTATTAGACACCATTAATGAATGTTCAGTTCTTAAAGGTACAAAAATCTCTATATTGCAACAACTATGAATTTTTAAGAGCATAGTATTTTTTGTTTGGTTGATTGAATTTTAATTGAAAAGCTGATTCATTGAAACCAATAAATTCAGTTTCATAGAAAAAAAAAAATTGTGTTTCGGTGAAACTGCCTTTAGGAATGTTCTTTTTGTCTGTTTCACCCCTTTGAAGAGGGTTTAGAACAGCCTAGATGAATGAAATTCAATTATTTTTTTTCCCATCATGTACAAAACAGGCATTTGAATCTCGTTTTCTGTTATAACAGATAAGAACAGAAAAATTATGATTATTACAGGATAAGATTGTCTTTGACTGTTTGTGACTACTGGGCTATTTAGGAACTGGAGTAGAGGATCTTATTAAATAGTTAGATAGGTAAGTGGAATGTGTTTGTGTGTGTATGCATATATATTATATACATTTATACATATAGATATCTTTATAATTTGTGTGCATAGCAAATAAAATTAAGGACTTGGTTCCAGCACAAAGAAAATAAAATGCTAGGTTTTGTTTTGTTTTTTTTTCTCCCCACTTTCCTCTCCTCCACAATGCAATTGTTTCTTCTGTCCAGCTGTATATTGCATTTGTTCTCTAAAGATAGAATGGTCATCATAGTGTCATGCCTAAGGCTGTTACTGATTGTAATGCCCATGGCTATTATTTTCACATTATTATTATTATGATAAGATTAGCATAACATATTATTATATAGCACATTATGTAGTTATAGCAATGGAACATCTTTTCAGTTTGGACAATGGTTGGTAATTTTATATGCATGGTTCAGGTCTGGCTTCAGCCAGTTTTAGTCAACAGGGAGTGTGAAGAATTTGAATAGGTAACAGGAGGGACAACTTTTTTTCTTGCTTGATGGGAAATACAAGATGGGGAAAGAAGAATTGCTGAGGGTCAGGCTGGATGCCTATGTGTGACTGCAGATGTGTCACACTGAGTTCCACTCCAAGCCTTTCTCACTGATGCACCAGAACTACATTGAAAAAAAGATCTGGTGTGTATTTGAACTCTTGAATATATTTCATATTGCCATACCTCAGGCATTTGTCCCTTCCCTCCAGAAAAAAAAAAAAAAAAAAAAAAAAGAGAAGCATAAGAGTCAGGTAAGCAGTGCATAAACAGGAGTTTGATGAGATTTAGCTATCATGAGGTTCCAATATGTCTTCAGATATCATTTTTATGTTACAGTCCTGTGATCAAATCATTTTAAAAATTCAGTGAAGTATATTTCAAACATAGCATGTTTGAGAGTATCTAGCAGAATCTACTGTATCACTGAGTATATAGGTAAACCTCTGAAATATTATATTCACAATATACTTACTATCTATACAGAGACATTATCAAATACCCCAATAAAATTGTTAAAATAATTATAAAATTTTCTGCATACAGTTTAGGCGTCATGTCAGCACAGATTGTCCATATGAAGTACCTACTCTAAGTCAAGCACCTTTACTACATTCCAGATATATTTAAAAAATATTTTCACATTTTGCATGCTAAACTCAGTTTAATTTCCTCTACTTAATATGTCTTAAATTGATACTTAATTATCCAATTCTGTGTTAAAAACCTGAACGGAAAATAAATGAAAATACTGTAGTCTTCTAGAGCAAAGACAAGCAAGAAATTATTTCCACAACTTTTAAGAACGGTTAATTCCCACAACCCTCTTAGCTTCATGTGGCATCAACATTTCATGGGTTTAACTTTCTAACATAAACATCTTGAATCAGATAATTTGTATCAATAACAACACTTGTAAGCAGCAGTGTAACTAACTGACAAAAGTGAAAAAATAAAAAATGCATCTCTTAAAATGTTGAATAATCTTGGTTTTTTTGAGGCTTGTGGGTTTTAAGACTTTACTCAGTGCTGACATTGATCCAGTTCTCGTTTGGAAATGTCATTGTTATGATTAATTGATAGCCATAACCTACATCAGGGAAGCATATAATTTTAAATGGAAAAGTCTTAGGTAGAGACCAATTAGTACCATGGCAAATGATGAGCAATTTCAATATCAAATGTCATTCAGGGTCTTGTTATGTCACGGCCCTTTTTTCTTTTTCGTTTTCTTCTGTCCCCCTCCTCCCACGCACACCCCCCATACCCCCTCCCCGGTTCACATCTTTTTTTAGTGATAAAAAATAGCATTATTTTAAAGCTTTTTCTATCATTAAAAATGCACTAAAAACTTAATTCCTCTAAGTAAATTAAATAACGGCAAAGATGAACATGAAGCAGCCCTCTGAGGAGTCAGCAAAGGCCTGCAGGGCTGGTTGTGAACGTACCCACTAAAAAGTGGGTGTAAACACACACAGTACTCAGAAAGTGACACGCAGAGGTGTCAGCGGGCAAAGAGCTTTCGCTCCGTATGGATCCAGCCGTCAGTTTTTCAGCTTTCGTTTCCAGGATTTTGGATGCAGCATGCCAGGCAATGATGCGTATGGTAGGTCTCTAGGAAAAACAAACAAAAATCCTGCAACAAAAACTGTGTCAGAGCATTTTTTTCTTTCCTTTGGACTTCTGTGAGCTCTCCTGTGTTTTCCACAGTGTCCTACTGGGGACAGTGTGGCACCAGAATCCATCAATGTGGTTCCAGTTGCAGGATCAGGGCCATACTTTATACATGTAAATTGGTAATGGTTATTTACTTACAAATAGGCATTTAACTGATATTACAGCAAGCACTATGCAAGTGTTTATGAAAAATCAATTAATTAAAATAGATTGTATGATGTATAAAATAAATACATTTTAGATGCTATTTAATGGCTGATTTAATAAACCGCATATGTCTGCTTACTCTATTCTACATATATTACCTTTCTAAATACAGGATTTACTAAGCTGGTAGAGGATAGACAAAGGATTATCAAGGTATTACTTTTTATGTATTGTCCAATTCTGGATCCTGTCCTTGTGAAATACACAATTAATGAGGGATTTTAGGACATGTAGAAAATGTAACATACATTTTAAACCTGTCTTAATTATATATAACAGACTGATATATATGAAGTATGCACATAAGAAAGGAGGAAATAGTTTATTATAAATATTTTTTGTGTGCTCTTTTTCTAATTGCTTAAGCTCAAAATTTGTGTCAGAAGTGTAAGAAAATATGCAGCAGGCCAAAGCAGCACACTTAAAAGTGGAGGACAGGCAGACAGTAGAAATAAATTAACGCACCAGTAAGTATACTTCGTTTGTACTAAAATCATATGTATATTGAGGCTTAAATTCTAGCTTTATTTGCATTTTTTTAACATTCATGTTCCTCTTAATCTGTTACAAACTGTCTTGTGTTTGCATGTATTAGAATTTCAAGATATACCTTTGATCATGTCCCACCTGACAGCATAATTGTAGAATTTAATCCCCAAATTTTCTTTTGGATCGTTTCTCCTTAGCGTCTGTGCATTAGATGGGGAGGCATTTGAGGGAGGAGCGACAGCTGCATGAAATTACACAAACTATAATATCAATTTTATTTTTTTTAATCTCAACGAAATACAGTTCATAAGTTGAATACTGTCTGTATGGGACTCTGACTTGGTACTGTTTATAAATCAATCAAGTGTTTGCTAATTTAAGTTGGAAATCTGACATCACAGGGAAACTGTCACTATTAATGCTCTCTGAGCATTCTTAGGTTAGTCTCATTGCTCCCCTCCACTGTCAAGGGGAGGCCTTCCAGTTTGTGACCTGACTGGTTGTCAGGTCATATGACCAGGAAAATGCTGAGTCTTCATTAATATTTTCTTCAAGGATTGTTTCAGGAAGAGTGCCATCTGATGCCAGCGTCAGTATTTTAAAATTCTTTTCTTTTTATCTCTCAAAAGCATTTATGACTGCCACTTGCGCCTGAAAACTTCCCTCTTCATGTGTCCAAACCCAGCATGTCTCAGGTCATTTGATCTTATAGACAGTCCTAATCAGGTAAGCTCGTTGACTGTCATGGCAAGTGGTGTTAGTTTGATTATAGAAGATAGGTGGTTCTCTGTATAGCATTTGGTTTCCGTGTTTATAGAGGTAGCATGGATTTGCCAATGTTTCCCAGAAATAAGACACAAAAGTGCAAACCTTTAAGCCTTCTCTCCCACAAAATTCTTTGAATATTCAAAGAACACATGGATAAGCGAGTGTATACAAGCCACTGTTACAGTGTTTGTTATTTAAGGAGTCAGTTACTTTTCTCGTCCTGCCTGTTTGTTCCCACAAAACATTCCTGTATACCTACAGATACCATCTTCCACCTTCATTATGCTCGTTCTCGTCAAGTTCTGTTGGTTTTGTGTGAATTGAGGTGTTTCTTGTTTTGTTTTGCTTTCCCCAAACTATAGCGGTGAAGTTTTTTCTTTCAGTAAGGAAATTACAGTCCATCAGAAAGTAAACCCAAGATACTCATTTAAAGTTGAAAACAATTTTTTTTTCCATAGGTCTTACCCTCATCAGGAAGTGAGAAATGATTCACTATAATGATCTGGACTAGGCAAAAAGAGCTGACATTTCAATGCCCTTCATTTGCTAATACAAAATAACTTCTAAAAACAGTTACTGATATATAAATAAAATATACGGTTGTTTTAATTAGGATTAATTAAATTTTTTTTGGAAACACTTAACTCATAATTTCAATATCTGGATATTCGATAACAAACACTTTGCTATATTCTACCACGGTATTCTAATTAGTCCGACATTTACATTAACTTTCCATCAGTGAATGATGAAACATCTCAGAAGCGGAAGTTACACCATGTAACTTGGCTGAAGAAAGTGTTGCATTTTCATATATGGTTTTGTGTTTCTTGTGATGTAGCAATACTTTTAGATTTATAGCCTCCATTTCAAATGAACAGCACCCACTAACAAGCCATTTGTTACTTTTACCTACATATGGAACCTTTTCACTGGCATTGGTTCAAATGCCCTGTGTCCATCGGACTTTCATAAAATCACAAGGTGTCAAAAAGGAATGTTTATAAACTAATTTGCATTACTCATGATTTGTGACTGTGCAAGAGAGAAGTCATAGCCATATTTAGTGGGGGGGAGCAGAATGGGGAAAACTGGGAGTAGGCGTTATTATTGGCTCAATTCCACACATACCAAATGTGAATACTTATGTTCTTCCCACAAAACATTAATTTCTTCACATACTGTAGACTTTATTCTTTTACCATGTTCCAGATAGCAGACAGCTCTTGTTTTTCACTTATGTTTTCCTCTTAACAACAGTCATTAATTTACTGATACGCTGTCTATCAGAACCACATCATCTTGATTAGAGCTGTTATCCTAATCAAAAGGCTGATAATTAAGACTATCCATCTGTAGAGTTCCAAGTGCTAAGATGAGCTGAAGATCCTAATTAAGATTATTTAGGTGTTACTTAAATGCCATCATTTGATTCAGCTAATCATACCAGCAGGTACATTAGATTTGCATTAATGTTCTGCTGAAGCCAGCAGCTCTTTAAACAGATCAAAAATGTAGATTACAGGCACCATTTTCAAACATCTTTATATCAATATAACACTGAGACAATGCATTAAAGTAAATGGAATATTGGAAGAAAGAGGCAATTTTGGTGTTTCTCAGTATGCTTTATGATAATCAGTAGAGTATTTAAAATAAGTAGTTTATTTATTGAGTTTGTGTGTTATAGCAGCTCTGTATTTAAGTTTTAGTTTGTGCTTTGAATATAGACTGTATGGATGACTTTCAATTTAATGTGTATTTTTCTAGCCTAAATGAAATGGTGCACTGTGTGGGAGTTCATTAGTTCCTGCTGATAAATTATCAGATAGGTAGTTTGTGAATAAGTTATTGGAGAAGTCATAATTCTTGTCTAACAAGGAATCTCTTTGAGGCTGAAATTCTCAAAGATTCATGATTTTCTGTTTAAACGGGAGCTGTGTTAAGCTGTTTTCCTTTTTTCTTTTTTTTTTTTATCCAAAAGGTGAATCTGTTTTCATCAGTATTTTAGTACATTATGATTTTATAATCAAAACAATGAAGTTTCTGTTTCAACTTTAACCTGGAGAGCATTCGGTTTGTAAGAAAGAGATCACTTGGTACTATTGTTAGCAACGGTAAATCAGTACAATCCAAAATCTTCATGCAGACATGTTATTTTTGCCTGAAGATATGAGAGACAATTAATACATCATTAAGCTAAAGCTTGTACATATGTTTTATGAGAGATTCTTCATCAAAAAAGCAAGGTCCTGGTTCACACAGGTAACAGGTTGGACATCAAAAGATACGAAGAGTGTTCTTCAAGGTTCCAGCTCCAGAGTGTGCTCCTAGCGTCAGCCCTCTAGGAGAAAGTTATGATTACTGCTTTTTAAAAAAAAATAAAAAATTATTAAATCTATTCAAAGACATGCTTAATCTATGGTTCTGTTGTGTATCAGCAATATATGTGTGCATAAAGCAATTTTCAAAGAAGTGAGAGACCTAAGTTTGAAGCACACTTCAGTGGTGAGAAATGAACTGCAAAACTATCTTGAGTGACAGGCTCAGTCTTGCGGTCACTAGTGAAAGGTCCAATTGTCCAGCGGATATTAGGAGTATCCTTCAGAGGTTCATACCAAGGCCAATTATATTTAAGTTCCTAATTAAGGACATAGATGATGGTCTGGGAAAGAGTAGAACTGCTATTCTGAGGGCAGGAGGCTGGAGAAATGGGCTGACGGGTGCCTCATTAAGTTCAGTCAAAGAAAGTGCAAAGTCCTGTACCTGGATGGAAAACCCCAAGCTGACTGACTAGAAAACAATTCTGCAGAAAAGAACTTGTGGTTGTGATAAACAAGGTGTCCTTGCGGCAAGGAAGATCAGTCATATGGCTGTTTCAGCATGTGTTGCCCTCAGGTTGAGGGAGCTGATTCATTCCCTCTGTTCAGCACTTATGAGACCACATCTGGAGTGCTGTGCCTGATTTAGCGCTCTCCAGTACAACAAAGACATGGGCACACTGGAGTGGAAGGCCAGCAAAGTGGCTACTGGAGGTCTGCAGTAAATGGTAAATGAGTAAAGACTAAGGAAGATGACTTTTTTCACCCATAATAATGTTGGGGAAGTGAACACCTTTCTGCTGTCTTCCACTACATAATGGAAGGGTGTAAATGGAACGAGGCTCTCTGGGAGGTGTATTCTGCTTGGAGGAAAGGCAACGGACACAAGGAAACTCCAGTCAGACACTACAAAAACATTTTCCACTGTGAATGTTACCAAACAGTCCATCCTTGGCTATATTCAGAATTTGACTGAACAAGGAACCTCTTGGAGCAGAATTAATTGATTTAGTGCAGCAGCTACAGCTCTTTTAACAGCTATGGTATGATTTCATCTTTGGAAGTGATTCATTGGGTATAGAAGGTGTCTAGAGGGCTTTCTTTTAGATTACTGAAGTGAAAAGAATCCCGTCCTTTTAGTCCCATTCTGTTTTTCAGAGTCATCCTGCTCTGGCCACGTTTGTTTTGGAGGATAAAAAAGTTCTTCTACATAGGAACTGCTCCCCAGTTCAAATAAGTACTTAAGCATGGTGTTAATACAATCCCATTTCTGCATTTCCTTTAAAGGAACATTAGCCTGTAGATAAATTGGACTTCACCACCTAGTCCTGAAGAGCACCTGAGATTCCAGTGCTCTTTAGGAACAGTGTGTTATGGGCAATGTAAATTGTAGGTCCAATTCACCGAATACAGACCCAGTTTTTAGGCATGAAAACCATTCCATTACTATAGTCTGTGGGGGACATGTTTAGCATTAATCCATAAAATTGAAGACTCAATGCACAGTTTTAGAATTTTTAAGGTTCTTTCAGGAAAACTAGACTGAAGAATAACATCTCGAAAACAGGAAGAAAGAGGAATATCAGTGGGCTTTCGAAGGAGAGAGGGTTAAGGTAACTTGGGTATCTTTATACATTTTCTTGCTTTGAAATGATAATTTTGCTTTTAAATCTGAAGTTCCTATCCCTATATTTTCCACAACTTTTGATGTTTTTACAAAGAATATTTCTTGCAAGCTTCTGATGCTATCCTTAATTTTAAGTTAACAGATTTTATTATCTAAGATATACCCAGCACCTGATAGAAGATGGATGGAAATTTTCAAAGAAATTATGGCAATTACATCAAAAGAACAAAGATATTACAGTGTATTTTAGTGGATACATTTAAAAAGTGAATAATCTTTTAAAAAATTCCATTTTCATATTCTGTTTTATTTGCATATAAACAGACATATTCACACTGAATTTGCATAGAAATAGATGCATTCAAAACATCTTTACAGCAATCATGGAATCACAGAAGTTACAGATGTAACAGAGTTATTAGTTCTGATTATTTAAACTGGGCATCTATTTTTCTGAGAGTGATTTTTGTTACAGTTACTGATTTTACACACCATTTTTGCACCTGCAGACCCAGACAATAGACTCAAATATTTAATTTAGATTCTGCCCACACAGCAGGCAGTTGATGTCCAAGTTTTCCAGACTCCTGTCAGGTTAGGAGAGAATTTCTGGAGTATTCAACTTAAATGAGCTGTGTGCTTAATTTTAGGCTCTGAATATTGAGAATAATTGGTAGTAATCATTGATTAAAAGTATCCTGTACAGTTTCAAATCTTGCCTTACACCCAAGAAGAGGCATTCCATATGAGGAGAGACTTCCACAGATTTTGTTTTAAATATTCCAGCAGCAGCATCAGAAACAGTATACTGCAGCTTCTTAAAGGGTTGCTTATGCTGAAAGCTAAGACAGTTATGCCTTGCATACCAATGCCTCACAGCATACAACTGTTTTCTAAATTTGTAATGTTTAGAGATGTTAATGATATATTTATTTTAAAATTACCTCAATGGTTGTCATTTGCTTTAAATGAGAGCTCTGTAGTGAAACGGGTAGCATGAGGGTGATATTCAGACAAAAAAAAAGGAGTCATAGGCACTGAGTCATCAGGTATATATCACAACTTGTCTTTCTAGTGTTATTTTTATGGGTGGATATTTTTCTTCCTACCTGGACTGAAAACAGCTTACTTATTACTAGCTAGCTGAGCATTTTACTCAATCCTCTTTTCAACTAAAAAGGCAATAAATTGTGGGATAAGCAAAGCCAAACTGTAAAGGAAAAGACTTTTCTTCCCCGTAAGTTCTTAATACCGTCTTCACCGATTAGTAAGTTTTATAAATTAATGGAGGTCTTTCTTTCTAAACAAAGTCACGATTTTGTCCAACGTGAAGGGAGAGCAATCTTTGTAATTTATCCATTATCAATATTACGTTTACTATAATTTCTTACTTTTCTGAAGGGGACATGCTCTGCAATAGAAATGGTGAACACTAAAGTGCTTTATTGCGTACTCCAAGAAGAGCATTCTCTCAAACCATTTGACCTAAAAGCAGAGCTTTCTTTAAATTGTGAGGCTGAATCAGAAGATTCTACTGACCGGCTCTAAAGAATCTTCTAAAAATACAACGTCTATTGACTTTACCTGGCTACTTCCTAGCAAATGCTTAAAATGCTTTTGATGTTGTATTTTAAGACTGTGGTTCTAAGCAGTATTTCCTGTTATGATATTTTATTCATGCTGCTAATGCTAAGTTGATTAACTGTCACTGTAATTCCTTTTTGGAACTTATTTCTTTAATTATCATTTTATCTTTCTGAAACTTTTAAAAGTCTCAGGCCATAAACCTGTTACTGTTTTTATTGTGCTGGTGTGACAGTGGAAATTAGATAAACTGTGCATGCAAGAGTGCATCTTCATGTGGAAAACTGCAGAATGAGGACCTTCAATCACAAATTTATGGAATACATCTGTGTAACACTTAAGAAAATGGACTCTTGAACCTGATGGAAGTACATAAAAATAAGAATGTAAGAAATGTTCTTGGAGTCAGAGTAACCATCCACTTAGTCCTGCTTCCAGTAATGTCAGTGGGATATGCCATTTCAAAACAGCATACAAGCCTGGCTAGTGCAGTCCATTTCCCTTGTGAATTCTATTATCCCTAGTCATTAAATTAGGGTTATTATAAGGTACGTTCCTATGCATTCACTTTAATATCTGTCTATGGACCTGCTGTCTACGAATTCTTCTAATCCACTTTAGAATCTGATGATATAGTCTTCACCCACAAACCACTATAGCAATAAACTCCAGAATTGTGTTTTAAGTACATTTTTTTTTTCTCTTTTCTCTTTCTGTTGTACTAGCTTCAGTAAGAGCCCCCTATGTCCAGTGCTGTGGGATTTGGCAAATAACAGTTCTGTATTCTTCTTATCCATTCATCTTATTTTTTCTAAATCTTAACAATATACCTTCTTAGCCTTCTCCTTTTTGAAGTAGAGTCTTAGCCTTTTCAAAGTAGAGCCCTAGCCTTTTCAAATTCACCTTAAAAAATATCTGTTCTGTTCCCTAATTTGTTTAAGTTGCCCTTCTCTTTACCTTGTCTAACTCCCCTGAATCTTTCTTGATGTACGAGAACAGCTCTCAGTAAATGCTGATATAAACATTTACATATTTTGTAAAACAATTAACTTGAAATTTCCAAATAATATAAAATAAATTCATCAGAATTCATAGTTTGTTCAATCAAATAATTTAACAGCAGTTTGTTGAGATGAGGAGCTGATGACCATTTTTACAAGTTGAATGGAACAAGCCATTCCTATAAATTACATTTTCTTATAAGAAAACTAAACTCAAATCTGAAAAGGTTTGAGGGCTCAGCTCTATTGGGGAGTTTCTGAATGCAACAACATGATAGGCAAGGCTGCAGCAGCTCCATGCCCCCAGGTCCAACCAGTAGTGGGGCTGAGAAGGTATTCCTGATAGGCACACCACAAACACATATATATGGTGCACATATACTGTATATACAGCCAGCCATGCAGATCAACATATGCAGAAATATACAGCACAAATGGCCTTATCCTGTTACTCTCTCTGGCTGATCAGTATGAAGGTCTGTTAATAGAAATATAAACGTATATACAGTGCAGATTCCTCCAGTAGCTGGCCTTAGACACTCTGTCTTCCCAGTTGCTGTCATCTGGACATAGGAGCTACCGAGGCTACACTCCATTCCAGTTGCCGGTACAGACCACTACATACACACACACATACAGAATACAGTCCCCTCACCCAGGAAACCAGTTATGAGTGGTGTTTAATAAGAAATCAGGACAAACTGCACTCATCAGGTACAGGACATGGCCAGACAAGTGTACTTACCAGGTGCCTGTCTTCATGCACTCTGCCCCTTTTATCCCCTTGTCTCTCTATTTTACACCTGTTCCTCCTAAAACACCTTGATACTTCCCTTTCCCCACATTTGGTTCATCTGCTAAATATCCACAAATAAGCATTGCACAATCCCAACATATTTTTCCTATGCATCCCATAATGTGTCTCAAAACATAAACAGGCAGTAACACCCCTCCATCGGAAAGATGCTCCAGACAGCTGCAGCATGGTGCTCCAGCGCAGGAGGAAACGGGTTGGGGGCTTGTGTCTCTGGATTATTGGGTTCCTCTATCTGCTGTCATGCCTCTCTATGCCTTTGTGTGTGTGCAGGAGCCTTTAATGGGCTGATGGCTCTCCTGTGCTGGGAATGGGATTGGCCAGGGCAGGGTACTATTTTGGCTCCCCACCTGCCCTTGTTCCTCTGCCCTTCTTTGTGGGTGTGGCAGACAGCTTTTTATTAATATAGCCTAGCAAGAACCTTAAAGATTTTCTTGCACCACAGAAATGTAAGATATTAGATGACAAAATATCATTTGGATTCTCAGTCACAATGATTCCTCATCACCTGTAACGAGTCAGAAATTCTGGAGTCAGCACTTCTCAAATTTCATAGACCTAGCTCTATGCCGGTGATATTTCTGAATGTCATAAGTGTCTATATTTAAAACCTCTGTAACTGAAAAAAAGAACACTTTCATAACCCCTTTTTTAAATAAATATTCTTCAGTTAGGTTACAACCAGACCAAAGCTTCATTATGCACCTAAACATCACAACTTGCTACTACCAGTTATAGTCCAGGTAAATTTTCTAAATCAGTTCTAAAGCATGTCAAATATTTTCTGACAGCTTATCATATTCTATGAAAGTTCATTCAAGTACAGAGGAAAAAAGCCCCATAAATAAAGGTCTATCGTTGGTTTTGGTTTTGTTTTGTTTTGTTTTGTTGTTAGGTATTTTTAGTTACTAACATAGTATTGCCCTTATTATTGCAGACTTACCAGCATAAAACAAATAGATTAAAGGTACCTGAGGTATTAATTTTCCTGTTATTCAAATGTTTTTGGTAAATATTCATGGTGTAGTTTATTTGCAGAAAGTGGAAAATCTGTTAAATCTGTTGAGATCTCCACCAAGAATATTCTAATTATTTAGCTTGATTATCTAACTCTCAAAAGGATCATTTGCACTGGAAAAAAAACCCAACCAAACCAACAAAACTTTAGCAAGTTTGAAGTAGGGTAAGTTTAGAGCAGTAAGGACATGTGAACTAAACAATGACTGATATTTTGCAGTGTTTGTGATATGATTTTTTCCCTCATCTTTTTGTTCTTCATCAGATTGAAATAAAGATGAATCTTAATAATTCAGTTCCCTACATAGTTTATCCTATCGTGTTCCAAACTAATACCTTTCTCCATGTGTTTATTACTGAGCTATCATTTAGCAGAATCTGTTTTACTGATATTTTTAGAATTTCAGACTTCACAGGCTTCTCCAACATGGCACTACAATTACAAAACCCATTAGAGAGAATATAATTGCTGCTAGTGCACAATGTTTGTAATATATATTAGGCATCAGATTACCAAAAGGCATACATATTTAATGAACTAACTCTGAATACAAGGTTACTAATGATTAATAGCCTGAAAGGACACAAAAAGCAACATGCATTTTCCCCAAGCCATTATATACTGCCAAACAGATTTCAGAAATTATGGGTGAGGAAGTAATCTGATGGGGCAGTGAAAGTCAAAGGAGTGAAACACAGCGCTCCATGAAATTATATATCAAAAAAGATATTCTGTGCAGTACAATTTCAACACTAGATTACCCAGAACCTTTTAAAAATAGCAATGTAATGCTTTTAGTTATACTTATGATAATTGTCCGCATGTTCTTAAGGATGTTTCTTTACAGGCTTAGTGCAGAGCTTTATTAAGTGCAGAGCAGCAAAACCACTGTTAGGGTACTCAGTGTGGGGTACCGAAATGTCATAGGGTCTGACTTCAATCTGCTTATATTCTGAATGGGGAGAGTAAAAATCTGTTTTTATATCCTTTCTAAAGGCTATACATTAGAAAAGGATTAGGCTTGATGACTGCTGAGGGGGACAGCTAAATCACGCATGGTCTGTTCCTCTCCTTACCAGGAACTGAACGTAGTTAAATAAGCTAAGATCCTGATAGCATGGGCAGTTAGTAACCAGTGCTGGTCCCACACTTGAATCCCTCAGCGGCCAGTGGCTTTTGATCCTCTCTGTTCTTTACTGACATTATTTCAGGGGATGGAGTGGGAAATAAAATTGAAAAATTGCAGTGAGAATAAAAGTTTGTTAGGTTTTCAGGAAGCTCTTTTATTGAAAACAAGGACTATCTTGAACTAAACTAAATGGTGTAGTGGATAGAATATTCAGTGAGGTGTAACAGCTGGATACAAAGACAATTGGACTCCGGTTCATTTAAGTCCCTGTGGCATCGGACTAGACTGAGTTTCCGATGGTGCCATTTTACTGTCACTTACCTGTTTGTGATACTATTCAGCATTCAGAATGGAGTGGCTGGGAAAGTGTATTAAATCTGAGGTACTGGAATAATAGCTTAAATAAAGTGATATCACATGTTTTTTAAGTACATTTACAGTTCCTGACTAGCAGTCTCTCTGACAGGTGAAATCTATCATTTGCATATACCAGGTTATTTCAGAAAATAAGACGAACGACATAAAAAAAAAAGATCTTGATACTTCTGGAAAGTCCATTACCTAAAACCACTCATATAATATACTAATGAAATGGGTCATTACAGGAGAGGCATAAACAGTTGGAGAAATCTAATCTCCCATCTAAGAAGAAACAGGTCTAGTATACTTGATACGGAACAAATATAAACAAAGAAGTCTGGCCTTCAGTCTTACGTGCTATAGAGTAACTAGAGTGAGGTGCAACAAAGATTACAAAGCAATTAATAATTGTGACTTGAGAAAACAGTAACTCTGCCTGGTTGCCAGAGTTATATATTTGTTCTCCATGCACAGGAAGGAGTTCTGTCAGGTGATCTCTTAATCAAAGTGGCAGGTTCTGCTTCCCTTCTCTTCACTGACATTAATGTTGATGCATTTCTATTTTGATATTTCATGTGTTTCTGCATGCCACAGATAAGAGTCTGCCCACAAATGTGGAGCTTTTTCTTGCATATCCTCTGAGTGATAAGCAGTTTGGATTTTTTTGCAGAGAGAAAGCTGATTCTTGTTAGTAGAATGTAAGATAAATGAGGAAAAAAGAGCAAGCACTAGTGAAGGGTTCTTTGTTTTTAAGCACGTTCCATTGACCACATAGCCAAAAATAAATTAATAAATAAATAAATTAATATATCTTTCTTTTACCACTATGTTAATTTTAATGACAGAGGGATATTTAACATTTGCCTTTACATGCTATGACCAGTGCTGGATGAATCATTGTTTTTCAAGGCTGCTGTAATGTTTCAAAATATAGCAATGATTGGTTTTTGAGGCTTTTGTATTTTATCTTTCCTCCCTTGTAGGTGCACATGTGTAACATACATAAGCAAGTATGATTCAGCAGTAAGATAAAAGAGAATGAAATGTCATAAGCTGAAGTATTAAGATTATTATGATGTGGAATAGTGAACACAATAATTTATGGGAGAACAGAATAGCGGAATATTAAGCATCATATAGTTTCAGGTAAAACCATTGAAATAAGGGATGCTTTACTTTTATACAAAACGGCACATGCACACACGTACATACGTACATATTCACAGAGTGTGAAAGAGCAATTAATACCATGCTGAAATGGCTTGACTGCAGCATGTTTGAGTATCATAGATTCATAGAGGTTAGAGTTGGAGATCTGTTAGGTCAAAGACTCAGTTTCTCTGTCAAACAAGATTGCTGCTTATTATACATTTTGCAGCATTCTGCCACAATACCTCACATCTCATTGCCTCAACGTTTCCAGCAAGTAGACTAAATTCCACAAAATAAATATTTTTCTAATGTATTTAAGAATCAGGAGGCTGAGTTTCTGCACTGACTTCATGTGTAATAAATGTTTAAAATTGCCCCTTTCACAACAAATCGTGAAAAAGGACAGCACGTAAAACAGGTACAATTGGATTGCCAGGTGAATGAAGCACAAGATATTATGGCAAGATACGCACAAAAAGTTGCAAAAATCCTTTTGATTAGCAGAGTTCCATACCAGAAATATGAAAATGATGGGGCGGCAGAAAGAAAGAAATTACAAGTGGCAAAGATTTTTTTAACTTCTTGTGGATTATATTTTAGCACCAAATAAATGCCTCACGTCCTGCTCTTATCCAACAGTTTTCTGTGGGACCAGTGAGATTTTATACAGATAAAGTACAACTAGGAAATTATTTCGTGTATAAGTATCTCTTCTTAATTAGGAACACCTTAGACCAATGCGAAGTGGCAACTATAGCCAACCAGCTCTTCAGAGACCATTGCTTAACGTTTTGCCGATGAGAGTAATCCTGTGGATAACTGCTGCGGTAGAATTTATGTACTGTGACACACTGAAATAGTTAAAAATTTATTTTATTCATCATATCCATCCATGTATCTACCTACGCATTTATGTACTTATCTGTATTGGTATAGGTATCTGCTGGTACAGATAGGTGGATAGATAGAAAGAAAAGAAACATAGACTAGTTTTTTCTACGTGAAAATTATTTATGAATGACAAACCACACTAAAACATGGCTTATTCATCATGATAAAGGGATAAAGAAATGTGACGCATCCCCCTTCACCTTTAACTTGACAAAATTAAAAAATTGAATTAATTAATTAATTAATATTTTTATATTATCTTCTTAAAGAGCATATGCTGCTGGTGCATGTGATAGTAAATATATATTATTATGCACAAATATATATTATTACAAGATCCTTCTGGGAACCTTGGATATCTCTCCTTTTATGCATCTAAAGTGAAGAACTGTTGTCATGGATGTAAATGAACCAAGGAACATAAACTATCCAAGTGTAAACTGGAACTGACCCAAAGCAATGAAAGAGGCAGATAGGGTGATTCCTGGAGTTTGTTCTCCTTCTGAAGGCAAAGAAAGAAAATTTAGGCAAAGCATCATATCAAGTTGGGCAAAATAATTGAAAACTTCCTCTGTCAGGAATTAGAATTTTGATTAAAGTAATTGTTTAAGATTTTGAAATTGTGAAAATTTAAACAAACATTTGCTTTGAAGGGTTGCAATGAGAGGTTTAGAAGGTAGAATTTAGCTTTGATATTTCCATTTGTTACAAATTCATTCATATGCATTAATACAATCAAAAGGAGTAAATTATTTTTAAAAATGCCCTCATTAGAGTGGATATTTTGGATTCTTTTATTTTAAGAATAAATCAAATTGTTGGTCTTTTATCCTGAAAAAGAATGGGAGAACAAAATCTTAAAAAATATCCCATTGTTCTGATTATTTGTAATAAAACTCTGTGATTGCCTCTATTGTATATGATACATTTGCAAAGTACTATAAAAAAGGAAATTCAGCTTTACTATTTCCATGATGCATATTTTGGCAAGATATGATCAGTGTTCCCTAGAGTAGCACTATATAGAAAACACAGAGTTCTTAAAGTGGAAAACCTGAGCTGAAAAGTAGGGTTAAAAGTCACTTTTGTCTCCATTCTCTTTCGTCTTCAGAAAATGGTTTGTTCTCTTATCTGATAGATAACATTTGCTGTTTTGACCCTGGTGGCAAATTATGCCATGTGGTTATTACCATTATAGTGAATTTTTTCTGTTTCTATCCATTGTTTATTTTTCATTTCCTGGTTAAACTATGTTCCCTCTACTTTTAACCCCTAAAAAATACACAAGTGTTTTATCTTGTTGTAGTGTGTCACAAATACAGAATTAAATATAAACCTCAGCCCAGAATTTCCCTTTTTTCATTGTTGTTATTTTGCACCTTCTCTTTCATATGAAATTTCACGTATTCAGATGTCTCTAAACCTGACCCTGTGACCATTTATTGTATGATTGGATCAGTGGAACTGGATTCAAATGAAAGGTCAGCTGAAGGCGGGCTCTGAATAATAAAAGGATTTAATTAAGACTTTAAGGGCTAAAAAAACTCCAAATTAGAATGTGATCACAGCGTAGTAGTCGGCATAAACAGCCCAGAACTTAGAGAAACTGATTCACTTCTTTTTGACGCTTTATGCAAGAACTGCTGTATATTTAGGAGAAAATTAGCAATGAAATCCCATACTGGATCTCTGTACTGGATTGGTGCAGCCCAATTTCTTGCTGTATGTCAGCAGGGGTTTGTTTTAAAGAAAATTTTTCATCTTTGAAAGATGCATTTAAGATTGGGAATGATTTATATCTTTATCTTAACAGCAAATTTAAACAAAATTCTTTAGCTTATAATTTTTTTTAAACCTGCAGATTGCCACTTAAAACATTTGTACACTTAAAAGAAGAGTTAGAGCAAGACCTTTTTTCAATAGGTTTATTTTCAGTGCTTTCTGGTTTTAAGTTTATATTAACTGTGTTTTTATTCATCTCATTTGACATACTGTCAGCACTAAGTAACTTCTAACCTACACAGGTTGTCTTATCTATCTCTGTTTCTGAAATCTGCTGCCACATCTACAATATGCTTCTGCATTTGCATACAAGAACACTTCTGCAGTGATCATATATGGATCGTTGAATTTAGTGCTTACCATTGAAGTGCCACAGGTTGGCTCGGGAGCTACCTATTGTCAGATAACATTCAGTATCAGGCAAGTGGTATGCATGAGTTGATGCCTGTCTCAGAAGGCACCTACAGTCATTTGAGATTCAGGACATTTCTTTCTGGGATAGTCCCTGGGAGTGTAAATAAGCAGGAGGCTTCTTCCTTGCTCATAGCAGAATTTGTGGTGACAGCCCAGGAAGTGTGGCACGGAGAGTCTGCAGGGACGAGGAGTAAAATCACTGCTTTGCTTTTCAGGTAGAACTCTTATTTCTAGGCTTCCAAATAATCTGACAAAGCTGTGCAGACAGGATAATGAGATGAGTTGGTGAAAAAAAAAGTAAGCAGTACTCAGACCAGTCATATCAGGAGTTAGGCTTTAGCCAAAAATGTTCTCAACATGTTCTCAATGTTTGAGACATTTTTAAGTTTCTAGCATCTCAGATTGCTATCCTTGATCAGTGCCTTCATAACTTGGAATAAATAAAAATGCTCATTACTATGTTATTATTAATAAATACCTGTAGTGTTTATATTTTCCAATAAATTTAAAATATATTTTATGCCTATCACATTTGTACAGATTATATTTCATTGACACTTGAACTGTGTACATGTATTGATGAAGTAACATGCCTTTTATGCCTTCATGATAAATTTCCCCAAGACACACACTTATCTCCAGATTTAGATAAGCTTTATATTCTAGAGTATTTTTGTTAAACTTGCAACATTCACTATGTCCTCTGTGAAATCTTTTTTGGAAATTATTCATATAGACTAAAACAAACAAAGCACAAGCTTTTAACACTGTGTCCTTTTTCTTTTTTCTGTTTTTCCTTCTTTTTTCTTTTTCTGTTTACTTTTTCTTTCCTTTTTTTTGTTTTTTTAAATTCTTATTTTCATATAGTGCTTGAGTTAGGTTGTTCACATATCTGTATAGATACAGCAAAGGCACTGTTGCTAGAATATCACTGCTTTGACTTCCCAGCATATTTCAGTCTTTACCTGGAAAGATCACCTGCACAGGTCAGGAGAGAGTGCAGCCTGCATGTCCATGCAGCCCCTTCATCACTGTTAAGATTGCCAACAAGCAACATCAATTGTGAGGGTGCCTTTTTGATGTGGGCTACTGTCCAATAAGAATACAAAGGAGACCTTCAGCTTATTTCACACAGGTCACTAAGCCATAAGATACTGACAACTTTTGGTTGCCATTGACCTTGGGCAAATTTGAAATAATGACCCAGAGGTGAGTCGGTCCATATCCCATTACCATCACCCAAAGTCACTCAGAACTTCATGACAATAACATCTTTGAAGACCTTTTAATTTGCTTGAGAGCGAGTTTCCCCTCTTAAACCTATGCTGAATGACTCTAATCAAATTATGCTTATTCATGTTATTGCTTCAATAATATCTTAAAATCCTCTGAAACTTTTTCTGATGTTTTTTATTGCTCTCTTCCTCACCAGCAGCCAATATGAAAGTAAGTTATACTTGATAGCTATTTTTGTGACCCTTTCAGTATTTTGATTTTCAATTACTGGCTTTTGAGAATCAACCCTGCAATCAGAGAATATACTAAAATACCAATTAATTGTAATATGTCTACTGCCTAGAACTATGTTAAGGGAACCAAATTCAACATCCAAAGAAGGGAAATACAGCTGCAAAATGTTTTTTTCAGAGGCTGGATTGGATATGTACCAATTGATTTTATCCCTTACTAATGTACATTTAATTAACCATTTGTTACCTTAAGTTTCATTTCATTATATTGCTTATTTCTTATCCATGGTAACATATGAAAGCTGTTCCTGGTGCCTTAATGATAAATGGGAGAGGTTTTGATTCCTACCACTTCCAATTGCACCCATTCTGCCATATGGATAGTAAAATGTGAATGAAATAATATTTTTAATAAAAAATATACCCACTTTCAACAGAGTGACTCCTGGGATTTCAGAGAAACACTGAAACCGATTAGTATCCAAGAGACAGCAGAACCGGTAAAAGGAATCACTCACCATTAGAGAGTACACCACAGGGTATAGCCGAGTATACTATTTCCCAAACTCACTCATTGGACTGTTGAACATGTAATGACAAAGTCCCCATTAACGTTTGATGTAGTTTCATGGATTACACAATGCTGATTTGAAGTTAGATATTTGGAACATTAAAGAGCTCTTCTATTACATGAAAGGTAGCAGACTTTTTGGCTATACTGCAGCCTTGTGTGAGCATATTACTGGTATCTCCAGCTCAGTAGCTGATACTTGTTGATAGCCCTTTTTATAGGAAAGATTTTCTGGAGGTCCTGAAAAGCCGCCTCAAAAGAGCCCATGGTTAAGATGTTGATACACAAAGCAGGACATTAAAGTTCCAGTACCAGACCTGAATCGCATGGTCCAGCACTTGTACATAGACGAACCTTCTGATTTACCAAAGGGTTATCTGCTGTTTGTGTGCCTTTCAACTCTCCCCACCTATATACCTACACAGAAATTCTAGCTTGAACATGAAAAAACTTCATTTCTGGAGTTTTCATGAATGCTAGATATGGCCCCTCTCTCCAAAGCCCTGTAAGTTTCTGTGTTAAAACACTATGTTAAACACTCCTTTAAACAGTGAGGTCTTTTTTAGACAACATCCTTTTGACCTTTAACAAAAAATGAAAACTCTTTCCAGATAAGTCTACGTAAGTAACATGGGTATTGATCTTCAAACAAAGCTGTCTTCAAGGAAAAAACAGGCCCCAAAGTTTGCCTGGACCTTTAATAAACTTGGTCTATTTGAGGGACTGGAAAAAGTTGAAAGATTTTTACATAAAGTTCTCTGCCAGTTCTCTCAGCACTTTTATTAATACTTCAAATGAAGTGGCATCAGCTAAGGAGAATATGGCCTTTAAATTATGTGGGAAAAAAATTATTAATTCCGGTGTGTTTCATTTGCTTTTTTAAAGGTGCATGTAATATTTTCATTTGCTGTTATTGCTGAATAGAAAGATAGAAAAAACAAATTGTTTTGAGGATGACAGTTACTTGCACAGCCTGGATTTACTGATGAATCCTTCCAAATTTCTAAGATGTCGAAGGAAGGACCCTACCTAATGAAGTCCATATCATACATACAGATTTTTCTCTTATCTTGATTCTGATAAGGCAGGTGAAGTTATGAAAGCTACCTTTGCCAACCTTTGTAAGACTTGTATTACATTTAAAACCTTCTGCCTTTGGCATTAAGTCTGACTGAGCTTTGCTTAGCAATTTATTTTTAATCTAAACCTGACACACACATGAAATGAATCTGGCATACCAACCCATTGATCTGGATCTAGCAATATATTACAGGTGCACATCATTAGGAAATAAATACTGCCACTGAAACAATTAGGGTTTATGTAATTCAAGGGACAGTAAGATATTTCCATCAAGACTTAGAATTTTTTATTTTATTTCATACCTTACACTCTTCGTTCAGCTACCTTACATATGTCCATGATTTTCAAATACTTTTTTCCCATGTTTCAGTTGCTGTGTGGTTTCATGGTTGGGTTGAAATTTGACATTAATTATGCCTTCTGTTATAAATTAATTGCTAATGTGTAACATTGACTTAAGAAAAGATCCAGCACTTCAACTTTGTAATTTTACTAACCAGGTCCTTGAAGCTGTGATGGGCTGATTGCCTCTACTTACCCTTTTCTTTTTAGCAGTGACAAATTTAGTTTTTCATGAACTGTTGAACCCTTAGCTACATTTTCTTAACAATAATTCTGTTTTCTGAATGAGTCAAGTGAGATTTTGGCCATTTTTTTGATTGAGAAAGAGCTGTATTGCCTCTTTTTGCAAAGAGAGTGTTTATAAAAGACTACATTTCTGGCAGCACTGAAGTAGAAGGTACTCATGATATTGGCTACTTGCTGCTGGGGAGAAATGCTAACAGTGAAGAAAATGCAAAAAGCAAATACAGAAAATAGCCTACAGAAATGGTGAGAAATGGGATTGTCTGTTAGTTGAGGCTGTTTCTTCCATACATGGGTGGGTTTCTGTAGGGCTGACAAATGATTGATATTCCAGTCTTTTCCCTAAATGATTGCTTTTATGCTGAGCAAGTCCTTCAGTATCATCAAATAAAGCTCAAAGGAGTGAAGGGGAAGTCTTCAAAACTGCCACACTGTCATGGTTTCAGCTGGGATAGAGTTAATGTTTTTTTCCTAGTGGCTGTCGCATTTCAGACTTGGTATGAAAGGAATGTCAATAATGCATATGGTTTTAGTTGTTTCCAGGTGATGTTTATATTTTTCAAGACTTTTTTTCAGCTTCCCGCAGAAGCTGAGAAGGAACATAGATAGAATGAATGAATGGCCAATGCAATATTCCATACCATGGACATCATTCTTACTATATAAATAGGGGTTGGTTGGGAGGGTGGGAATTCATGATTACTGCTCCAGACAGTGCTAATTCACCAGGTGATGAGAGCGACTTGTGTCATTATTGTTATTATTGATATTATTGTTGTTATTATTGTTATCTTCCTTTTCTGTTATTGTTACTTTTAAATTGTCTTTGTCTCAACCCACAAGTTTTTTTTCTTCTTTCCCTTTCCCCTTCTTTCCTTCCTCTTCTCCCTGCCCTTCTGGGGGAAGTGGGAGAACTGCAAGAGTGGCTGCGTGGTCCTAGCTGCTGGCTGGTGTTAAACCATGATACATACAAAAGGCAGAAGTTTGTTGAATGTTTAAAAGCTGTCACATAGCAAAAATAAATCTAGATAATCAGTATTAAATATTTTGGGGTTCTGTGAATACATAAATAAGTACCCCATCTTCTGCCTTCCAAAGGTGTAGTTCAGTCAGACAAATCACCTCTTTAACCTTTGGCATCAGTGAAGAAGAGGAAAGGTATTCTCTGACCACTGTGAAGTTGATCAATATCAATCTTATTTTACTTATGCAAAGATCTTTGGATAAAAATATAATTCGGTGCATGTTCAGTTGATTTCCTTACAAAATCAGTATCCTCAGTGGTGATACTGATCTATCCAATCAAGTTTTCCTTTGTCATTTGCATATTTTTCTACTATAAATAGTTTGAACATCTGCAGCAGTAATTTATAAGCCTCATATTTATACTATTATTTATAGTACTTTTATTAGTTTAGCACCAGTACTTTTAAAAAGAATCCACTGAGATGCACTGGAGAACTTAGAAAGTAAGAAAGTGGTACCAAAAATATACTTGACCAAAAGGAAAGAGCACAAAGCAGTAAAGAAAGCATGATAAGCAATGGAGAATTACTTCTACTCTATAGAAGTAATACAGCTAAGTACTAAATATCATTTTTTTTTAATAGTGGAAATGCAATTGTGTTTCATTATAATATTAAAATTGTGACTTGAGGTTTGATTGTTTTCCTGGACTTTCCCCTTTTTTATTTCTATTTTTTGATAAAATTATAAGGAATCTGTACTCAACTACAGTCATATTTTTTCTCGTCTTCCACCAGTTGCTCTCTGAAAAGCACTATATCTGAATCTTCATTGCTTTAAGGAGTTGTGTCTTATATCAAAAGGACAGTGTCAATATCTCAGACAGCCAAGGTCCAAAAGGTTTAAAAAAAAAAGAAAAAAAAAAAGAAAAGAAAAGAAAAAACCTAGAATGTATTTTTTTCTCACTCTTTGAGTTCAAATCAGAAATGACTCTAACAAAATCACTGGGTTCACTTCTATATTAAAATAAAAAAAAAAGAAGTGAGAATAAAATCAGGACTTTTATATCTCCTTTGTAATTGATCAGACATTGCAGAGTAAAATATGAGTCTATCCCTAGCTCTCTAACCTAAGTAAATTTATTCCACTCATCTGATTTGAAAAATACATGCTTCCGTGATATTTTAAATACTAAAAACTTTCAATTTACTTGTCAAGAGTGAACAAACCAAGAGATTGCTGAAAATAGTGCACTAAAATTTTACGGAATAAATCTTAAGGTAGCCTGCTATTCTGACACTGAAGGTAAAATTAAATAAAATTAGAGCATATTATGTTCTCCTATTTGATGACTGTAGACAGTTTTAACTTTCTTATGTGTTATATAATGAATAAGTAAGCTAAGGTTAGTATAAACTGGTAAGACAAGCTTTACTGCATGGGCCGTCAGGCTTTTCAGGAGCTGGACTTAATAGTACTTAATAAGCTGCTTCTCCACCCATTCATGTTTGAGTATTAACATTGCTGGTTCATTCCTTAGCCCGCCTCTTTTCTAAACTCACAGGAGAAAAGACAGATTTCTTGTCATGTCTACAAAATGTCTACATAATTAACGCTACTCATTTTTTAAAGGGCAATTTTCACTTTTACTCTGCATTATGATCTATCATACGACAGGTAAAGACAGTGTTCACACACACAAAAAAAAAGCCTTTCCTTTCATAATCAGAATAGAATTTAAAATTCCATACATATTTATGTACAGATTTGATAAAAAATATTGGATAGCTAAAAAATAATATTAAAAACAGGGAAAGTTCCTGTCTTGGATGTGCAAGGATTACTACCAGGGAAGAGAGCGGAGTAGAAGTGGTGGCAGTGTGCTCTGCACTGCTGGTTCACAGCCTTGGAATAACCTCTTCATAAATGGGAAAAGCCAAAGAATACCCCTAACTGTATTGTGGAAAATGCAAAGGATGATTGGAGAAAAACATGGCTTAGGTAAAAATAAGTAAATAAATAAATAAAAGCAAATTAAAAAAAGGAAAGCTATCTCTCTAATTCGCTAGATGCAATGGCTGGGAGAAAACAATTCAATTTCACAAAAATTTTGCATGTCTATAAATGTATATTTTGAAGGGAACTGTCTTGGAAAATCTATTCTGCAAGGGAGGAAGAGTAAGAAAGGATGGGGAAAGGATTAAGAAAAAAAAAAAAAAGCAATATGTGTTTGTGAAGTGTTTTGGCTCCCAAATAGCATATTCAATCAAAAGCATCTGACAACCTCCACATTGGAATCTTCTGCTTGTCAGCGAGAGTACTGTGAAAAAGAGAACAGTTAATATAATCACTTCAGACTTTCAGAAAGTCCCTCCTGATGCTCTGTTAAGGAAGTCTGGTGCTATCATTTTGTTCCACAAGCAAAGCCTAGTGAAGATCACAAACTCCATGTTTTAAGTGCAAGCTTAAAAGCACAGAGTGAAGACACGGACATTTGGAATCCTTTCATCCTTTCAATTTTAATTTCTTTTTATTTTTTTTTTTTTTTACTGGGTAAGGAAGGTAATGCATTTCAAAGGGAAGAAGTAATACAGTGACTACTGTACAGACTCAGCTGATGCACTTCCTTATTTCTGTCTTGTCTACAGTTGTTCATCACTATCTTATTATTTTATGTATAAAGTGAATATTACAATAGTTGGAAATGTAAATACAGAGCAAAAAGGGAATACATTTACAGACAACATGATTTTTTTTATTTACATCACTAAAGATCAGAGAAGAGTTAATAGGACATTAAGATGTAGACAAAGTAAGAGAATAGCACAACAATAGAAGACATTTAATACAATGTGAGTCAACAACACACACTGTTGGTCCTTCACTGTGTTCCATTTAAGAACTGGAACTGACAATACGAGTATATGTCAAAATGAATTAGCACAAATGAAGACTGATATAAGAAAAAAATAAGGAAACAGTATAATTAATCTCTATAAAGCCATAATACTTCTTCATTTGTAATACTGAATTTCATTTAAGTCAGCCTAGTTCAAACGTATTAGAGTTTTGATACGTTTTATGCATACTTTTTGAAGAAAAGGATTGGGGCAAAGAAGGCTTCACTGTGAAAACACTGGAATTATTTACTCAGGAGGGCACAATAATAAAAAGTAACATAAGGAGTCATATCAACTAATGGGTGGTGTAAGTTACAGTTAGGTAGATCATGACTTCTGACTCATTATTTAAGTATAACATAAGATCATAGAGACATAAATTGAACTGAAAAGTTAAACAATTAAACATTCTGACCAATATTATATCCTTTTAATTAACTTGTATTAATCATTACCAGAAGTTACTTGAGGCCATGAAACTAAAAAAAGTAAAATTAATATTTATATGGTTAATGAGAACACCTATAGTTACATTAGACAGACTTATATATTCATACATGTATGCCTTCCTGCTCTAGGGTATAAATGAATGCAAAGTATATGGAGCAGAAGTTTTCTATATGGTGGTTGTATTCACCCTATTCTAACAAATATACGGTCCTTGTTCTGGTCACAGTGAAGACAGAAAATACAAATATGGCACAATTATTGATTTAGTTTCATAGATCTTTTCCAAAACATTGGATGTCCATAGTAGACCTGTTAGGCCTTCAAACGGGAAGAGGATAGATTTAGAGTGGATATCAGGAAGAAATTCTTTACTGTAAGGGCAGTGAGACACTGGAACAGGTTGCCCCAATGATGTCCCATCATTGGAAGTGTTCAAGGTCAGGTTGGATGGGGCTTTGAGAAACCTGATCTAGTGAATGATGTCTCTTCCCACAGCAGGGGAGTTGGAGTTAGATGATCTTTAAAAGCCCCTTCCAAACCAAACCACTGTATGATTCTATGATTTAATTTAATCAATCAAAAAATTGTAATAGAGTACTATAGTGCTTGTTTGATGTTATGTTATGATAATGAGACATAGGAAATATCTCAGCAGCCAAAGACCTAAATACTAAGAATGTAAAATAGGAGTGCTGTGTCCAAGTCTTCTTTCTCCTGTTCGCATTGACTCTTCTAAGAGAGGATTTTTAAGGATTTTATGTAAATAAAATGAGCTATTTGAATTCTTGTATTTGCCAGTGCTTGCCTGATCCCATTCAAAGACTGCTTTTCTAGCCTGTTTTGGCGTAAAATCTATTCCACCCTATCTATATTTGTATAATATTAAATGTATGCATAAACTGTCATTTCCCTGCATTACCACATAGAATAGATTTGACCATTTTCAGACTGGGTCCAAGAATTCAGAAAAGTTTATTGTGTGGACTTTTATTTTGCAGTTTCAAAAATCACCTCTTTTTCAGTTTCTTGGCAAGTTAATTGACAGGTGATAACATGACAAGTACTAAAAACATCTTTTGGTTCTATCCTAGAAGAATGGAATATATTTTGTATCTGCCTATTTTAAATTATACTTGTTCTTACTTTTTAAAATAATGATTATTTATTGAAATTCAGATAATATTTTAAGGCATAATGCATAATTTATGCAACTTTTTCATATTTATTTTAATCACCATATGTGATGTCTAAGTTTGAGAGCAAAATAATCAGTGTGCATGAGTTCAGCTGTGAAGAGTAATATTTTTTTACCTAAGTTGCTTTTCATGTTTTGATAAATATTTGTCTTTGTATTCAATAGTACATTGAATAGGATTCACATACTCAATTGTTGGCAAATTTTGTAAGAAAAAAAGATCTAGACAACTTTTGCATTAAATGTTCCACATATCTGTAATCTTTTCACTTGATTTTAATAGTGGGTTCTATTTTATAGTTTAAGGTCCTCAGGTATTATTTCAGGCTGGGTTCTAGTTGGAACAGTGCTCAACAAAAGAACATAACCACTATAATGTTCAAATACTTAGTTTACGTGATTGGTAATGTTTTTCTTTTCTATCATTAAAATATTTTTATTTTAATAATTTGATACAAATCAAATACTTTTCTGAACAGCAAAGTAGAAGGAGCAGCTAGGCTGAGGAAGGAAACCTTGTAGAAACAGCTATTGTTGATAATGATTAAAAATGGCAAGACAAATTATCCTCTTAAGATATAGTCAGCATGAATGTCCTTTTTTAATGCAGTCATGTTGTTCTAATTGTTCTTTACTTTCTCTTCCCAGACATTTCTTAAACAGGCAGTTATTACAGAAGCACACACGTGTCTTTATCCAGGAACTCATGTCTTGAGCAGTATGTGTTTATCAATGAAAAGCAGGTGCTCTCTTTTTGCTCATCACCATTTGGATTGCTTTCAACTGATAATGCCTTTAAAAAATGTGAAGAATGCCAGCCAATTTTATATCAGAACTGCTATAACTAGTCATATTTTTAGTTTTATTGCCAAGAATATCTTGTTTCTTGAAAGCTTCTATTGGACTCTGCTGCCACTGATGTCAATCTGGATCAGTCCAGCTGTACAGTCAGCGTTTCTTGGCACTGATCTGTGAGAAGCTGGCTATACATGCTCTTTGTCTTTGAAACGTTTAAACTAAACTTAAGAAAAAACCTCAACTCGCTTTTCTTCTCTTTACCAGCATTTTTCTGTACTTTACTGGAATTCTTGCAAGTTGAGTATCATTTGATTTCTATTTATTAGCTACAATGCAAAAGGCAGTTCTAAGTACAATCTGTTTTCATATCACCGAAGAGGTTATCCTGAGATATGGATCAAAGTGCTGATTCTGGTATTTTTGGGTGTATTCAGCAATGTACTGTGGACATCTAAATGTTGACTTTTGTGTGTAAGCTTAGTGCCTGGGTTCCTGTAACAGTGGAAACTGGGTCTCAGTTTGGTTGCCTGTATTTCTGTTTGCATCTGGAGCCACATGAGGTGCCCTTGGATATCTTAGATCATAGTTCTCAGAGATATAGCTCAGTACCCATGGGATATTTGTACCATAACGCTACCTGGGGACAGAGAGGGCACTATGCCCTCAATTAAGCTTCTATGTGTCTACTGCTAGATGTCTAATCTTCCATTATGATCCAGTGAAATCTGACGTTTGAGCTGCTTCAGAGTATTGTATATTGCCATATGAGATGGTCTGGAATATCCTCTCTGGCATCCAGCTGCCAGTATAAGTCTCCTCTCCTGAAATATCTACCAGTCCCATATGAATATCTCTGATAAAGTAATGCATCTTAAATGGCACAAGGAACATTGGTGTGATAAAGTCATAGGATCACAGAATCATAAAATTGCTGAGGTTGGAAGGGACCTTTAAGATCATCAAGTCCAACCATTAACCTACCCTGACAAAAACCACTTCTAAACCATGTCCCTAGGTACCACATCTACCCTTTTTTTAAACACCTCCAGGGATGGTGAATCCACCACCTCCCTGGGCAGCCTATTCCAATGTTTAATAACCCTTTCAGTGAAAAAATGTTTCCTAATATCCAATCTAAACCTCCCCTGGCATAACTTGAACCCGTTTCCTCTTATCCTATCACTTGTCATCAGGGAGAAGAGGTCAACCCCCATCTCTCTACACCCTCCTTTCAGGTAGTTGTAGAGGGTGATAAGGTCTCCCCTCAGCCTCCTCTTCTCCAGACTAAACAACTCCAGCTCCCTCAGTCGTTCCTTATAAGGTTTGTACTCCAGACCCCTCACCAGCTTTGTAGCCCTTCTCTGGACACGCTCCAACACCTCAATGTCCTTCTTGTAGTGAGGGGCCCAAAACTGAACGCCGTACTCGAGGTGGGGCCTCACCAGTGCCGAGTACAGGGGGATGATCACTTCCCTAGTCCGGCTCACCACACTATTCCTGATACAGGCTAGGATGCTGTTGGCCTTCTTGGCCACCTGGGCACACTGCTGACTCATATTCAGCCGGCTGTCAACCAACACCCCCAAGTCCTTTTCTGCCAGGCAGCTTTTGAGCCACTCCACCCCAATCCTGTAGCGCTGCATGGGGTTGTTGTGACCCAAGTGCAGGACCCGGCACTTGGCCTTGTTGAACCTCATACCATTGGCCTCAGCCCATCGGTCCAACCTGTCCAGATCCCTCTGCAGAGCCAACCTACCCTCAAGCAGATCAACACACCCGCCCAGTTTAGTGTCATCTGCGAACTTACTGAGGGTGCATTCAATCCCCTCATCCAGATCATTGATAAAGATATTAAAGGGAACCGGCCCCAGCACCGAGCCCTTGGGGACACCACTTGTGACCGGACACCAACTGGATTTAACTCCGTTTACCAACACACTCTGGGCACGGCCATCCAGCCAGTTTTTTACCCAGTGAAGAGTACACCTGTCCAGGCCATGAGCAGCCAGTTTCTCCAGGAGAATGCTGTGGGAAACAGTGTCAAAAGCTTTGCAAAAATCCAAGTAGATAACATCCACAGCTTTTCCCTCATCCACCAAGCGGGTCACCTTATCATAGAAGGAGATCAGGTTTGTCAGGCATGACCTGCCTTTCACAAACCCATGCTGACTGGGCCTGATCACCCCGTTCTCCTGCATGTGCCGTGTAATGGCACTGAGGAGGATCTGTTCCATGACCTTCCCAGGCACCGAGGTCAGACTGACTGGCCAGTAGTTCCCTGGATCCTCCTTCTGGCCCTTCTTGTGGATGGGTGTCACCTTTGCCAACCTCCAGTCATCTGGGACCTCCCCGGTTATCCAGGACTGCTCATAAAAGATGCAAAGTGGCCTGGCAAGCACTTCCGCCAGCTCTTTCAATACCCTTGGGTGGATCCCATCTGGCCCCATAGATTTGTGCACCTCCATGTGCTGAAGCAGGTCCCTCACCATTTCTCTTTGGATTACAGGGGCTTCATTCTGCTCCCCATCCCTGTCTTCTAGCTCAGGGGTCTGGGTACTCAGGGAACAACTGGTCCTACTGCTGAAGAGTGAGGCAAAGGCGGCCTTATGTACCTCAGCCTTTTCCTCATCCTTGGTCACTATGTTACTGGCCCCATCTACTAGAGGACAGAGATTATCCTTAGTCCTCTTCTTATTCCTAATATATTTATAGAAACTTTTTTTATTGTCCTTGACAACAGAAGCCAGGTTTAGTTCTAGCTGGGCTTTGGCCCTCCTGATTTTTTCCCTACATAGCTTCACTACCTCTTTGTAGTCCTCTTGAGTGTCCTGCCCTTCCTTCCAAAGGCCATAAATCCCCTTTTTTTCCCTAAATTGCAACACTAGCTCCCTGTTTGGCCAGGCTGGTCTTTTTTCCTGACGGTTTGTCTTCCGGCACATGGGGACAGCCTGCTCCTGCGCCTTTAAGACTTCCTTCTCGAAAAACACCCAGGCTTCCTGGGCTCCTTTGCCCTGGAGGACTGTCTCCCAGGGGACTTTGTCAACTAGGCTCCTGAAAAGTCAATGGGATATTTATTATCTATAATCTGCTACTGAATTATTTATTTTAAGAATAATATTTGTAATTACGGATTTTATTTTTAATGTAAAGATTATCAGTAATTCTTTGGTGACTTGCTGGAAAGTTAGCATGGCATTGAAGATAAACTAATAAATACAAAATCTCCCTGTCTTGAAAAATAAAGTATTTCCATGCTGAATCATATTTCATAAACAGAATGGATTTTGCCAACTATTTTATGGGATGGGAATTAATTATTAATGCATAATTACTAACCTGATGTGACAGGTACCAATATTTTTATCATAAAAAATTAAATAGAGATTTTTAAAGTTCAAGCAAAGAGAAAGATTTAAAAAATTCAAACACGTTGGACCCAGGACTAAAATTAGATGCTTAAAAACAAAAACAAAGCAAAACCTAAACAAAAACCAAGCACAAACAAAATGCTAACTGAACATGGAAAACCAGCTGAGTCAATTTAATAACTTGCTAAAAAGTTTTTAAATTACCAATTAATTTGTAAAGCTTATAGCATGTTTTTGCTTCTGTTCTCTCTTTGAGATAGTTTGATTTGGGAACAGAGGAGTCAAGAAGAGTGTGGCCAGCAGGTTGAGGGAGGTCATCCTCCGCCTCTACTCTGCCTTGGTGAGGCCGCACCTGGAGTGCTGTGTCCAGTTCTGGGCTCCCCGGCTCAAGAAGGACAGGGAACTGCTGGAGAGGGTGCAGCAGAGAGCTACCAAGATGATCAGGGGACTGCAACACCTCTCTGATGAAGAAAGGCTGAGGGATTTGGGTCTCTTCAGTCTGGAAGAAAGACGGCTGAGGGGGGATCTTATCAACACTTATAAATACTTAAAGGGTGGGTGTCAGGAGGATGGGGCCAGGCTCTTCTCAGTGGTGCCTGGCAACAGGACAAGAGGTAATGGGCACAAACTTGAGCATAGGAAGTTCCACCTAAACATGAGGAGGAACTTCTTTACTTTGAGGGTGGCAGAGCCCTGTCACAGGCTGCCCAGGGAGGTGGTGGAGTCTCCTTCTCTGGAGACATTGAAAACCCGCCTGGACGTGTTCCTGTGCAACCTGCTCTAGGTGACCCTGCTCTGGCAAGGGGGTTGGACTAGATGATCTCCAGAGGTCCCTTCCAACCCTACCATTCTGTGATTCTGTGATTCCGACAATTTTTTTGACTCACCAAAATCAGGGAATAAAAAAAATAATCAAAATCCTTTGTTTTTATGTTAAATATCCATTCTGTTATGTTGCATGTCATAGATTAAAAACACTTATCTTTCTGAACAATTTTCTAGCAATTTTAATCAACATAATTCATCAATTAGTTTTCAAGTGACATATAAATTTAGAAACTTAACGATTTACAGGATCTGCTTTGGGGAATAATTGGTCAAATTCTTATCTGTAGTATTGAGATGTAAACTTAGATCTAATCCTCTGAATTTAACTAGAATTTAATCCTACTTTACACGAACATAATTGAGAATAGCATTTAACTCACTGTTTTTCTGAAACAAATGCCTCCCTTGGGATAGCTTCTCCTTTCCTAATACTGAAACAAATCAAAGCCAGGAGAGTTGTAACTATGTACTTGCCTGAAAGGAAAATGCTTAGCTAACGCTATCAGCACTCAACCTGAAGCTGCTTTCAGAATCAGAGATGAATGTAGCCCATACTCTGGTCACAGCCAGAGGATGAAAACTTCCAGTCACAAGAGGAGAATGTGCCACGAGAACCTACCCTCCCTTTTCTCCTGTAATATCCTACCTTAAGGACTGAAGATGGACAGCTGAATTACGACAGGGAATGGGTTTGCTCATATTACTCAGATATTCCAGACTTCAGATCAGTCTATATAGGCTGTAGTTTCTCATATTTATATGGAAACTATTATAAATACTGCATTAATTACTCAGAAATGGGTAATTCAGGTGATACAGGAGTAAGTCACTACCTATAAGGGAATTGCATACCTTTACTTGAAGGACCTACAGTTATATATACCAAGGTACACTAATAATAATCAAGAAAACTACGGAATAGTAAATGAATACACAAGAAATTAAGTGAGTTACTGTGATGACAGGTAAATTGGTACAAGCATCTACACAACTGCATCTTTAAAAGAGTTCATCACATTATTTATCATTCTCTGATAAATAAAATAAAATAAAATAAAATAAAATAAAATAAAATAAAATAAAATAAAATAAAATAAAATAAAATAAAATAAAATAAAATAAAATAAAGTAAAATAAAATAAAATAAAATAATTAAATAATTAAATAAAATATTGAGTTTAGCACAGAAGAAAATTTTGCAGTAGAGATGCAAGACAGATTTGACATGTGGAAGATGTAGGTATAGAAGCTTAAACAGTACCTAAGAATATGACAGCTGTAGATAGAGCAATATAGGCACCAGTTAGCTGAAAAATAACTTTTCAAGAGTGAGAAAAAATACAGATAACTTACACAGAATGACCAAAAGGTGTTATGTCCACACAAAGATCCAAAATGTAAAGGTTTGCCTGAGGAAACAAACAAACTTTGTGACTAAAGTAGACTCTGTATAGTGGAAAAAAGTCTGGATGAACTCATGGGAAAGTACTCTCTTCATGTTTGTGATTTCCTGTGATTGCCCGTTTTCTTTTATTGAAATAGATTTGGGTATTATTAGTTCTACTTTACACAATCAGAGAAGTGCTTTGTGATTTCTGAGGTTTTTCCTCACTGCATATAGTTATTGATTTTTAATTTCAGTGCTAAATGCTTTAATATATACTTTGAATGGAAACTTGAATTGTCAAGTTTTTAAATTTTTTTTGAATCTGAAAATAATTGCTTTAGGTTTTGGAGTCCTGTGGCTACATCATCATCCAATATATTAAACGATAAATAGTCACAGAGAAAAGCTGAAAAGCATGAGTCATTAAAGAAACTGACAACAAAAGGTTGTTATATATATGATAAATATAGCTTTTTTTATAATTTTTTTTTTGTTTTGTTCTGGGAATATTGTAGTGCTTAGACACTTTCCAGATTCACTGTTTAAATAGTAGTGTTCACCATTTTAGTAAATTTGTAAGTATAAGAATATAAGATTTAAAAATGGTTGGTGTGCACAAAAACTTGCCATATTTTTTTCCAGCTTCATGAGCTGATCTAATGAATCTAGGGTCAAAACACCCTAGAAAGTTTGTCATGCTATGGTAGACTGGTTATATGGGATCTAAGGCTATTTAATATAGGTGGGATTATTGTACAATGTGACTAAAGGTATGTAATATGCCACTTTCTCATTGAAAACAACTTCACATTGATAAGTTAGAAAAACTTTGAAGATACAGGATAAGTCAAAGGAAATTAAAAAGATGTCACAAATAGCACTTTTACAATTAACTTGTCACAAAAATGAAGCTACACCTTTAGGCTGTTAGAAGTTAATACTGCAGATGAGATTACTGTCTGCAGTTTTAAAGTCTGTGGATGTTAATACCACTAGAAACAGTGGCTCACCTCTTCTGATATTAGAGATCTAAAAGTTTCTACTCCCTGGAACTTCAGAAAAATATGGATAAACTCACAAACAAACCAAGCTAAAAATATAAAATTGAACTAACAAAAGCAACACCAGAGACTATATTTTGTGGGGGCTAAAGGAACAGAATCTCTCTGAGGCAGAATTGATGATGCTTTTTTATGAGGTTTCCAGTCATGACCTAATATAATGCAACTGTTGCCCATGGGTTAAAGTAAAGCACTTGTAGTTACCAGCATAAAACTCTGCCTGTTTAAATTCCCCTTCTGCACTGTTTCTCTACCTTTATTTTAATCATGTAGCTGCAGATATAGCTTTATTTCCATGGTTTTACAAAAGGTTTTTTAAACTTCCGTTTAAAACGTAGAAATCTAAATATGGAAAAGAACTAATTAGTATTTTATCTCCCTTCAATAATTTCAATATTCCTATACGAATCTGTAAAACACAATGCTACATAAATATTCATAGTTCATACCTAAAGTGGGAATGTGTAGGAGGAGGGCGTACCTTATTTGAGTAATGACAACCTGTCCTATATATGCAAATTGCATTTGATAGAGTTCTAAACACACATACATGTATTCAACTCTCCCTCTAGCTCAAACATATCCATGGCATAGACTTCACCTCAGCATATATGGAAGCCTGTAGGAAGATTACTGTAACAGAACATTTTATTCAGTTTCAATTTCTCAGTTACTCTTTTCCAAAATTCTCTTGCTTTTCGAATGCTACCTTAGCTTTAGATTACATAAACCAAGTCTCAATGATCCGCTTTTATTTTAGGACTTTTTGCTAATACACTTCCTGTAGCCAATGCAGCATCCTCACCTACTACATATTAAAAGATTTTCTCTAGTATTACTAGAGCTACTAGTCAAACTGAAAATTTAACTAATTTATTTTTGTACTTGGGCAGGCAAGTCTCACAAAACCCGTGGAGTAACCAGACAACCTGATTTTAGACCTCATTTTTAGAACTGTTCTTAGGGCTGTGTTTGTAAAATTAGGACAGCTGACTTAACACTCAGAGACCTTTGCATTGCTACAAAAAATCCGATATTGCTTAATCAGACTGCAGCAGATACAGATAAGAAACTGCAATTCAAAAGTCCCAGCAATTTACTCCAAATCACTTAGCTATATTTGGAATTCCTATCAAATTCTATATGTCAAGTTATATTGGAAACTGCCACCATATCAGAAATGGTAGTGATAAGCTTCTGTGCCAGTTTATTTCAGTGTTGAGCAGTCCATTATTCCTTATGGGCTGTGCTGATTATAACTGAGTGCTAGATCAACATTTGTCCACTAGACA
Source organism: Larus michahellis (assembly GCF_964199755.1). Classification (NCBI taxonomy): domain Eukaryota; kingdom Metazoa; phylum Chordata; class Aves; order Charadriiformes; family Laridae; genus Larus; species Larus michahellis. Next base: position 161,099,510 of record NC_133896.1, read on the forward strand.
GTAACTAAGGCTAACACATATAGTTCAAAAATACTGGAGATTTGAAGAAACGTATTTCCGTGATTGTATTTGTGTATTTCCTGTGACAAATGTGTAATGGAACATTAAGTTAGAAGTTAATTTAAAAAGTGAAAAGATGCTGTGAGTGTACAAAGAAATATAGTATATTAACACCACTGTGTGTAGTTTTTATGCAAAGTGGACAGGAAGAAATGGCTAGAAAACTGTACTCAGGGAAAGAAATTGCTTTTATTAATTCTCCATTCAGTTCTCCATTTTAAAGCTTCACAAATACAGGCTGGGTGGAGGATGGATAGAGAGCAGCCCTGAGGAGAAGGACTTGGGGGTGTTGGTGGATGAGAAGCTTGACATGAGCCCACAATTTGTGCTCATAGCCCAGAAAGCCAACTGCATCCTGGGCTGCATCAAAAGAAGCATGGCCAGCAGATCCAGAGAGGTGACTCTGCGCCTCTACTCTGCTCTCATGAGACCCCACCTGGAGTACTGCATCCAGCTCTGGATCTCCCATCATAAGAACATAGACCTGTTGGAACGGGTCCAGAGGAGGGCCACAAAGATGATCAGAGCACTGGAGCACCTCTCCTAAGAAGACAGGCTGAGAGAGCTGGGGGTTTTCAGCCTGGAGAAGAGGATGTTCTGGGGAGACCTTATAGCAGCTTTCCAGTATCTGAAGGGCACCTACAAGGTGGAGAGGAACTGTTTACAAGGGCTTGTAGTGATAGGATGAGATATAATGGCTTCAAACTGGAAGAAGGTAGATTTAGATCAGGTATCAGGAAGAAATTTTTCACTGTGAGAGTGATAAGGCCCTGGAACAGGTTGCGCAGAGAAGTTGTGGATGCCCCATCCCTGGAAGTGTTCAAGGCCAGGCTGGATGGGGCTTTGAGCAGCCTGGTCTAGTGGGAGGTGTCCCTGACCATGGCGGGGGGTTGGAACTAGATGGTCTTCATGGTCCCTTCCAAGCTAAACCATTCTATGATTCTGTGATTCTATTATTTACAGTATTTCAATAGTCCATAACTTATTCTGAAAATGCATTTATTCATTGACAAAAAAAAAGACTTCTTATAAAAAAAAAAAGTCAAAATCATAAACAGAATTTTAACAATAGAAGTATTTACAGAAGGATAGGGTGGGAAGTTTTAAAAAATACTTTGATGTCCTACTATGCCTATGGAATCTATCTGCATTTATTTGTTCATGTATTAAAGCTGCATATGAAGTATTCAAAAGATTGGAAATTATAAAATTAAATGATGCCACTCTACAGCCATGGTTCATTTCACCCTGGATTATGATATACTCCTTAAATATACGGCTATGCTCTCATTTTCCATTCACTGTAACTTGTAATCTTTGTTATGTGCAGAGAATTGAGAGAAATTCCTGAGTTGTTTAATGAATATTTCTTCAAATTCACAACACTTACGTGTGAGCCCGAGTATCATTCCCACTCCCCTGATTGTCTTCTAAATATTTTTGAAAGGAGAGATGGAGAGGAGGGGAGAGGGGAGGAGAGGAGAGGAGAGGAGAGGAGAGGAGAGGAGAGGAGAGGAGAAAAATCCAGGTTTGATGGTATGGAACACAAAGGTGCCTCTTTTGGAAAGTGAAATTTAAAAAACATGAAATATAAACCTGAATTCCTTGTGCAACGAAGGTAGCTTTCGTCATACTTAATTGGAGCTACCTAAGAGTTAATGATTTTTATTTTATTTTTTTTTTTCAATAAGTGTACTTTCAAGGATTTCTTTCCTCTGCCTTGTACACCTTTTAGAAGCTGGACTAAATCCCCATGTGGAGGCATTTATCTCTCATTTTTAACTATAGAGCACCTACATATTTGATCCATAGAAGACAGCATCATTAGCATGAAAGACATATCTAACAGAGGACATGAAATGTCCAAAAAAGAGCATTTTTGAAAGTTTGCCTCTCCCTTGAACTTAGGCACTTGTCTAACGATGGATTGTAACCTTTTTATAAATATGAGTAGGTTTTTCTTTTCTTTCAAAATGAAAGCAGGCTGTAATTATTGTGTTGTTACTCCTGCCTACATTTTCATAGAACAGAATCATAGAACAGTTCAGGTTGGAATGGACCGTAAAGATCATCTAGTTCCAACCCCCCCTGCCATGGGCGGGGACACCTCCCACTAGACCAGGCTGCTCAAAGCCCCATCCAGCCTGGCCTTGAACACTTCCAGGGATGGGGCATCCACAACTTCTCTCGGCAACCTGTTCCAGTGCCTCACCACCCTCACAGTAAAGAATTTCTTCCTGATACCCGATCTAAATCTACCTTCTTTCAGTTTGAAGCCATTACCCCTTGTCCTATCATTACACTCCCTGATAAAGAGTCCCTCCCCTTCCTTCCTGTAGGCCCCCTTTAGGTACTGGAAGGCTGCTATAAGGTCTCCCCGGAGCCTTCTCTTCTCCAGGCTGAACAACCCCATCTCTCTCAGCCTGTCCTCATAGGAGAGGTGCTCCAGCCCTCTGACCATCTTCGTGGCCTATTTTGTAATACAGCAAGAACTACACTACTTGTCCAACAAACTAGATTTGTGTTCAGTGTCCTCTTCTGCCTGAACGAATTCATACCCACGTGCTGAGCTACAGCTTACCTTTGTAGCCACGTTTTCTGTAAAATCTAGCCCACAGTGCAGCTGAGGATATAAAAGTCATGAACCTTCGAAAAAGCAGTAGTAAGAAGGAGCATGACCCTTGCATGCTGATGAGGGCATTCTCCTGGGTTTTATCTCATCAGTCTTGAATAAAAAATCAGTCTTGAATAAAAAATACTAAAGCACTCTAGAACAAGGACATAAACTGACGACTTGTTCTTCCCAAAGAATGCTTCTAGCAAGAGTACCTTTATTGTTATGCTACATAATAATGCTATTTATTTACATTCTAACAGAAAAATATTTTATTATTTTTGCAGACAGACAGAGAGGATCTGTTTGTCTGAGAGCATACCAGGCAATGTAATGTTATTTTATAATGCCATGGAAGATGTTGATGTCAAATCTGTGCTCTTAGTACGGACAACTGATCTAAGTGTCTAAATGAACCTCGGTGATTATGAAAATCAAAATTACTAACAGTAAGTACCTAGGCTGCTTGTATGCAGTTTATGATTTTATTTGTTTCTTACTTCTAGAGAAAACATGGCAGAAATGTATGTCTTTTGACTTTTTTTGTCTTTGTAGACTGTGTCAGAGAAGAGTCAAAATTTAAAGTTATGAAAGTTTAGTCTTTCTCTTTGTTTCTTTTCTCCTTCATCTAAAATTAAAATAACTGCAGACAGGTATGAGAATAAAGGGAAGTTATATATGGTGAGATGAAATTTATCATTACTTTTTGTCATCATTTTATGTCATGTTTCATACTATGAAATAGAACACCATCCTTTTATAACACTGGCACTAGGAGCAATTGTAGAGGAGCAAGGAATTTCTCAGTAAAGTCTGTTTAATTACCTTTGAAAAAAAGCTAAAAAAATGCAGGGTTTTGTAGTATAGCAGTTTCTCCGGTTCGCTGTCTAAGAGCATGGCACCATAAGGTGATGTCACACACCCTGAGAGATCAGTTACAAGTATATTGCTATTTACTATGTCTACATGTGTAACAGAGAAATGGTGTATTTGTAACCTAGGACTAAATGAGACAATAGCACAAAATAAAAAAAGTAATATTAAAGATCAGATGAACATTCAGAAATCCTTACATCAGTCCAAGACCTCTGCTTCCAAGTCTGCAAAAAAACCCACAAGATGACACCATCTTCCACATTCTTGGTAGACACTTGAAGTGGAAAAACATTCAGCTAAGATTTCAAAACCACTAGGAACAATATTAGTGTGACTAATCTTCACACGTGAAGAAAATTATTACCTATTTTTTTCTACTAAATGTTAGCATTTTTTTTTCTGTTTAAAACATCTAGTCTTAGTTAAACTGTACAGGTTTTGTAGGTTAGAAAAGGACATTCACTAGTCTGTCAGTTGGACCAAAAAAAAATCAACAAATGAAGGCTTGTATGTAAAAAAACTATTACACGGTTAAAGAAGAAAAAAAAAAAGTAAGGGCATATTAGCAAAGATCTAAAACTTTTAGATAATCATTCTTATTACTATAAATCTTAAACATGTACAAACTAGGTGACTCAAGTCAAGACACTCAGACGCAACACCTTTATTTCTTTCGCTTAGGAACTGATAGATTGGTATTGTTAAATTATGTTAATGCTTTAATGTTATGCTGTGTTATGCATAATTTATAACTCTGGTGCCAAAATGCATGAGTGCAGTTCTCTTGATTAGATATTTTAAGAGCTGAGAAATCTGCAAACTCTCTGGCTGACATTATTTTATTTAGCAAACCTGCTAATGCAATGTTTTTTTAGCATATTCACAATGAGTAGATTTTGGAAGAATGATGGATATATCAATAAGTTTTGTCATGAGGAGTGTACGTAGATAATCCATGACAGGATTAATTACTTCAGTGTATCATGTTAACAAAAGCAAAGTAGGAATAGATTATCATAGACTACTACACCTGATTAAGAAGTCTCATACTAGTTTCTGTAGAATATGTAAAATTCTCTCTGTTCTACACATTTAAAGATAACAGCATAACTCTGTTAAAATTAACAGAATAAAGTGTGAAGTGTCACTTGATTCTGAATTTTAATGCTGAAGCAGTGCTATTTTTTATTCAGTGAAGTCCTTCATAAGCATTTCAAGTACTGACAATTTTTTAGGGATTCTGAATCTCATTTGCAGGTGAAATAACTTACTATAATGTTGCAGAAGGAATAGAGGAGGTTTGGCAATAAAGATGACATCAGAAGACAGTTTTAAAGGACTAGGCTGCCCTAAATTTAGGTCATACTTCAGACTAGAAAGCTAGGGTTTGAAGAAAACTCCTGACTTACTGTACCCAAATGCTGTCATGAATAATTACACTATATATTCCTGTTGGTATAACAGTCATGATCCATCTTAAAACAATATAGGATTTTTGACTTCCCTGTTCCCACTGAAAACCCATGTCAGAGCCTCATGATTCCAACAACTGGAAATGTCTAGCCTAAACTTATTCACAACTAGTTTATATTGATCTGCCCCCAGACCACCAATTTTCTTTATTTTAAGATCTTTTCTTAGCTGTTTATCTCTCTGACCATTCTTCTTCTTAGGATAACAAAACCATGCTCTTTTTCTCTCCACTCCTTAATGTCTTCATTTAGTTATATTCACCTGTTCGCTTTCTGAATATAAGTGACTCAAAAAGCATGTAAATTTCCAGAATAAACATCATCAGTGTCTTATAAAGCAAAAGTAATACTTTCTCTGTTTCCTGAGAAAACTTTCCCTGAAACATTCTAAGACCAAGTCTGCCTTTTCATTGCCTTGTGATCAATATTAATCACCCTGTGATGACTCTTCTGATGTCATCCCTTTATGATTGTTTCTGAGATTCCAGCAACCGTTTGTTAGTTCATTAGTTTCTAAACATGTGACCTTGTATTTTGAACTACGAGGTTGTACTCAATTCTTATTAATCCAGTTCAATGTTCTTCCTGCTCTCCTTCTTGTTTTATACTATCTGAAATCCATTTTCTCACCCAAAAAAAGAGATAGGAAGGAAAAACCACAGAGCTGCAATTCATGGAACACTGTAAAAGATCAAGGTGCATGTAATCAGAATGACCCATGTAGTCTGAGTTACACTTGAAAATTATGCTTTAAATTGTGAATACAACTGAATTGGACCAAATTCTGAATCCACCAATAAGCTATTACACAAATGAACCTTTTTTTTTTTTTTCCTCTTAGGGAATGATATCTTAAAGTTTTTATTGTTTCTTCTTATTTTGTGGTGTTCCTCTTGTATACACCATTTATTTTATACTTGCAAAGACTTATTACATTAGTCTTATTATCAGGAGTTCTGTCATTTAGAATGACAGGCAGTACCTAAACCTTTATCCAGCTATGCAGAACTATTTAAAGGACTAGGAAGTGAAGTATCTTTTTACTAAATTTTTCATTGACCTTGGATGTGACATCTGCCAGAACATATAAAGGAATATGGTTTGAAGCGGCAAAGAAGATGTGATGTGATATTTGGTGAGACTGTGGTTGTGAAAAATTTATATCTAAAAGAAACTATATTATTCATATAGACATAAAATGTTTTAGGAAACATGAGTATATAACTATTTCAAACACACGCTCTTCTATGAGCTACAGGATACCTGATACTCTCAGTTTCCAAGAAAGGATACAAACACTGAGAGGTTTTTTCATCCTTCTTAGGTTTTCTCTTTAGCGAGAAATTACATTGGATTCATTCTTGCAAGAGTATTCTCCATCATGATTTTCTGACCTCTAATTCCTCTAAGAAGACATTATATGCAAGTACAGTTGTTGAGAAATAGGTAGGCAAGTATTTTTAATTAGTTGGTTCTTCACTTTGATTTCTATCCAGCTAACATATGCGGATGATTCCATTAATCTCAGTATAATCATATGTTTAAGTATATTCAAGAATCAAATTTGTGTTTACTGTGTTCAGTCCATTTGGAAGACTTTGTAAGTGGAAGAATGGTACATATCTCTCCGCTTTCCTCTTCAGGAATAAGTCTGTTATCTAAAACTTCATGAGAGTATTTCCAAACATATGAGGGTGATCTGAACAAATCAGCTGCAGAGGACCAAAACAGAATCATCAGCAAGAATGTTTCTGACGTCTGTTTCTTTCACTGGGAAGGTGAGGGTACACATGTGGCAATTGGACATCAAAAGGGAATGAGAGATATAATTTACTAATCCATGTTCATACTTAAAGGAGAAAAAATGATCATTAACTATAATGAAAAATTTATGGAGTTGAGAATTTATAATACCTTCCAGGAACACATAAGATGAAGGGATAACTGTTGGATTCTTGATCAAAGTTCACAGGGTATAATAAGTGGGTATAGTTATTCCATGTAAATTTTTGAAAGGGAGTTATCCTTCATTTTCTTGTTATGCAGGTGATCCTCTCACTGTCTGCAGTGGTGAGGAAAGAGAACTCTCGTCATTCTTTCTACTAATAATGATGGAAAGCATGAAAAAATCTATCAAATTGTATCAGTTAACTTGGCTATTGCTTTAGCTCTCTTGATCTCAGAAAAGGAAGCAACCAAGTTGCTCTGGTTTTTGGTGGTTGTTTTTTTGTTTAGTTGGGTTTTGTTTGTTTATTTGTTTTTTTCCTGGAGTTTTTCTTACAGTCAGGAATTGCAGAGAGTATGCATAAGTACGTATAAAAATGATTTTTCTTCTCTCTCCCATTTTCCTGGATGAAATAACTACTGCACTGAAGTTGATTTTCAGGAGAAACGCAAATTAAGAGATATTTTGCACAAGTTATGGTCTCCATCAGAGGCAAGGTGAAAGGGCAAGAATTAAAGTCCCACCAAATCCATTTGCTTTTTGGACTTAGGGAATGGTGTGAGAGTCCTTCTATTTAATCTTTGAAACAAGTGAAATAGAAGAAAGAATGCTCTTATACCAGTTTGTGATTTCATAACTCCTGTTTTCCTTAATAGTCAAGAGAAGAAAGCTGAATAATGAATAAAAAATACCCAAGGTATGTGAATACATGCATAGGCATAAACTGTCCTTCTTTCCCCAACTTTGAGAAATGCTAAGCAGTGGAGAAACAATATAACCTCTCCCAATCTCATTTTGGTACAAAGCATCATGCAGAGAGATCAATAGTAATTTCATTGCAATAATTTGTCACCTAATACAGTCAACAGAAGAAAAAGGTGACAAACCACCGACAATACTACCTTCCAAAACTTTAGCCTCTATTACTATTGCTTCTGAGAGCAAGAAATATTTGTGGTAGACAAAAAGAGAACAAAGAACTTAAGAAAAAAAAAATAAAACCCCTGTCTATACAAGACAAAGCTTCTATATATTAATACAACAAAAGATGTTACTGGCTCAGGAAGATAATTTGCATGGGATGTACATAATTAAGATACTTGCACAGAATCTGATGATGTACTTAGAAAAAACAATCAAATGAACAAACCAATTATTATTTCTTAACATCAGGTCTGGGACTGTCATGTTAGTCAATAACAAGAATGAAACATTTTTAAGCACAGTAAAAAAATGAAAAATAGGCTTGGGCCAAGTTTGCCTATATTGGTCAATATTCATTCACATAATATATGTAATGGACATATTGGGAAATAAGAGCCTTTAGGTAAATTATTTTAAGACTTCAAAACTAAAAAAAAATTGCAAGTGAAAGGAATTTGTTTGCCACAACATTGATTTAAAACAAAACAAAACAAAACAAACAACCCCCACAAAAAATGGTGTAAATCTCATTAGAAACAATGCATACATTAAGAGATAATCCTAATCTTTTTCCACTCAATGACTTTCCCTGTTTAATTCAACTCATTTGGAAAATGTTTTTCTTTTTACAAAAAAAAAAAAATGACAAAAACCCCCCTAACAAACAATGACAACAACAAAAAAAACCAAACCCAAAACGCCAACAAGTGACCAATAGTAAAGGATTTATAATTTCAAGCATGGTTGAAGTAGATGAATAAATATAATATTGTTCTGCACCATGCAAAATACTGATTAATTTTATTTAGCATTCTATTCAAAACGGTTTGTGGTTTAGATAGGCTTTTATATGTGACTAATGAAGAGTATTTTCTCTGTATAATCATGTAGAACGAAAGGCATACTTTCAAATACACTAATGTTAGCTGTCTAAAGAAATATTGAAGTTTGTCTTCAGGATAAGCATAAACCACTCCTTTATTTTGTTAAAGAACAGAATTAATTATGTCTTCGAATTTATTTTTTTTTTTAACAAATTATTTTTATGGTCAAAAGTAAACTTTCTGCCTCTAACATTTCGAGATTAGTCAGAAAAGGTGCAGGGGAAACTATACATACTGGACAATGTTATAGTGATAAATCATATAATGATGCAGCACGGAGTGAGATATGTGTAATCAATCTGGGCTCAAGTATCAGCTCACTCAAGCTAGTTGATTGTATGTGCTGACCTTTGCTCATCTCCGCCTTTCTCCACTTGCATTAACTCTGTGCTTTCACAGGAGTGAGTTTAGGATTTCAAACCAACACCACTTTTGAACTTAACTGTGATTTTGTCTTCTAACAGGCTAGCTGCATTTGTCTTTTCTTGTCAGTGTTCACTTAAGAATCCTCCAGTGCACTCTTTGAAGGGCCTATCTCAGTCACTTAGCTTCCACACTGCACTTTGCGTGCAAGCACAGGCTCCTTGTGGTTACTGCTACAGCCGCTGTCATTCAGACAGACAGAATTTTAGCCAGGACCCAGAGAACCTTCTTCAGACCAACTCCTCTATCTTTAAAGTTCTTAAATAAACTAAGAAGTGATGGACTGAGACATTTCTAGGCCTCTATTCTCCTTTCCTTTATGAGGCATAGGATTTTCAAAATACATATCAATATAAAAATATGAAGCCATGAGAAGAAATTTGGGGGGAAGAACGTATCAGGCACTAGTGAGACTACCTGATCCTCCATGTTAATAAACAGCAATTTTGAAACTCCCACAAGGAAGGAATGTTTATTGGAAATATTTTAATTTACAGGCAGTAAATCACTGGAGACCGAGAGCAGCCGGCATGGCCCAAGAGAGTTAACAGACTTCTTTTATGCCTCCCGTCCTTGTTTCTTAGAGGATTATCATCACCTATCTATCCTTTTGGAGTGACCAATGAACTCACAGCTTCAAGATTTATCTTGGGTAATTACAATACAGTATTTACTATTTATTAGGCACCAGGGAATTGCCAAAGACATCCATGACTTCGCTTTACATATCTTCCCCAAAAGTGCTTTGGGGGTATCTGTATACTATTCAATTGACTTCCACAGGAGTTTTTATTTGTATAAAGAAGAACTGCTACTTTTATAATACACAGCCAGATCAATTTATTGGACAGTAACATAATCTAATACCTCTTACTTGTGGATGGTGTTGCTTCAAAATTCAGGCCTCTTCAGGCAGGATCAGAACATTCTCCTACCTGATTTGGATAAAGGAGATTTAGTGAGGTTTTTTCCCCTCAGCTGCTCTGTCTAATGTTTCTACTCAAGCAACGTTACCTATACCGGCTTTAAGGTCACCTCTTGCATAATAGCAGCAAGAAATGCATTCAGATGGCAGATCAGATTTGGATTTTTGTTTATTTGTTTGTTTGTTTATATGTTTTTTAATTATCATCTCCTAAATCCAGGCACATTATCCCTGTAAAGCTGGAAGCGAGTCCTTTAATCAGAACAGTGACAAGCAGAATAAAACATTTAGCACGCAAAATCACATAGGCCTGGTTCTGCTTTTAAGAGAGAGGAGTAATTTGCAAGATTGCACATATTGCTCTCATTTTAAAGAACATAAGTACTTCTATTTCCATATTTTCTTGAAGTATTTTGTTTCTTTGTCCCCAGATTTCAGCATTCCTCTCCTACAGTCAATCTCAGCTCTCTCATTTTTACAGTTTCTTTAACAGTTGAAATCTCCCTTGACTTCCTCCTCATCTTTTGCATTCAGTCAGGCTAAGCTGTGTCATAAATCTTGGGATGAGACCCCCCACTGTAGTATTCTCTGAGTTTATGGCTTCCAGATCTGAAATCTTACCAGTGTGACATAAGTGGTTGCAAAGCACGTCACTTACCAAAAATAAGACATGAATGAAGCCATAGAGGACAGCCTTTCTTTTGCAGCATGCAAAAAGTTTCAGTGATAGATACCATGATTTCATAAACTTCAAGACACTCTATTAGACGCGCCAGCATTACGGAGTTTAACTGATTTAATATGCTCAGCTTACCACAGGCTGAGGATGGGTTAATTAAGAGAAGAATCAGGCCAGATTTGATCTTCAAAATTAAACTGTACTAAATGTAGTCATTAAAAACTCACTTCATGCTATGGCCAATTCTTACACAATATTAACCACCATTACATATACGATAAGCTGCTGGTATTTAACAATCACGGGAACTGAAGTGGCCTTGTCTTCTTTGACTTTCCTCGCTTATGTCACTTTTGCCTCCATTTCAGAAAGGGGGTGGGAGCGTGAGGGGTATGTGTGGTGGTGTATCTCCTCTGTTCCTAGTACTGCTTATTTTCTTTTATCTTTCCAGTCAAATCTTGCTCGTGTATTTGGGAGAATGTCCTGTCTATTTGCAATCTGTTGTGCTTATCTTGTCCTTCATCTGGCAATTTTTGTTACTTGGATGCCTCCTACATCCAACTATATCCTTCTTTCCTGGCTTCTTTGAGGATGATATTGTTCACATACATATGTAAAATTGTATCTAGCTATGCTATCAGAATGTTATAAAATACTTAACGTACTGTTGTTAGCTACACTATTTCAGTATTCTTCCAGTTGGGTTCAAGGCAAGTTCATTTTAATCATATCCTGATTAGTACGCTTACATTTTTTACATGTTATAGGCCTCTGCTCCTGCTACAAGTAACTAGAAAGATAGTGCCTTCCTGAGTCACAAAATAAGGTCTCTTTAATAAGCACAGGGAGGAAGGGGACCTGGAGAAGAAAAAAAGAGCAAGAATATAGCTGATAACATAGGTTCTTCTTAACGTTAGAAAAGGAAGGAGAAATGGTGTAAATAATTTTTGGAACCAAGTTCTTAATAGGAAAGGGCAGGCTCACAAACTTCTTTAATCTCCAACAGTTTTTCCTTTCATTTGCCTACAGGAGGAAAATAAAATGTAGCTTATAAATAAAAGCACTTTAAAGTGATTGATTGATGTTGCTGGAGAGAATTTGATTTGAAAAGCACTCTTCCCACATTAACTCTCAGAGGATCAAAAGGGAGAACTAATCCTAGTTACATACTTAAAGCCACGCTCTCTTGCCAGTTTAAAACACAAGAAACAAATTGATAACTACATTTCTACAATAAAATGTTCAAAACTTTTCCGAAACAAACAGAAAATCCTGTCAGCTCAGGAAGAAATCATTCTTTGGATCTGGATACTGTTAATAGTAAGGTTTTTTGCATGGGTTTTACACTGTACAGTTCAGCACCAGACTATGAATGAGCTCTAGCCCTAGGCCAGTCTTCTCCATCTACAGAAAGCATCATTGCTGTCACTGATATATTCTGAACTTTGCAAACATGACTGCCATGGCTTTACCACTAATCTTCCTTTGTTTTCCTCTTCCAAAAGCTCAGCTGGGCAAAAAGGAGACATTAATAACAACCAATAAGCAAGAAGTGGGACTGAAAAATCCTCAGTCGATATTCAGCCGCCTAAATAAACAATTCAGTCTTGGAATGTGTTGAGAGCCTGTGTGCTCCAGATTACTGCTGAACCAGCAGCATTTTCAAAGACAAATATTCAGTTGTATTCTGAACACATTAGTTATGAATATCTATTGTTTATAAGGGTCTAGATCCCACTAAAATATAGGAACTTAAAACAAGACTTACCTGAAAATCAGTCACAATTTCAGATGCATCTAAGAATTCTAGTTTCTCCCTTTTTGCCAGAGGAAAAAACAAAAAAAAGTCAAATGTAAATGTAAAATGTAAGATACTCTCCCCACCCGCCCACCCCCACCCCCAATATTTCAATATGAATATCTAGAACTGCGGCTCCCACTCAGTTCTTGCAGATACCTTGTAGACTGCTGGTTAGTGCACTGATCTGAAAGTAAGAACAATGGAGTAATGGCACTGATCCGATCTTGGACTGAACATTGATGGACAAATGTTTTAGTCACAGACTTCTCATTGAAGTAGTGGCAAACATCACTGACATACTTCTGGTAATAAGACCAGAAAAAATGAAAACATGTTTACTTTCACCCAAGAATATCTGTCCTTTCAAGGGTAACTGCCCTCAAGACAGAACTCCAGACTCTGAATCCCAAAGGAAAGGAAAAACATAATTTCCCCACTAAGGTATCGGTGCTCTGAACTATGGGATGTATTTGATGTTTTGTATTGGTTAGTTTGTGGAATTTCCCTGGTTGCTGTGGTAGTTGACTGAACTTCCCTTTGAGGTTTCCACGAACTGTAGAGGCCACCAAGCGGTGATTAAATTTCAGAATTGGATAAAGTGACTCTTAAATCAAAATTTGTGATGTGCTCTGAGATTTTTCTGAAGAAAAGGCAGTACAGGAGTCTAAAATTATCTCAGTTCTCCATCACTAAGTGTTCTATGAATGTTATTAATACTGCTGAAGTCATAATTGTTGGCAAAATAACTTTCTTATCTGAATTACTACCATTTTTGCATGACTGGCATTCATGGACTGAAAAAAAAAAACAAAACCAAACAAACCCCCAGACTTTTCCTTGAGGATGGTTTAATCAATAAGCTAAGTGAAGAAGAAAAATAATGGTGAGGGAATTTTTTGTCACACAGATAATATAATAGATGATGGTTTGCATTTTTTTTTTTTTAACATAGCCGTAGGTATGCTTTTATTAGTTTTGGGAGACAGATGTTGAGTTTATTGGAAAGTGTCACTTTTTAATTAACCTTTAATGTTGTATACACACTATTATTTTTACATAGGCTTTGCTACTTTAGTGCACACAAAACCAGACTGATAAACTTTGCAATTATTTGTCTTATAATTATATACTAGCTGGTGAAAACAAATTAGTGTATTCCTGGTATATTGGTTATTTTAGCAAAACAAGAAACCTCTCTGTTTTGCTTGCTATGCTGTTACTTGAGAAAATCTCAAGCAACTTTAGAATACTTTCTTACAGTAAAAAGTGAAAAACTGTAATTTACCAAAGCTGTGTATCAGAATTTTAAAAATAATGTTATACTCCAAAGAAGATTCTTTGTCAGATCAACATTCTTTCCTATATTATGCTGTTTCTTTTTGACCTGGAAGGACACCTCTTTCCCTTTCCAAAAAAGCACGAAGCAAGTTAATATTCAAGGTAGAACTGAATTCATAAAAAGTTTTGAAGTGTAAAACCAGCCTGCTAAACCACCTGAAAAATATGTAGAAATGTTTCCAGCATAGAAATTACATATTTTGTCTATAAAAAGTGCTTTTCAAAGTCATCCATGCTTTCTGCTGTATTTTCACCCATGTATAAAACACCAGTAAACACAAATGAAGGACATCCTCATGTATAATTGTGAAACAATAGCGCACCTAACAAGCCAATAGCATCTTTCTTCAGAGCCAGAATGTCATTTCATTATACAGAAAAAGAAGATATAAAATGGATGACAAATCTGGATTTCAATGTTTAATGTTATTTCTTCAGTCATTACATGAAAGAAAAAGAGGATACATTATTTGATACCTATATTCTTTGGACTTTCCTGCATATAACTTTTATCATAACATTATCTTATTGAACAGTAATTCTCAGACAACTGGTTAATCAATGGTCCTGTTCAATATAGAATATTAGAAACATCAGAAAGTACTAGAAACATCACAGAGAGTTTGAGCACTCTGAAGATCTTGTAATTCATTCTGTTTTACTGATCTCCTGTAATGACTTCAGACATATTTGAATAAAGACTAATAGACTAGAGCTATCTCAAACGTCACATGAATAGCACTCATGTAAGCTGAGAAATTTCCTAGTAGTATTCTGTGAGCTATGAAAAGAGCGCATTAAGGCATTTAAATCCAATTTTATTTGTTCTCTGGGTTAAACATTTTTTGAACTCTTTAAGAAGAATCAAAATATGCAAGATGGACACGTGCCATGGTTTAACCCCAGCCATCAGCTAGGACCACACAGTTGTCCCCTTTCCCCCAAGAAGGGCAGGGAGAAGAGGGAGAAAAGGAGGGGAAAGGGAAAGGAAAAGGAAAAAAAAAACACCTCATGGTTTGAGATAAAGACAGTTTAATAGCAGGAAAGGAAAATAACAGTAATAATAATAATAATGACACAAGTCACTCTCACCACCTAGTGAACTGGTACCTTCCCAAGCAGTGATCATAGATTTCCCCCCCGGCAACTCTCATTTATGTAATGAGCATGAGGTTTATGGCATGGAATATTCCATTGGCCGTTCCATTGTTCTGTCTATGCTCCTTCTCAGCTTCTATGGGAAGCTGAAATGAGTCCTCGGAAAGTATAAACATCATGTAGCAACAACTAAAACAACAGCATTATTGACATTCCTTGCACAGCAATCACTAGAAAGAAAATTAACTATTTTCCAGCTGAAACCAGAACAACATGTGAAATACATGTTCACTGAATAGAATTCGATTAATTCCTGTGAGCATGTGCCTAGTTGTAATGAAGCATTTTTTTATTACTGTTACTTTTCATATATACCCTAGAAATTTATCTTTTGCCAGTAGTAAATCACTGATCAATGAGACTAATATAGTATGCTCTTCAATATCTGTTCTAAATTCCAGTAATTTTGGGATTAAAAATGTTTTCAGTATTGCTGAATGTTTTCAGTATTGCTGAAATGATCCACAGGATTGCTTGTTATAAACCTAGTCATAACCATTTGTGTTATATAAACAAAGCTATGAGAGAAGAACATAATTTCTCCGACAGTGAACATCCTGGCAGCATACTCGCTTCCACCTCTACCTAGTGGACGTCCATATACAAATCAATAGATCCAAAAAAAGGAAATCAGATTTTTCTTTACCTTCTGAATTACTTTCCTCCACTCACATCAACATAATCTGTGACTAAACAGACAATGAGTTATATAGTGCTTAAAATACCATCTATTAAAGTATGACTTCATATGTTTCTCTTATCCATAATAAGATCCTTTATCATTTATCTTCATCTATGAGAGAGTCACACAGGAATTAACTTTAATGTTAAATAAGGCTAGGATCATAAACTGCTAGCTTTGCTGTTATTGTTCCTGATATATCAGGGGTATACCCAATCCATAATATTTCATTACAATTTCTCAAAGACCA
This sequence comes from Larus michahellis, assembly GCF_964199755.1. NCBI lineage: Eukaryota > Metazoa > Chordata > Aves > Charadriiformes > Laridae > Larus > Larus michahellis. The sequence goes on from NC_133896.1 coordinate 161,115,541, forward strand.
TCTTGGTTTCTGTTTGTTTCCATTGAGCTGGACTTCAAATCAGTTAGCCCAGAAAACATCTCTATTCTCCTCTGAAAGTAATTACATTTTACAGTACATTATTGGGAGATTTTAAGTCATTTGAAATGGCATATCAAGTGGAAAACAGACTGGAGAAGCCATGGGAAGGTTACAAGAAGATTTGTGGCTAGGAAAGTTTCTCCTGTTTTCTGGAAAAACCTGCTTTCTTTCCTCCAGTAATGCTGCTGGTTATCAAGTGGATTGATGAAATCATAGCATAATTAGGAAAGTTAGACAGTAAAACCCATTTATCTAGTTAGGAACTTAAAATTAGAGTTGTATACTTCATTTGTTCAGAGCATCATGAAATGGTTCACTCACTTGAACATTTGAAATGCGTGTGTGTGAGCAGTTTATTGCTAATCCTTAATTCCCTTACTGCACATGACTAAAAATCCATTATTGGCTTCTTTTCAGTGTATTTTTTTTTCGTAGGGCATATAGAACAGTTTTTGTGAGGCAATTCTGAGTCCTTCTAAGTACTGATGAATCAATTTCTTAATTAATCCTTGCAAATGATGAGAGATGTTTTTGTACCTTATCACTTACTTACTAACCAGTATTACTAAAGCCACTCTTCTCCTCAAAATGAGTAATTTCAAGCAACGTGCTACTGCAGAAACTAGTATCAAGGTGGCTTAAATTCTGTGCATTTTACTGAAAATACTTCATTGCAGATATATTTTAAGAATTATTTCATTTTTTGGTAAGTTTTGAAAAAGAAAAAGAATCAAGAACATGTAGCACTCTAAATGTACAAGGGGTTTATATTAAGTAACTTACACTATTTGTATTTCTTCAAGAAGCCTAGAGTCAACTCTGTAACAAAAATTTTCTATTCCCATTTTCATAGTCTGAATTACATGCCAAGGCCTAAGACTTCGAAGAGTTCATTTTATAAATCCTTACTTCAACTCCAGTGATTTAGCAGGGGTGCTGAAGATATCATAATTATTGATTAATGTTTACAAGTATTACATTGATTAATGTTTACAAGTATCTAAAGGGTGGGTTTAAGGAGGACAGAGCCAGGCTCTTTTCAATGGTTCCCAGTGACAGGACAAGGGGCAATGGGCACAAGCTAGAACATAGGAAGTTCCGTTCAAATACACGGAAAAACTTCTTTACGGTGAGGGTGACAGAGCACTGGAACAGGCTGCCCAGGGAGGCTGTGGAGTCCCCTTCTCTGGAGATTTTCAAGACTCGCCTGGATGCAGCCCTGAGGGATGTGCTTTAGGCAATCCTGCTTTAGCAGGGGAGTTGGACTAGATGATCTCTAGAGGTCCCTTCCAACTCTGAAGATTCCGTGATTCCGTGATTCCGTGATTCCGTGATAATTCTGTGTGACCTGAAGCCTGATGATAATCTGGGGAATTATAAAAGGAATGTGTTGCATTTGCTTCAACAAGTTTTCATGACTTGAAAAGCATCATTCATAAGATCACTGAAGTTTCCTTATCTTTCTTTCTATTTTTTAAATTCTCTTAGCTTAACCTGCAAGTTAGAATAAGTGATATCTTAATGTAGCAAAATGATAGAAAGCAACTTTTTGAAAGCTACATCATTCCAAACTGGCATATGTTTTAATAATACCAGATCACCATACAGACACTGACTATTCAAAATTAATATTTTTTACCACTGGCAACATCACTTCCTTCTCACTTCTAAATGTTTTTAAAAACATGTTAGAATTCATTTGCAGCTGGAGGCAAAGCAGGATACATTACGGCATATAAAAAGTCACCAGGCAATCAAGTTTAGGAAATTAAACCTCACCCTTTTAATCCAAAATTATTTATTTATGGGGGGGGGAAGAAAGCAAAAGAAAGGGAAAAAAAAAAGAAAAGACATTGAATGTAAGATATTGTCTGAGCTTAACTGAAGAGAAGCAGGATTTTTCACTTCTCAATGTTGAAATTGCAACTTCTTTGTCTTTCCTCGCTCAGCCATCACAAATTCATACACACATATGCACAAACACATGCTTACACGTATTCATTCTATGAAAACCACCTTGGTGAAAAAGGCTTTGAAAAGATATAATCTTCCAATTTTTCAAAATAAATCTTAATCTAGTTTAAACATAGATATCTTGTATACTTCAGATAGGGAGGAAGTGCACATTTTATTGAGTAATGAATGACAATTATTTTCCTGGATATAGAATTTTAACATCTTACTCTTCCCATATCCACTTCCGTATTCATGTTTCCGTATTTAAATACAAAGTTGGCTTTGACATTTACCAAGGAGAAAAAGTGAAATAAAATAATAAGTAGGACAGGATTATAGGCTCTCTTAAATTAGGAATGCATCTGTGGCCATGGGTGCTGCACACTGAGTCATAACACAGCTCATTACTGAAATATAATGCATTACAGTGGGAAAAAAAATGTTTGGAATTATGTCTTTCAGAGAAGCTCTCATAAGAATTTTCAGAGAAATAGCTAATGAGGGTGTGGAACAAGCACTTAGGACTGCTAAAGAAGAAATCAAGAGATATATTTTCCTCTGAAATCTAAAGTAAGAGTCTTTGAAGGAAAGCAGGTCAAACAGTGGTTAATGTGTAAGTCCCCCATTTGATATTGTGAAAAAAAAAATAAAAATGGATTCAGTAAAAGCAAAAGGAAAGCCTAACAGATAAACCTTCTGAAGCATCAGATGGCAGGTGGTGAATCCCCAACCTGGACCAGTAGTGGATGAAGAGCTGAAAAGTGGTATGAGAGAGAAGAAGCTTCTAATTATTTTGTGATTTGCTTTAATTTAAATCAGACTTTAATTTGTTGTCACAGCAGATTAACAGTGGCTGCACAAACAAATGTAATGAATTCAGGGTGTTTCAAAGCCAAAGGCTAAACCTGGATTTATTATTGGCATGTGCTTTATTCATCCCTCTGGCCTGGGCAGGACTTGTTTCTTTTTGCTTTTCCTTTTTTCCCTTCCCAGAGAAGTCAGTGATTTAAGGCAAACTAATGAGAAATAAATAAAATGAAGCAAGCTTCAACTGAACTTGAGGACTTGTGTTTGTGTGGGTATTTCAAAGTAATGCCATAAGCAGCTGTGCCTTATTCCATTTAATTTATTTTTTTTTTCTGACTGAGCAAAGAGAAAAACTATTCTCCACCATAACACTGATTTGGACCTAATCTGGAATAGCCTTTTTATTAATATTGTACTAAACCTCAGGAAATGATGCCATAGGCCACATATTAGTGCCAAAATACATATGAAGTCAGTTGATTCTATTTATTAAGACCATACAAGGTCTTTGACCTCCTTACAGTGCACAAACATTAGGCCAGCTGGCTTACAGACATTCTTTTATACTAAATCTGCACACTCATATCTGTTAGCAACTTTTCATTTCATCACGGCACAAGGAGTACCAGAACTGCAGCAGTGGTTTATATGATTATATTTAGACTGCATGAGTGGCTGGTAGAAGTACACACTGTGTCATTTTCATACGTTCATTAGTGGTGGCTGATAACAACCATACTGCTTCTTTCAGGTAGATAAATCATATTAAACTGAGAATCTGGAAATGATCAAACTAGGAATTAGGTCTGAACACCCATCTCACTATATAGCACAGAAATATTTAATTTGGCAGGAATTTATCACTGGAAAAAAATCATCTGAGTGCAAAAGCATTTAAGAATGCATTTTCAAAAGCTGGAATAGGCACAAATCCCTTTCTGAGGTGCAAGTATGGGTTAGAGGTGTTACTGATTTTCAAAGAGATTACCTGAATCTGTAATGGAAAGGTGCAAAGTGACTTTGTTTAGTAGACATAACCCACATTTCCTGAGCCCATCAGGCTCTGCAAACTGCAAACAAACACAATCTGTTTATTTCATGAATAGCCTGTCTGTTCACAACCTCAAGGTCTCAACAGAGACCAAATTCAAAACATTTTATCACCATTCATGTTCCTACACTAATTCACCAAGCCTACATGGGAAGGCATCATGTTCCATTCTGGGGCAGGGTATGTATTCCATCATTATAGTTATGTTTTGTCTTCTTACATTGGGCCCAAATGGCAGTTTTGGTAGCAGGGTGCTGCCAGGGTGAGCTGGGAGGAGGCAGTGAACTGCACTGTGCCAGTCCCAGATGGTCCCATAAGGCTGTGAAGCAGATCAAAACACTCCAGTCAATGCCAAAACTTCAACCAGGCAGAGAACCTAATGGTGCCTCTACTCAAACGTACTTAAGAAAGAGCTGTAGCTGTGAGGGAAAGGAGGCATAGCTGGAGCTATCACCTTGGAAGGAGATTCTCCACGATGAAGGAGATACCTCCGAGAAGACTGTGGCCATGTGTAATTCACACCAGGGTAGGGGCACCCCTAAGGGACTGCAGCTTGTGGAGGACCCATGTTGGGGCAGGGACATCGCCAGGAGGGCAACTGCAGGCGAACCATGCCAGGGCAGGGGAGTATTAAAGAGAAAGAAGCAGTGGAGGAAAATAAATAAGAAACAAGGAGCACCAGAAAGGAACCATTAAGTGCAGACCCCAAACTCCTGCACTGCCTGTCATCTCACCAAAGGTATTGGAAGACACTGAGCATAACAAGCAGCAAAATGAAGGGAAGCTGAGACTACAAAGTTAAATTCTCCAAGTTGAGACAGTTTAGCTTCTCACACTTCATAGAGTGAGCCTTCCTTTACTAGATGCAGAGACTTCTTTCTTTAACTGTCGTTCATCTTTCTAGTTCTCACTGTCTCAAACATTTCCATCAGCGAAAAACAACAAGCCTTCAAAATTCTGTAAAGGTCTTGAAGAACACAATCAAGGAAAATTTACCTCTTCCTAAACTTGTGGTGGAAAAATTTGGACAGTTCTGGCTGGACACTCCCCTGTTCCAAAGAAAGTTGATATTCCTCATATTCCTGTTTTGATATGCCTTGAATTAGGGGTATCTTCTTCCAGTGAGACTGACAAATTATAAGTTTATCTCTGATTAGCTGGCTCTGACTTCTCTGACTTTCTGGGAAAAAAAAACATTTCTGATTGTTACATTTGTACATGTTAAACTCTGAGGAAATTTATTTTGAGAGGATCTTGAAAACATAAAATGGCACTTAAAATGACAGTCATGGAGAATGCCTACAAATCTTCATTAAAAAAGCCTTAACATTATATTAGCAGAAATAAATGAATAATAGAAATATTCATATATTCATATAAGCACTATTTCATTGTCCTAAGACTGTCTTTGTTTAGCTTGTGCCTAAGTGAGAAGCATCCCAAACTCCCTCTCAATTTTATGTTTTTTTTTATACAGCTGGGACATGACTAGTTATTTGTTTCTTCCTTTGGGTCATAGCTAGTGTACTTTCTGTGATTCCCACATACTCATAGTATTTTTTTTTTTGCAGCACTGTTTGTTTGTTTTGCTTAGTATTGTTCTTCAGAAACTGAGAAACAGGATTCATGACTTATTCAATCCGAAATTACCAACATTTAATAATCAGTTATATCCTTTACTAATATTTAAAACGATTTCTGTGAAATGATCCAGAAAGTAAGTAGTTTTATCTTGCTTCTTCCAAATTCAGTTCTTGCCTAATATTGTTCCCTCTGATCCATTTCCACACTTCTCTCTCACAAATGCAATCTGATTTATCCCATTATTATCTTGGCCAGCTCCTCTCCTCATGTTTCCCCACCTCTATGTCTAGCCTACTTATGTCGTCGTCTAATCCTGGTGCCTCAATAGAGGGGTACTTAGGTACGTTTTTTGAACCCAATCACCCTTTGTGATTTTTATGCATAAAGTTTCCCCTGAATTAAATTTCAAAATTACTTAGAGGTGGGAAGCTTGTAGCTCTAATATCAAATAATTGTATTAAGTGGAAGCAAAAAGTGAAATATGTCTATTTCATGGGAGGGTGATTAAGTTGTGTGTGTATGTGTATGCATGTGTGTTTGTGTGTAAGAATTAGAGACTCCTCTCAGATTGCCTGTATTCTTAAATTACCTAAAAAAAAAAAAAAAAGCACATATAGACACTGGTATTCCTACTGTTGGAGTTATTTATGAAGAGGCTTAGGCATTCATGTGAATTGCTGAAAAGAGGAACATGCAATTTTTTTGAAACATTGGCCTTCCCTTTATAGAATGGAAATAAAAAAATGGGCCAGTCAACAAGACTAAAAATGGATTCATAATAACTGAATGATAATAGGATGCTAAATCTCTATGCTATGATAAACAGTTGTCAGATAGAGGACTGAGTTCACCAATTCACAGAGAGGAGGGGATTAGATGATGTGTTTTGTTGTTTACATATTCATAAGATTTTGGGATCCTTAATGGAATTCACAACCTCCATTTAAATCTTCTTTAAATCTTTGCAGCTGCTGCCTACTTTAATCTTTTCTCGTAAAGGGAATGTTAAAACAAGGAACATAAGGGCGAATTTCAACTTCAGTGCAGAGAAAGAGGGCACTCAGCAGTTTTCAAAACCAGGTAGAGTTACAGCTCTTGTTCCTAACAATGCCTACTAGATTAAATTTTAAATGTGCATTCTGAATAAGTAGTTTACATAATGCAGCACAGTTTTAGAACTTCAAGTTTTGCTTTAAGGTTGGCTTGTTTCTTAATAATAAAATAGGCCTGTGCTGCTAGGAAGTTTTATTCTTTCGAGTAAACAATTTAGATTTTTTTTCCTTCATCCTTGTTAATGCTGTTCCACATGGGGCAATGAAAAAATGCCTTATTGTTATGATGACATTTTAGGATTTAAAGTACTCTATTTATGTTAGTGGAAATCCATAGAATTCAACACAGTCACTTCTGATTTACAACAGTACAAAAGGAAGAGAATTGAGCCTATGATTCACAGTGTCGTAGCTCTGACCAAGACCCTCTGTTCCAGAGTTACTTCCATCAGTTTTCTTAAGGTGGACTGTTAGCAATGAAAACTTCTGTAATGTCAAAAGAAAAAAGGCCATCTAGTTATGTACTAGGAATCAGTAAAAAGATTCAATACAATCCTGGAAATCACATTGAAGCTCACAGTGTTTTTCCCTTCCATTTCTAAATATCAGAAACTATAAGCTGAGTGAGTCAGTGTTTAAATTAAGTTTGTTCCAATGGGAATGAGACTTTAATTCTAAACTAATGTTGCTTCCCTTGACTGCCCTCTTCCAACAACAGAAGTAAAATAAACTGTCTGTCAAGGGAGATGGGACCTTTGTAGCCTGTAGGGAAAACAGTCATGCCTAAATATCCAATGTATTAACAGCATTGCAGCTACATCTGAAATGAAATATAATTTAATGTGTTTATGACATCAAATTTTCTGTTCATTTACAAATTATTTCAATGAATAGCCAAAAATCTGTACATTATAAAATTTGGTTTATTCTTGAAAATACAAATAATAATTATATAGTAATAATTAACAACCATTATTTCTACTTTAACGTGTAGAAAGCTCCTTAAATCTGTGTGAACTGTGACTCAGGAGTTGTGATGTGCTGCATTACTGCTGTGGATCCTTCCAGTCCTCAGCTTAATGAGAAACCTTTTTTCTGCAGTGTAGAGATGTCATCTCTACCTTCAAGGAGAAGTTTGAATTATACTTTACGTAACAAGTTCGAGCAGTTTTCCCTTCCTGTCCCACTCTGCTTTTCTACCCGCCCTAAAGGATTTGATGTGAGATTTAGAATTCCGTCACATAAAAGTGTAAGGAGAAAGTCATAGGAAAGGGTAAGCAGAAAGGAATAACAGCATAAAAGTGCATCTTCAATGGTGGAATAGCAAACTCCTGTCCACTTCTTAGCTGTCAGGTATTATTGTACATCCAGCTTCATTCTGACCTGATATCACTGGGAAGTCTCCACTTCTGTTTCCCAATGTAGACATAGCCTAGATTTAACAGAAATCAGTGCAAATGAGATCTGGTCTTTGGCATGCATAGCCGGGACACCAAGATCTCAGGCTGTACAAATATAGATAACCTTAGACATATACTTTCTTTTTAACTTTTTGATTAATTTCATATTATTGACAGTAAAGGTACTATTTACATTGTTGAACGCCTTTTGGATCACATAAAATTAATTCTGCATGAGGTATAGAATTTTCCTGACAGCTACAAGAACAATAACCACATTCCAAGATACTTCATAGCTCAGCAGCTGTATTTTTTCCTGGAATTCTCTGCTGCTTCTAGAAGACACTAGATATGCTGCTAATAGTGGAAATGTTCATTTGTCATTAACTATAAGTACGAGTAGTGAGGATGTGTGCTCTTTATTTCCCCCCTTAATAATGTTCACCTAACCCGTCCCCAACAACCTAAGGTATATACATTTTCAAAAGAATAAGGGATAGAACACCATTCCTTAAAGTACTCCTTTTGAAAAAAATGCCAGGAAGGATGTGAGGATATGAACCGTGTTTAAGGAATGTCAAGGAACAGTGTAGGAGAGAAAAGAAAACCAAAGAAATTTTTAAAGAAGAGACCATCTCTAAAGAAGGCTATTCAGTGAACCAGAGAGCACCTTTGGTTATTTTATCTTCCTTATTATAATAAGAATCATCTACATTGAATGACATCTTAGGTGTTTTCTCTGCTGGTATTCAAATTCTCTCTCTTCATTTCCTTTTTTATGGCTTTTGCTGCTTTTTATGTTTTTTCAAGGGAATTTCATGTGGGAGAAAAGGCTTCTTGAATGATCTTCAGCTATTTTAAGGTACACATGCTAAATTTGTACTTATTTCTGTTCACATTTATAAATATTTCAGATTTGCTCTCTAGTGCATAAATTAATTATTTGATTGGTAGTTGCGTTTGGTATTAAGATTCTTTAAAATCTGTAAAATGGTAAACATTTCTTTCAGGCATGCTTTGCTGTGGGAAGTTGAAAACTTAGTCTGAATTTGGAATTTGTTTTATTACTTATTTAGTCTGAGTTAAAAATAAGCCTATTTTAGATGCATTCATATTAGAATGTTAAAAAAAAAAAAATCTGAGGAATTTCTTCCAACACTGAACAATTAATTTGTTAAAATAAGATCAATGGTACTGGCTGTACAGTTGTTCTTTGTATGTAGAAGCGTGGAAGTCACGCCTCCTCTTAGAAGTTTTTTCAAACGTGCTTCCTGCAACAGGGCTAGACAAAATCTGAATAGGTCATGTAATGTAAATCCTGTAGTAAGATAAGGTATGTTGTGAGACAAAACCCTCTAAAAATTTAGTTTCTTTGTTTGTCAGGTGGACTTTTTAAACAGATAGGTGAAATGGGTAATCAATAACCCACAATCTTAAATAAATTAAGAGATGCATAACTGAAGAGTGTACTGGGAAAAAATTACAGGAACCCCTTCAGCTGGCTTTTTGTGTGCGGAGTATGTTGTGGCACACACCTTAATATAAACATTTCCTCTATAGTCAATGGGGAGAATTAAATTTTTCCAGAGACTAGACTCATTCTGTCCACATATGATTAGGCTCCTGTGTTCCTTTTGGCTGGGGTAGAGTTAATTGTCTTCATAGTAGCCAGTATGGGGCTATGTTTTGGATTTGTGCTGGAAAAAATGTTGATAATACAGAGATGTTTTAGTTATTGCTGAGCAGTGCTTGCACAGAGTCAAGGCCTTTTCTGCTCCTCAGACTGCTCCCCCCTGATCGAGGAGGCTGGGGGTGCACAAGAAGTTGGGAGGGGACACAGCTGAGACAGCTGACCCCCACTGACCAAAGAGATATTCCATACCATATGATGTCATGCTCAGCAATAAATCTAGGCGGGAGGTTTGCGGCGGGGGAAGGAGGGAGAGAGGGTGCGCTGGTTGGAGACTGGCTGGACATTGGTCAGTTGGTGGTGAGCAATTGTTTTCATTTGCATCACTTGTTTTGCTCAGGTTTTATTTCTCTTTGTTATTTTCCTTTTAATTACAATTTCTATTATTACTATTATTATTGTTGTTGGTTCTTTTTCTTTTTCTTTTTCTCTCTCTTTTTCTCTCTCTCTCTTTTTTTTTTTTAATTAGACTGTTCTTATCTCAATCCACGAGTTTTCTCACTTTTCCCTTCCAGTTCTTTCCCCCTCCATCCTGCTGTGGGGGGAGTGAGTGAGCAGCTGTGTGGTGCTTAGTTGCTGGCTGGGGTTAAATCACGACAGCTCCTAACTTTCAGGCATTTGAAGTCTGGCAAGAAGAATCCAAGCCCAGGTCAATGACATTTAGTTTCCTTTATCTTTAATGCAGGCTAGCTTTTTTTAGGACATAATGCAAAAATACTAACAGCCTTTTCTGTGGTCCTTGCTTGAGTTTTCATTAAACTATCAGATTAAGCCAGTTGTTCTCAGGAGTGCAAATAACCTTAATGAGATGAAAACACTGATAAAACTCCCCCTTACTTTTACTGATTCTGACTAACTAGCTAAGGAGAGTAGTATTTGTTGTTTACATTGCTATTCATATTTTCTTAGCGTTTACACTAAGCAGTTGTGTTGCCTAGAAACTTTATTAAAACTTCTGAATAATGCATAAGTGTTTGTATACAACTTACAAGCTCAGTAGGTTGTATTATATTAACAGATGCATTGCAAATCTTTACAGTTCCGGAAGTACTTGATTACCAAATCATGAGGCTGGTAGAATATGCATGTAATCAGATTGAGTAATAGTCTTCTACATATAAAATAACGATAATATTTTGCACTTTGGGAGTAACTACCATCTGTGGACCTCAAACATTTCATATCCATTAGCAATTAAATCCTCACACCTCTGCACTGCAAGCAATCTATGCTGATATTTTTTCTACCTGCAAGTTGCAATGCACAATGACACCTATGTATATATAATGTAATATATTATCAATTCAGTACTTCTTATATGTAGATCATAGCTGGACCCTGTTATCATAACTTGGATTCTTCAGTGGTTTGTCTCATCAGCAGATAATCTTTTTACAATGATCTTGTTTACCCAATCGTTTCAGTGCAAGACAGTCTCATTCATGACTAATCCTAAGGATTTGTCACCTTGGGTGTAAATATTGTAACTGAGCCCCAGTGAAATAGATCTCATATATTCCTTCCATTATTAGAATGCTAATCATGGCCCGTATAAAGCCAGACGATAGAGCTTTGGAGAAAATAATGTACCTTGACCTGACATGGTAGAGCTCTCTTCCAAACAAGGCGTCACAAACTGACTTCTTAATCATAATTTTCATAATATAATCTTAAAAGCATAAGAATCTTCACAATTAAGAGTTGAAAGCAGGGTGGCTTTTTTCTGTAAATATATTACAAAGCAGCATGATCGTGCATTTTTTATTCTGATGATGTTATTAATTGAAAAACATATTTGAGTTGGTTTTCTAGACATCCAGGAAAATAAACATTTTTTTTTTAAAATGCATAGTAAAGTCACATCTGCGTAGCATGAAAAAATCAAACTTCCTTTTGCTAATGGGAATTGCACACATTTAACATCTGATGTTACTCCATCTGATGTAAGTAATTGCAGAGCGCAGGGAGCACAGGGGCATCAAAAGGACTTGAACTTCGTACAAACTGCTTTGTTGACAGAAGGAATATAAACAAGATTAGGTGTGATGATGCACAACTGTATGCAGAGGGACGGATTTAAATAGATTGTAAATTGATCTCATAATGCATTAAGAAAACCAGTAGTAATTCAGGATGGTGATGCAGAAAAGGAGTCTTCACAGGCTCATTGTTTGGCAAGAGAAAGGAACATTCAATGAATTACAGGAAAGAAAGGTTTCTCTAATTTTGAGATATTTTAGCTTGTTCCCATGTCTAGCGAAGTATATGCAAGGGCAATAGCACATTAGTCACTTCAGCAACAAAAGCCGTAAAAAATAATTCCCATTGTTCCATATTGTGCAAATAACTAAAGAGGAAGTACAAACAGCAGAACTTTGTGAATGTTCATTTGGATTTTATAAAATTCATACATTTTTAAAGATTACACTGTTTTGACCTATAAGTGAAAGTTTTGGAGAAAAACGTAAACCCAAGAAACCTTGTTTTGTCACAAAAAAAAAAATATTTCCAGTATCACTGAAATCAACATTAATACATTTTCCATTACTTCTCTTGCTTATACTAACTTTGTTGCTGGGAAATTTTTTAGCTCTAAAAACTAAAAAAAATAAATAAAGTCCATTAGAATTAAACATCATAAGAGAATTCATAGATTACTAGGTGAGATATCTAGCAGTTATTTGAAATCAAAACCATGATTAAAACACCTACACAGTTATTGAAGAAAATAAAATGCACTGTTGAAGTCATACAAATTAATGTTTAATTCCACTTCATCACTCACACACTTGCTTGTGTGTCTGCCATAGATTGGTGAAAGGAATGCTGAGTGACGCCATAGACCTCTCAGTTTGTGGACGTGAATTTCTTAAATTCATTAAATCTACTTCATTTTTGTTGTGTAACAGAGACTCTGATGAACCTTAGACCATGCACATCCTACTTCATAAACATTTGTCTGTGATTGTCCCCTCCAACATACACTTGAAATATAGAAGAAAAAATCTCAGCTTTGGCTTTCTCATTCCTCTGTCCCCGGTAGCAATAATTCTAGATAAAATTTCACAGTTAACCACACAGCAGAATTCTTAAAGAGCTCCTGAAGAGACAAGTTTGAAAACGAGACTAAATTTGTCCTTATTATGAGATGACAAAGCATTTAGTTGAAAACTGAAAGTTCAGCAAATGTGTTTGCCAGAGATTTCAGCTGTGCTAAAAAGCTGTCAGCCTCTTACTCTCTAAAATATACACTATTTGCAAAATTCACCTGGGAGAGAACTGAAGTTACAACACTAACATACTTTACAAATTCCTTGCTTTTGTTTCGTACCCTTAGCATCAGATGACAGTTACGCACACTTTAGAGGATTTTCAGATGAAATATTTTTGTGTTGTCTAGGTGCGAATGAGAAGTGGAGTGATGCTTTGCAGAGAAGAAAAAAGGAGACAGAGAAGAATCACTGTCTGCCATTAGACTGTATATATTAAACCCAGTATTTAGATCAGTGAAAATGTCAGGGTTTTTAAGCTGGAGAAGAGAAGACAGATGGTTGCTAGCTTTATAGGCCCAACCTTGCTAGTGGCAAAATTTAAATTATTAATAGTCTTTTTGTTAAATAAAGCCCTCTTTTCACTCATAGGAGGGCTTTTCTTCAGGATTTATTTGACCAGACAGATATTTCCTTTTTTGCAAATAGCGCTCAACAAAACTCCTTAAATAAAGTTGTCCAAGCATTTTGGAGTACTGAAGTGAGCTTTCTGAATGTATAAAAGATTTATTTGAGAGCTTTGATGTAATTTGTGAATTTTCAAAGGCAAAGTGGCATCAGAGTTACCTTGTCCATGTGAAGTCATAGGGTGTTATGAGGAGACATAAGCATAAGGCACGAAGAAGAAAAATGTTTCACTATAATCAGAAGCCTGTTTAAAAACCAAGATGAAACAAAAGAAATAAAAATTAGAAATAAAATTAATAGATATAAACAGCTTAAATAGAATATTAACATCAATTAAAAAGTGACTAAACCTAATAGTAATGTAAAGACTTTCCGTAAGAAAGATAATACATAATGAAAAATGCTATTTGTGATACATATTCTATAATCCTGAGCATGCTCCCCTATTAATAAAACTGGGGACCACTTTGTATAGACACAAAGACATATAGAATCACAGAATCATAGAATCATAGAATGGTTTGGGTTGGCAGGTACCTTCAAAGATCATTGAGTCCAACCTCCCTGCCGTGGGCAGAGACATCTTTCACATGTCTTTCCTCAAAGCCCCATTCAACCTAACCTTGAACACTTCTAATGATGGGGCATCCACAACTTCTCTGGCAACATGTTCCAGTGTCTCATGACCTGCATCATAAAAAATTTCCTCCTTACGTCCAATCTAAATCTATTCTCTTTAAGTTTAAAGCTATTACACCTTGTCCTGTCACTACAGGCCCTAGTGAAAGGTCATTCTCTGTCTTTCTTATAAGCCCTCTTTAAGTATCGAAAGGCCACAATACTGTGTCCCTGGAGTCCCTGGAGTCTTTTGATCTCCAGGCTAGACAACCCCAACTCTCTCAGCCTTTCCTCACACAAGATTTATTCCAGTCCTCTGATCATTTTTGTGGCACTCCTCTGGACCCACTCCAACAGGCCCGTGTCTTTTATGCACTGCAGATCCCAGAGATGGATGCAGTACTCCAGGTGGGTCTCATGAGAGCAGAGTAGAAGAGAAAAATTAACTCCCTTGACCTGCTGGCCACATTTCCTTTTGATGCACGATACGAATCACAATATGATTGGCTTTCTGGGGTTTAAGTGGGCACTGCTGGCTCATATCTAACTTTTCATCTACCAATATCCCCAAGTCTTCTCTGCAGGTCTGCCCTCAATCCACTCACCACTCAGTCTGTATTTATACTGAAGATTGCCCCAACCCAGGCGCAGGACCTTCACTTGGCCTTGTTGAACTTCATGAGGTTCACACTGGCCTACTCTTCAAGCCTGTAAAGATTCCTCTGGATAGCATCTCATCCCTCTAGCTGCACCACTCAACTTGGTGTCATCTGCAAACTTGCTAAGGGTGCATTCAATCCACTGTCTATGTCATTAATAAAGATATTGAACAGTATGGGTGCCAATACAGAGTGCTGAGTGACACCAGTTGTTACTGATCTCCATTTGGACATTGAGCTGTTGACTGCCATTCTTTGGATGCAGCCATGCATCCAACTCCTTACCCATTGAATAGTCCATCCATCAAATCCATATCTCTCCAATTTAGAGACAAGGATGTTGTGTGGGGCTATGTCAAAGGCCTTGCAGAAGTCAAGATAGATGACATCAGTTTCTCTTCCCTTATGCACCAACAAAGGCACTCCATCGTAGAAGGCCACCAGATGAGTCAGGCAAGATTTGCTCTCTGTGAAGCCATGTTGGCACTCTTGTCACCCCTTGTCATCGAAATGCCTTGGCATATCTTCCAGGAGGATCTGTTCCACATTCTTACTGGGCACTGAGGTGAGGGTGACTGGTCAGTACTTACCAGAGTCCTCATTTTTACCATTTTCTAAAATGGGTGTGATGTTTCCCTTTTTCCAGTCACTGGGCACTTCACCTGACTGCAATTACTTTTCAAATATGATGGAGAGGAGAGTGGCTTAGTGACCCCATCTGCCATTTCTGCCAGGACCCTGGGGGACTTCTCATCAGGTCCCATGGCCTTATGTATGTTCAGTTCCTCAGATGGTCTCAAACCTGATCTTCTATAATGGGTGTGGCTTAATTCCCCTTGTCCCTGCCTTGAGATTCAGGGACTCGAGAGATATGGAAAGATATGCACATGCACATCTCTGTAAAACCCTACATTTACACATTAAAGAATGTTTATTCTGAGTTTTTAATTGGAGTGCTAACTGAATACTTTTTGTTTGTGTGTTTTTTGTTTTTTTTCACAAAGGGTCTTACAGTTGTTCCATTGCTGCTGTTTTTTAGGGAAATTAATGATGTTTATAGCTCTATTTGTGCTCTAAGTAAAATTAAAGTTATAAATATTGACATCTTTGATTAGAAAACCTGATGTTGCTAGAAAAACAGACTATTTTGAGGGAATTTTATTAGATCTGAAACAGAATTGATAATTTACTGAAGAAATACAAGTTAAGAACAATGGTTCCAAATTTATTTCTGTTATGACAATCAATTAAATACATCAGAGGATATGGAGCAGAATGAAGTATTCACAAAAGTACAGATGGTTATGTTGTTATCTCCTGTAGGATACATTTCTGCTGAAGATGATTCTGAAAGAAAAAAAAAGTGTGCTTTAAAACTGTTCTGTCCTAACAGACAGTTAGGGTTCTGAAACCCTAAGTTTTAGTATCCAAATGAATTACTAATTTAGTTTCCAGGCCTGTTTTTTAAACATTCTATAAGTTTCCAGTTAAAGACTGACACTGAGAAGTTATTGATGAAGCAGCTGTTTTCCACTAGTAGAAGAATATTTGTGTCCTTATAAATTGCCTGTATGAATTCACTTTAGTATATAATGGTTTTATTAAAAAAAAATTCCAGGAGTGCATTTTATAAATCATACATCTAAGAAACTAATGTTACATATAAATGAATAAAATAACATATAAAAATACTTTTAAATGTATTGTTTGTAATAAGCATTCAGGGAAAAAAGAAGGAGAACCTTGGTTTTACAAAAAATATTGGCTTGATTTGCATCTCTGTCACACCAGTCTGAAAGGATTTCATGACATCCTGTCTTAATTTTTGAAGAGTTCATTGCCCATAGAAAAGTCCTAATACAGTTAATTTTTATTTGATATCTAAAAAGTTCAAAGTACATTGGAAGTTTTATGATGGACATGGCCTAAAATTAGTTCATTCTGTCTCTATTCTTCCTGTCAAAAATGAATTTCACTTCCTGGTTTGAAAGATTTCAAGTAATAACAAACCTTGTTTTGTTGACAACACTAGAGTGGGTATTAGAGAAGCTAAAATGAGTTTAGCTTACAATTACAGAGAATTGATGTTACCTCCTGAACTAAACTGAAAGAAATCCTGTAAAATCATTAACCTGAGATTAGAAGCAGTCTGTCACAATAATGAGGACAGGTAACACCAATACTCTTTGTATGTAATTCTGATTACAGAGATATCACTGTATACAGAGAAAGGTGGGACTAATAGACAGTACACATTTATAAATTTACTATCCACAGATTCTTAATTTTTTTTTTAAGGGATTGACTCTTCCTTTTTGGTTTTGTTTTTGTATTTACAAGGAGATAAAGAAAAGAAACACAGGCTAAAACCGAGCAGAAGCACTTAGAATTATTTCCAATTTTCCCTTATTTTTTTGAAAGTGACAATTAAATCCTTAAAAGTTCTAATTTTGTAGTTTTGCTCAGAATGTTTGCCATTAAAAAGCTAAATATAAAAAGAAACATTTCTTTTCAATTTTTCTTTTCAAATTTTTTGACCAGGTTCCTCTTAATCACTCTCCCTCAGAAATTTTGACCTAAGTAGATGATTGCAAGCTCAGATTTTTTTCTTTGAGAACTGTTACTCACTGAAGTGAGTTGTGTGTGCACGTATTTACACACATGCATTACACACATATATATATATATGTGGTTGTCTATATGTACACACATGCATAGATCTACCAGAAACAAATTAGGTTACTATCACTGAACTATATGGTAATAACAGTCCTGGATAAGTTATAAATCTAAATCTGGAAAGAGCTTGCAAAACTGTTTGTTTGCCAACTGTCTGATGTACTCAGTTATTGTAATTTATTACTGACCTTGGTTAGCAGGTGTGAAATGCATCAGGGAAGATGTTTTGAATCATCATCATGTTTTCATCCATTGTGCTTGCTGTCTGCAGCTGAAATATGAATGAAATGATGTATTTTCTGCATTTTTCTTCAATGACAGTCAAAGAAAATACATTCAAGGCAAAAGACTTTATGATGTTTCCTTCATATTTTTTACACTTCTGCTATGAAATATTGCCTCTCAAAATGTTCAGACACACTGTATTGCCAGGTTGTATGTACTTTTCTTGTGGCTAAGCAAAAGAAGCAGTGGGAAGACCTCGGCGGAAAGATCACTCATTACCTTCCTCATATCACATTCACTTCCCAGAACTTTTGCCAGAGGCTCAAGTCAAATGCAGAATACTCAGTTAGATAGAAACTTGACATTTGCTCCAAACCATACCGATTGTTCCAACTTCTTTGGCAACTCCAAACACAGTAAGATATATCATTGCTTAAATAATACTAGCTAGGGGGATTTCCCCCTACAAGTTATAAAGACTAAATTGTAGCTTTCCTATTACAGGATGAATTCTGATTTGGGCTCTGAGTCACAACCAGCCAAAGTTGTTTCTAGTTATACAGAATTCTGTGATATCCTGCTACTAGCAGCTCTCTTCCCTTCCACTAAATGTACTGAGCCTTACTCAGTGACACAAGTATTTAGGAAGGAGTTAAACTCTTCATTTTGGCTATTTCCCACTGTCCCACTCCTGGCTGTCTCAATCCTTTCAGTCTCAGGAAAATAGAGGCTGCACAAAGCAGGTGGCCATCTGCCCTTTCTCTTAACATCTACACCTGGATATTGCTAATGCTACACCTAATACTAAATTTCAGGTAAATGCACAGTCACAGAAGATTTGCAAGAGGCTGGAGGGTGTTAAACACCTAGACAACTCCCTGCACCTGTGCAGATCTGCTAATGCTCTGGTTTAAAATAAATAACATTATCATCTAAAAATAATTATTGCAATGATTTTATTTATAGATTGAAGAATTTGTTGTTGCACTAGTTCACCTTCCACACCCATAGCATCTTTGGGGATTTTTTATTAAATCAGCCTAAAGTGCTATTTGTAAAGTCATGCACCAAACATCTCTGCTTTGATGTACGTATTTTGAGATTACACTGTTCAAAAAATTTTGGTACTATTGTTCCCAAGTATAAATGCTTTCTGCATTTTTGTTTTGATCTGTGTGTAGATGTAGATGGTTTTTTAGAGATTTAAAACACAAACACACATGCACATGTACATACACGTACACATACTTATTTTATATAAGAAAATCAAAGATCATCCTGGGATAGATAGTGAAAGACTTTCACAAATGATGGATATAAGATTTGGTATTATATAATTAAATGGAAAAATAAAAATAAGTTTACTGCCTAGGCTATGTTCTCATATGAACACACAGTCACATCCACCTTAAGATTGGTCTTATGCAGCTCTAAGTTGAGATACAAAGTACTCTGACAAAAATACAAGCCAAAGAATAAGTCTACAAGTAAAGGTACAGTGGCATATGAGATAGTTAACATACTCCAGCAAACGAGACTACCCACGTAGAATTTGCACTTAGCATATTAATTTGGTAGTTTTATTGCAAATGTAATTTCTTAGAGCATTAAAATCTGTATGAAATTTTAGGAGAGTTAAGCATATTGATTTTGGGAAGAAGAAAAAGTTTAATTTATTGAGTTATCAATGAATTGCTAAACTCTGAATACTTAGGACCCTATAGCCTTTCACCTTAGTACAGTCATATAAATACCAGTTTAGAAAACTCTAGCTCTACAATACTTTTTAACATAGCTGGTACTTCCAGGAAAAACTTCTGGCATTTACAACTTAATACATAAGCAGTCAAAATGAATTTCATTCTACTCATAACCCCAAAAATACAAACTTCAAAAGGCTTAGGAAAGAAGTATATTACAGTGATCTGCTTCTGTAGTAGGAGTATGGCATAGTAACCATATATCTGCTGTATGGAAGGACTAGTTAACTAATTTGTTTGCTTTCTTATTTTTATTCTTTCTTTCATTTTTTCTTTTTTTTTTTGCATACTATATATAATTCTTTGAATTCAAACTCATAAAAAACTGTTGATGAGATTCAGCTTCAGAGGAACAGTTTTTGACTCATAATATTTCAAAAAACACATTTCTGGAAACTTTGCCATATTAAATCTTATTAATATAGGGGTCTGGTGCAGTCATTATTGAGTTGTCATCATAGTCTACAGGATATAAATCTAAAAAAAATGCCTCCAGTATAAAGAGAATTCTTTATTAAAACCACCTTTCTTTAAGACTATATTACCTCAATATGTGATTTTTGTGTGAGCAGGGCTTCCTTTTATGTCACCGTGGTTGGTCAACTGCCTGCTTGTATTGCATCAGTAGTAGAGCTATTAGAGAATGTAGAAAGCAGTCTGATAAGGTGACCTTTTAAAGAAAAGCTTGTCAAACCAGTGATACCGGGAAGATCTTCATTACAGTGAATGGAGTATCTCCCTATTTTTTTTCAGTACTTGAAGTGAGTGAAATATATTAGGGTGATTTAGTTTCCTTACCTTTGGTAGCTCCCTACTTAATAGTCCAAGTCTGATTCTGCGTGTATCCCAAGCAAATAATGCTACGAAGCACTAGAAAATTTTTACTTCCATTTCTGGTCATCATCTAACTGTTTGATGTTATTTTGGCAAAATTCTCTATAACATTTAAAATGTTCTGTTGCAAGTAGCTAAAGAGAGTGTATGATGACAGTCATCATTTTTACCAGGGCTCTCTGCTTAATAGGCATGAAATATACAGGATATACCTGTAAACAAATATAGCTGTAATTGGACAGCAACACCAAATACATATTTCAGATCCTATTATCCAAAATGTTAATAATATTGGCAGTTTAAAGCTGACTTGCAGGGACACCCAGCATGTATAACAAGTTACCAGTTAATATGCTTCCACTGATGCTGGTCACCAGTGCATACGTATTGCACTCTCAATAAACCTCTTGATTCGAAGTAGGCACTATCTTATGTGTCCAGTCCCTCTAGGCTGTCAGTTTAACATCACATTTTTGCAATTTGCCTATGAGAATTTTCGATGCATGAGCAATTGTATGAGGAATTTATGCTGTCTTCCTTCAGCTCAAGGAAGTTGCCATCTACTTCAGTTATGCAGAAGAGTTCAACTAACAGCAGTTGACATGTGAATTCCAGAGTTGTTGAGACAATATTTCCAAAACTGTGGCTATGTCAGTAATCAGCTAGCTAGAAACAATCATTAGGTGTCATGTTTCTAATTAGCAACCACTTGATGGCTATTATTTTTTCCCCTTTAAATGGCAGAATACGCAGGGCTACATCCTCTTTCAAAATAATAATAATAATAATAAAAGATGCACTGAATTTAAACAAAAAAGTGCTAAGTGTATCCTTTAGACAAATTTGTCCAGCACTAGTAATACAAATACAATATGACACAAGGATAGATCATATACATCCTAATTTTGAAAGAAAGCAATTTGCCTTTAAGCACCTTGACTCTTGAATAACTTTATATGCTGAAGCAAGATGAGAAACTTCCTCAAGCTGTATTCAGTTCATGGCTGCTTTACACTTCTTACTGCAACAGGCAGACTGAAGTGATCTTTTCCAATTCTCACGAATACATTTTGCATGGGAACAAATGCTGTGCCTGTTTTCTTCACTGTATCTATCTGTGATCATTTGTGCTGTGAATAAAAGTGCAGGGAAGGTCTTGTTGCTGAGCTGCCAGAAATTACATCACAGTTAGACAAAAGACTGGGTGAAAAAAAAGGGCTAGTGGTGGGAGAAAACCAAACATTTTCACAGGTGACTTGGCTAAAGATTTAGTTTAGCAAAGACCTTTTTTTTTTTTTTTTTCCTCTTTGAAAGAAACTGGAGAAAAAAAAATAAAAGAAACAAAGACTTTTTCTTATAATTTGAAAAAGATCAGAGAGAGTAAGTACTTCAGGAAATTTATCTAGAAACAGGTTAGGTTATAAGGTTAGTATGTCAGAATGGACATCTAAGTAAAAGCAGATAGGAAGAAAAAATAGCCATAATTATCATCTAGAAAAAGAGGACCATGCTAAAAATGGAAGTTCATGAATCCAGGCTCTAAGAACTCTAAGAGCATATTTGAAGAGCAAAATAATAGTCATCTTTCCACTCAGTGTGATCTTTGTTTTAAGCTCACATTAAATTAATGTATTTGTAAAGGCTACCAATAAAAGAAATCTGAATTCTTAGGTTTGTTTTTATATTATTATTATTAATATTATGATTATAGTTGAAACCTACAATGTAAAATCTAACTTAGGTTAAAGACCTGTCTTTACTCTGAAGAACCCTTTTGATCACTCATACCTTTCTTACAGTTAAATTTGCCAGAATTAATGTTTGGTCAGGTGTGATCTCTGCCTAAACATCAGTTTTTAATATAGCCTTCTAAGGAAATAAATTTTCTGAGATAATGTTGTTCGTCCTTCCACTCCATCCTTTCCCTAAAAGTGCAGAGTGAAATGGCACTGAGTTAAACTTAATTATTTAAAGAAAGATTCTCTACAATTTATTTTTCTTCAAGCTGTAAATAATTAATTTTGCAATTTAATTTCATAGTGATGCACAAATCACATTTGTGTGGTCTTTAAATGGATAATTATTTTCATTCTGTTTTTTTAAAGAATTTAGCATAAAAATATTGAGAATTATATTATGAATACTGAAATCCCAGTTATGCAGGTAGTTATTGGAAACACTGAGGTACTAATCTTTAGATTATTTTATATATTAACAGTTGCAAAGAAGACATTTTGAGTCATGGTTCATTTGATCCTAATATATGTGTTCTAAAAAGGATCAGATGAGTTGTTCCTATTCCTCTTGACTCCTTATAAAGACTATTATGGACTCAGCAGTGTATGCTCACAGATTTATTGCTGAAATGAATCCCATCACTACTTCTGCACTAAAAAAAAAAAATAAAATACCAAAACCAAACAACATTATCAAGGAAAATCTTTTTATTTCACTTGCAATGCTAGAACATAAGAACAACTTTTAAGTCCATGATGTTCCAGTTTCTTTAAAACTACAGAGTAAATCCAGTGTGAGGTAAGAATGAGTCTTTCCCTGTTCTTTGTCACTATTTGATGTCAAAACCCACCCTGAATAATCATTTTTCCCAGTATTCCATTTTTTAGGTGATGTATGTAGATAGTTGATACGCCACCTGATTTTGCATCCTTTCCTCATTCTTGCAATACAATTAAATCAAAATCTCTTGCAGATTTTTGCAAATGATTTGCCTCTACTTAAAATAATAATTTTGATTATAGTAATAATACCGATAATTATATAAGGAATAATTGTCCCTTTACACCCTGTTACTCTTTTTTCATTAGTCCTACTGTAAGTAAGTGATGCAGATTCCAGAAGGACTAGTTAATATCTTCTCAAAATCTCCCAAGCTTTCCCAGTTACTTTTTACAGAATTTAAAGTATTGTGAAAGGTTCTTCATTTTTTAGTCATAATGCATGGTATAATTGTCTAATAACAAAATAATATTTTGTGTTCTTGCTTAGTGTTTGCTGCTTAAACATGGGAGTCTAGATTCTAGTTGAGGAAAAGGCATAATTATGTTAAAGATTTCCAAATATAAGAGCTCCAAATTATTTTTTTTCAGCTTTACTAGTGGTTTGCTTAGCATAATGAAGGCACAGAATATGAGCATAAGAAATATGAAAAGTAGATCAATAGCAAATAATTGATCATTACAATTTGTAATCTAGACATTTGAATTTATTTTTTTTTTCCTAAACCACAGTCTGAGTGGAGGTTCTTTGGCACCACTTTACACTGTGGAGTTGATGTTCCCCAAAAGAAGAGAAATAATGGTTGCACCAGCATACAAATTTGATATAACTCTTGATCTACCTGTCAGTTTTCAAACACAGTAAACTGAGTTCCAGTTCAAGCATATATAGGTAATTTTAACTCTATTGACTTTGCAGATAATTTTGGGGCACTAACACAAATATAGTATGAATAAAGTGTAGCCTGTGTTTACACCCTAAACCAAGGCCATCAACACAGGCAACCATTCTAACTGTCTCTGCCAAAATTTTCAAAGGCAGAGGCATTACCATCAGAGATATTACCATCAACTTTCCTAACAATTTCAAGTAATAAGTTTTTAGAACCTTTAGAATAAATTTATACAAAGTACCTCTTTGCCTTATATTTCTTTCTACTTAGGTTGCTTTTGATGCCACAATATTAAGACCTTGGAAACGGTTTTACAAGTCATTTCAAGAAGGTACAAGGAATGTTTATGAACGTAACAATCCCCTAACTTCCATGGCCACTCTTTACAAATTTCAATGGCAGTGCAGTAAGAATGAATGCTATGTTTCTGTGTTTTATGGTGTAGTTCATATAGAGGAGGCTGAAGGTGCATATACTTTCTACATTTTCACCTCCACTTCAGAAAGATAGCAGAGGAGAAAATAGGTGTGTATAAATGTGAAGTTGGAAATAGGTAGATAAAAAAAAACAAAACACAGCCACACAGAGAAGTTCTTGCTACTTTTCACATCCACACATATCAATGTAAAATTCTTTACTCCTGGAATTGATTCTGGTGGACAAGAACTAAAGTTAGTTCAATTAGTTAAAGTTAGTTAAAGTAATGACTAAAGCTTAGTCATTATTTCAGAAATCTCAAGGTTTGTTTTTTTTTTTTTTAAACTCAGGTACTGTATGTGAATTTGTATATGGATGTCTTTTGGAGTGGACTACTTCATAGGCCAGCAGTAACTCACTCAGATTTCTGGTCTTAGTCTTTACATCAGGTTATCTAGTTTTCCTTAGTAAGAGGTAATCACCTACACAACATGCAAAGCCCTCTTTTAAATACTGCAAACTGGCTTCAGTCTGGGTGATTTCAATAATTGTAAAGATTTTTCTGTGAAGTTTACCATTCATCCCATTTCCTGCAATTGTGTCTTTTTACATCTCAGTAACTTTCCTCATCTTTTGTATATGTGAATCTTGAATTGTCACTATCGTTGGGATTTTGTCCTTGGGATTTACTTACTAATGATAGGGGAAACTTTCCTACCCTTCTCCCAACACTCCAGGGGAGGGCCAGGAAAATTTTCCAGCAGGATTGAGTGTAGAATCCAGGAAAATAGGAAAGGATGACAGCCCTTTCACATTTGTGGGTCTTTAGAGACGAGAAAGGTTCTTCAGTGCTTTTGCATAGCTACTGGACTCAACCCCCTGTCAGCAGAATTATTATGGAAAACTGCTTACTATGAGTTGACTCCTCCCTCTTAGCTGTACAGCTGCAGCTGCAGGAAGGAATCTGCAAACTTTACTGCTTTTTGAAGCATCATTAACTTTTGAACAAACATTTGCACTAGCTTGCTCAGGATCAGCCACAGGTGACTATGATGTGGAGAGCCACATCTCCTCAATTCCAATGGTATGCCTTCTCTCCCCACAAATTTAACAATCCTTAAAATGCTGAGTTCCAGTGAAGAGATTTCCGAATGGTCCCACACAAAGAAACAGATATGGTGAAGCTAGTGCTTTTCTACTTGCCTCTCAATTTATGTTTATGTAGATCTTCCACTTCGGGTCCTCCGAGAAATGGTGGAAAAATTTGAACTCAAGTACATCACTCCATCTTTACATCATTGTTTAATATGTTGAGCTAGGATATCCCCTGAAAAAAGCGTTTCAGAGATCTGACAACAAAAGGCTGCATAGCACAAGCAAGTTCTGCCAGTTAGAAAGCATTCGGACTTCCATCAAGACCTTTCTATTTTTATGGCTCTCTGCATTCTGACTACTAAGTAAAAACAGGATTCTTTCAAATTCCTGGGCATTTTGCCACCACTCTGGGCCATGGGGCCAATAAAAATCATTAGCAATACATAAATTTTATCCAGTGGGCTTTCCTGAACATGTGCAAATGTTCATAAGGTTAGAGAACAGAAATCCACATGTTGTATCTTACATGCTTGGAATGCACTGAGTTTAACCAGTTTAGAATAAGTTCATATGAATATCCTGACATTTTTATATCAAATTAGGATACATGTGGTTCAAGTACCATAATAAAAATTCTGATTAAATAAACAGATTGCTATTACGTTCCAGCAGATAAAATCAATCACTGTAAAAAGCACCGCTTTTTCCTCTTTACCGTATTATAGTAAGACTAAGGTATGATATTCATGAAATATCCAGATTCTCTTAGATAGAAATTTGCCTTTTTAAAACAGAAAGTTTCCATCTTTAACAGTGTTAACATTTCCGGTAGGAAAGCAAGACACATGAGATAACTGGGGGCGGGGTGTGTGGCGGGGGAGGGGCGCGGAGCTGAAATTCAGTACAACATTTTAATGGGATATTTTGGACCAATTTTAACACAAATATCATTCGCTTTCTTAACATGACTAACTTAGCTGACTAATTCAGTAAGAAGTACATACTATTGTTTAACTATAAGTTGGATAAACCTGGAAAAAAGACCCTATTTTTGGCTTGTCCTTGCCCTATTTTGAATAAGCTAGACGACTAATGCTTCGTTTTAGTTTTTCAAATGTGTTTTTTTTCTAGACTAGTGTCAAGTAGAAACATGCTTTTAAAATGAATGTAAGAACAGCAGAAGCAATCTGTAAACTTTGTAAAATACTGATACCTTAGCAGCACCCAGACTGCCAACATGTAAATGTGTTGGGTCTGATAAATATGACACTTAATAAATTCTGTACACATTGCTTTATAATGATATTATTTTACTGAAAATTATGCCATAACAAAACATTTGCATTTAAACATCCTACAATACATTTTGTGAGTACACTTGAAAATCATTTCATAGGATTTTTGGAGTTAAATAGAACTGAAGCTGAGCTTTTCTATAATTACATTTTGTTGCAGCTCCAGCTATCCACCTATACACCCACTCCAAAACTATTCCTATCTTTGGGCCATTAGCTTTGTAAAAGGGTAGGACATTATTGTATATGGAAGCATTGAGGCAGAGCTCTCCTGAAACAGAGTTGAAAACTAACCACTGAAATTATTTTGCCTGAGTTATAATTACTAGGATGATACTAAAATGAGCATAAGTGCAAACACATTTTAGCATCAATGGATGTAAAGAAACAAAACCAAAAACAACAAACAAAACAAAAACAAGACCCACCAAAATCAATCAGCTCCCCCTCCCTCCTCAAGACCCAACAATAGTAGTAATGAAAACCACCGTTTCTGAGATGTCAAAACCTCAGCAAGAGTAGGAAAGGATTAAAAAAAAAAAATTAAACATATAAAATAATTTGCTATTAAAGACATTTGAATTGATTTGAGGAGATTCTGAATTTTTTATATGGTTGATCTCAAGTTATTACTGAAAATTTTGGATCCTTAGATTGATCCCAAATAGCTTTGGAGGAAATGTGCTGCATTTGTGTTCTTCTCATCTTAAGTGATAATAATCTAAGTTTTCTAAGCAGTGCACTGGTGTGAGAACACGGTGTCCTTACAAAATTTGAGCATTTTTCTCTCGTTCTGTAACAATATTTAATCTGGGTAGACTGTAAAAAAAAGTAAAAAATGTCTATATATCCTCTTTCTTTCAGTCATTACTAACACCTTTCTTACTTTATTGTGTAGTTTTCAGTAGTGCAAGAGCAATTTAAAAAAATAGCATACACAATTTAGTTTTCTAACATGTACAGTTAGATGCTAGACACTTTTATAAAAGAAGGCAAAGCAAAGGTGAAACAACTGGAACAGTGACTGGATAACAGTAGAAGTACTGCTCTGATAACAAGTATGTTTAATAAATTCGTTTTTATTCATTTTTAAATAAAGCAATCAAGCAATATATATATATTTTCATATATTTTCTCAGATAATTCCATGTTTCCATATTAATATTCCATATTAATTATTTATAATTATTATTGTTAATTTAATGTTTAATTATTAATAATAATTATCAATTTATTAATTATAATTATTTATATTTTAATATACAAATATTCCATATTAAGATGTGTAGAAATATTATCAACAAACCATGTAAGCATGAGAAGACAAACTTGAATGACAGTATTCCAGGACAGTGACACAAACTGAAGTGGGAAACATAAAAATGTAATGTATTAATTCATCGGCCTTGCTAAACATGGAAAAATTAGCTTTATTTCTTCATTTTTTTCATCCGTTATTTACTTAAAATAACATTCAACCTGATTTCTTTCAAAAGCTGTTCACTTCGACTTTTTACTTGGTTATTCAGTTTGTGCCTATTATTTATGGGTAAAATGACATTAAGTCTACTTCAAATCAATTAGATGACCCAAGTTTTAATAAAGAGGAACAATGCTTTAAAAACCATTGATCCCTGGGAAACATCTATGGGATTATCACATAAATCATATATATACATTTTTACTAACATTTTAAATAATCTTAAAAAACTGTTTTTACTATTACTTGCTATGGAAGTTTCCCAAAGGAAGCTAAAGAGTGTCTTTTTCATTAAAAGTCTATAGCATCATTGAGATTCTCTATCATTCCTCTAAAGAAGAATACAGGGAGTATTTTAAGAAGATAAACAGGAGTGAAAGTGTATTTAATGTGTATATATATTAACGTATACGTGTGTGTGTGTGTGTGTGTATAGGTACACACGCATAAGACATTTCTAAATTCTTTTTCTTCTGTTTCCCATTTTCCTCCACCTGGTAATTAAACACACCAGAGTTTCATGCTGACTGATGATGTGTTGGGCTATTACATGCCTTGCAGCAGCACTTGCTCACAGTACAAGCTGACTCATTTATGAGGTTACTTATCTAAGTGTTCACTAATAATAGTAGTGTGTAGTAGGCTAAAAAGTGCTGGCAAGCACCAAAATGGAGTACAAAGAATGTTCTGAATTGTCACTTACCATCCCCTACATGTAATTACCCTTTATTACATTAGCAGAGTAATTTAATTGCTGTGGATGTTGGTACCTGTAATCACATAAACTGTAGATCAATACAAACTTTCACTTCTACTCCAGGTTTTGAAAACAGAGTGGCTGAGGTACACAAGCACATTTTGCCAATGAAACCAACAGCAGATGGGTGTTGCAAACAGCGGGTAACACAAGACCTGAAATCATCTGACAGAAGGAAGCTAGTCCTCAGCTAGCTCTCAGCACCAGAGACCCACCAGCTTAGGTCTCCTGTTGGAAGCATCCCTCACAGGACTCTCTACTGCGCAGCTGCCACGTACATTGTTGAAGTAATTTCATTGTACTCTACTGCATTAAGTAAAAGGCCAGTATCTGTAGCCCTTGATCATTCATGTGTCTTGAACTTTTATTTTGTCTTAGAATAATGCACACCTGTTTTATTATGGTTTGTGGGGTTTTTTTAAACATCATTTTTTTCACTGGATAATACTGTACTACCACAAATTAAATATAAGCAGGCCTCCATTGGCTTTACCTACCCAAACTGTTGTTTAACAGTTGCTAATTAACTTTCAGCTATTAATACGAAAGCTACATCATAACTAGTTCTGGTCTTAGTTTATTCATGATATATTTTCTTCAGAACTAAAAGACAAATGGCTAAAAATTATAGCTTTTTAACATTTACTTATTGATTTCAATTCACCTTAGTTTTAAAATGGGGAAGTCTGGATTTGGTGGGTTTTTTTCAACTAGAAAAAAAATCATAAAAATTAAAAGTTCTGGTATTGAGATATAATAATGGTTTTGTCTTTTTCAAGGATTATTTAACATTAAATCTAAATAGTGGACATAAAAAACTTCACCATTATGCTTCAGTTTATTTCAGTGAACTTGTTATGTTTTATGTTTCTTTTATTTCTGCACAGAAAACTTTGGGATTTTTTTTTTACTTCTCCCAGTTCAAACGAGGAGAAGTGCAAGGAAAATCACGGGACAAGGTCTGACAAATATAACAGTTCATCTTGGAAAGCAGTAACAAACTTTTAAGCACTTTACCACCAGTAGCATGCAGTCTTTGTTGTTGGTATTCCTATACGTACCTGGCACAAGCTACTCCCCAACATTTTTTCCCTTTCAAAAGAAAATGCTACTCAGCCCTAATTTAACTGGCGTTGTGGCTGTTGAATGTTGCTGTTTTCTATACAGAACTGCCCTTTTTGCCAGACCTTACAGACTTTCTGGCAACGGAGCCTTCTAATAGAAGTATTTTGTAAAATCTGGAACATCATTCGGGCTTGAATTTCCCTTAACTAAAACCAAATAAAGAGTCTTAGGTACCTGCTTCGGAGAAACATTTGGAAAAATTAATGAGAAGCAGCACTGGTGATTATAAACATCTGTCCTCCAGTACTGTTTTAGGCTCACAGACCATTTTGAAATCACTCTGACTGGTTTATTTTAAGTGATTAATACAGCAGTGTTTAAGAAAAATATCTATGGGATTTACTGTATGGAACATTTATTGTAAAGAGAGTAATAGACCTGCTACTGTATGAAGGATAGGTTTGTCTTTTGCCTTCTTTTGCTGGTGATCATTTTTTTGTAGTGTACTTTTATGAGAAAAACTTACTGACAAAACTGTGTTTAAATTATATATATGTGTGTATATATATATATATCTTGTGAACACTGTTGAGCATCAAAAAGACACCTCTATGTCTTTTATTTTTTTTTCCCTTTTTCTTCTGAATAGTGGAACATGGAGCTGCAGAATTGTTCTGTATAAATAACATAAATTACATAGCCATGCACTTCTAGGAAAATAAAACATTTCTCATCTGCTGAATGAAATACCTTTTTCACTTTCAAAGCTATGCAGAACTGCCATATTTTATACATTCGAGAATGTTTATACAAGTATGCTTTAGGAAAAAGTATCTGGATGAACAGACTTTATCAGGTGTCAAAACGCATCTGTTGATAAACGGCTTTGTATGTGTTCTGAGTTAACATTAATCACAAAAGGAAAGTATGCCTTCTTAATCCAACCTTCCAGAATAATCATGCATTTAAACAGAATATAAATTAAGTGAAACACATTTATAAGGCAGGTATTCCAAGATTTTATTACAGGAATAAGGCTGGAACAAGTAGGATTACAACTAAAAAAATGACAAATATTTCACTTATACTTAAAAGCCTGCATATTGTTTAAGTTTCAGCTACTCTATTTATTGGATTAATGTTAATTTTATGTTGTAAATGGAATCCTTTCTCTCTGCCAAGGTGAAACAACTGTGTAATACATTAAGTATGATTGTTCATAAATAATAATAGCAGGGTCCTGCTCTTACAGTTATGTGCAGCTCTGTTTTGTACCTCTTAAAGGTGGTATTTGTTAAGCAATAGAAGCATTATTTGGTCATAAAACACAGAGCAAAGACAAAAAAAACCCAAAACAAACCCTAACCCTAAAAAGAATGCAACATGAAAGACTGGATGACAGAGCTATGTGTGCTTCTCTGTTAATTAATTTGTAAATTCATTAAGCATACATTTTTGAGATGTATAAAAATCAGAACATTAGGCTGAAAAACTTTCCAAACACTTCAGGAATTCATCTGTGAAAATTCCCTCCTGAAGAGAGGGTCACCATGTCTAAACTGTTCCTGACAGATGTTTATCTAACCTGTTCTTAAAAGCATCTAAAGATAGAGATTCTACATCCTGCCAGAGCAATCAGTTATGTTGCTTAAATATCCTCACGGCTGGAAAATTCTTCCCAATGTCCAAGCTAGATTTCCTTCAATGCAATTTAACCTGTTTGTTTTTTCCTCTCCCCTTGGAGAACAATTTATTTGTTCTTCTCTGCCATACTTCCACAGATTCAAAGGCTGTTATTTTGTCTCCCTTTAGTTTTCAGATTTTTAGATTAAAGTAGCTGAATTCCTCAAACTTTCCTCACAGGCAGTTGTTTTCTAGATTTCTGGCCATTGTTGCAACTCTCTTTCAGACTGTGCAGACTGGTCCAAATCTTTGTTTAAATGTGATGTCCAAAACCAAGCAAATTACTCAGCTGAGAACTAACCCATTATGAATAGACAGGATTTGCTGAAATGTCTAATTTAGGCTAGTATTCACATGGAATAGTGTGGGTTGGAAGGGACCTTTAAAGGTCACCTAGTCCAAATCCCCCTGCAACAAGCAGGGATATCTTCAACTACATCAGGTTACTCAGAGCCCTGTCCAACATGACCTTGGGTTTTCTAGGGATGGCGCATCTACCACCTCTCTGGGCAACCTATTCCAGAGTTTAACCACTTTAATTTAAAAAGTTTCTTCCTTCTATCTAGTCTGAATCTACTCTCTTTTAGTTTAAAACCATTACCCCTTGTCCTATTGCAACAGGCCCTGCTAAAAGTTTGTCCCCATCTTTCTTATAAGCAACCTTTAAGTACTGAAAGGCTGCAATAAGGTCTCCCACAGCCTTCGTTTCTCCAGGCAGAACAACCTCACCTTTCTCAGCCTTTCTTCATAGGTGTTCCATCCCTCTGATCATTTCTGCAGCCCTCCTCTGGACCTGCTCCAACAGGTCCATGTCTTTCTTGCGCTGTGGGCTCCAGAGCTGGACTCAGTACTCCAGGTGGGGTCTCACCAGAGCAGAGCAGAGGGGGAGAATCACCTCCCTTGACCTGCTGGACACGCTTCTTTTGATGCGGCCCAGGATACAGTTGGCCTTCTGGACTGCGAGCACACAGATTGTTGACTCATGCCCAGCTCTTAATCCACCGGTACCCCCAAGTCCTTCTCAGCAGGGCTGCTCTCAATTCCTTCATCCCCCAGCCTATATTGTTACTGGGAGTGTCCCCAAACCAGGTGCAGGACACCTTTCACTTAGCTTTGTTGAACTTCATGAGGTTCACATAGGCCCACTTCTTCAGCTTGTCCAGGTCCCTCAGGCGTGTCAACCACAACACTCAACTTAGTGTCATCTGTAAACTTGCTGAGGGTGCACTCAATCCCACTGTCGATGTCATTGACAAAGATAAGAAGCAGTACTGATCCCAGTACAGACCCCTGAGGGACACCAATTGTTACTGATCTCCATATGGACATTGAATGGTTGACCACTACCCTCTGGATACAATCATCCAATTCATTCCTCATCTACTGAACAGTCCACCCATCAAATCCCTATCTCTCCAACTTAGAGAGAAGGATGTTGTGGAGGACCATGTCAAAGGCCAACAGAAGTCCAGATAGGTGACATCTGTAGCTCTTCCCTTGTCCACTGATGTAGTCGCTCCGTTATAGAAGGCCACTAGGTTGGTCAGGCAGGACTTGCCCTTCAGGAAGCCATGCTAGTTGTCTCGAATCACCTCCCTGTCTTCCATGTGCCTTAGCATAGCTTCTAGGAGGATCTGTTCCATGATCTTCCCAGGCACAGAGATGAGACTGACAGATTGGTAGTTCCCAGGCTCCTCCTTTACCCCCCTTTTAAAAATGGGTGCAATGTTTCCCTTTTTCCAGTCACTGGGGACTTCACCTGATGGCCATGACTTTTGAAATACCACGGAGAGTGGCTTTATAACTACATCAGCCAAGTCCCTCAGGACTCTGGGATGCATCTCATCAGGTCCCATAGATTTCTGTATGTTCAGGTTCCTCAGGTGGTCACAAACCCGATCTTCTCCTACAGTGGGAGGGACTTTGCTTCCCCAGTCCCTGCCTTGCAGTCTATCCACTCAAGAGGTGTGGGGAGAGAGGCTGCCAGTGAATATTGCAGCAAAAATGTTGTTGAGTACCTCAGCTTTCTCCTCATCTATTGTTACCAGTTTGTCAGTCTTGCTCATCAGGAGGGGTATGCTTTCTTTGACCTTCCTTTTGTGGCTGACATACCTGTAGAAGACCTTATTTTTATTCTTTGCATCCCTTGCCAATTTCAGCTCCAGCTGTGCCTTGGCCTTCCTGACCCCATCCCTACACATATGGGTAGCATCCCTATACTTTTCCCAGGATACCTGACCCTGCTTCCACTGCCTGAGCAGTATTCATACACTCTGGTATGTTATTGCAAGAGCAGGACAGGTACAATATATGTACTGGGAGTGGCAATTAGTCACATGGTACCCATGTGTACTGGTTTGGGGTGGAGCAGAGCCAACTTTCTGTTCAGTAAGAGGCTCTTGCTCTTACTTGCTGCTGTGGCAGCCAGAGTCATCTGACTTGGTTGTTTCCCCCATGGAGGAGTTACATCTGTGGGGAGCAGTAGAGAGGTCAGGTGACCCAAAACTGAGCAATAGAATATTCCATCCCATCTGCCATGCTCAGTATAAAAGCTGAGGGATCAAGGGGTCAGTTCTCTTCTTCAATGGCTCTCCTTATTCAATGATTGACCTCTGCAGAGGACCCTGTCAGTTAGTCTACCTTTGATCCCCATCCATGGGTTCCTGAATCAAGATCCAGAGCCCAGCTCCCCTTCGCCACCGAGTCCAGTCTGGAACTTCCCCAGTGACTGCCAGTGACATCCTCCAGGGAGTTTGATATGGTTTTGTATATATTTGTACATATTGTATCTATTTCATGATTTCCTTTTTTATTTTATTATTAATGTTTCATTAGTTTAGTTTTTTCTAAACTCATAAATCTCCTTATCTCTCTTCTTCCTCTCCTTGGAGTGAGAGGTGGGGAAGAGCATCTGCCGTCTTGTCATTGGCCAACCTGACCCAAACTGCAACACCATGCAACTAGGAGATGAACACTAAGAACTGTATTCATCAGCCCTTAAAAATTAGATGCCTTGCTATCAAAACTACCTCTGCAGGCTGAGGAGCAAACAGCCATTCTAAAGGTAGCACTTCATCTACGGGTCATGTCAGCAACAGCCCATGCAAGAGGGCTGAATTATTTTCCATTCAAGCCTAAAGAAGAACTGCTTTTGATCTGAGAACTTAATCCTGGCTCATTATATTCCCACTTGACCCTGGGAAATCTCCCTCTTTCCTTTAGGCTGGTGCATGAGCCAAGTGTAAGGAAGGGAGCGCCTCTGCTTCACCTTTCATTGGCTGCCAGGGCTCACCTCTGCCCTTTGCTGCTCCGGGTCCCTGTATCTGTGGATTCAGCACAGATACTTCATATGCACACTTAGTAGCTATGCCTCAGATTTCAACTCAATACACAGTGTACAATATGTAGTAGTGCTGTGACAGTTTAGTCGTTTATCTTCTTGGCCTTTTAAACAATTAACAAATAGTTAATCCGGTTTGTATACACAAAAAACGTTTTTCATTCTGAAGTATACACTATTCACACTCCGTAAGAAGTGCACGTGGCTCTTTTGCCTTTACTAAAATAATAAAATCCAAAGTCTGTTTATAAAGTGAGATTGAATCCATTTTCTACTTCACTTAAACAGAGACTTTCGGTCCAAATCCCTTGATGGTGTATATTAAGCAGAGTTTTTATTTTTTTTTTCTTGGTCTTGAATTTAAATTCTTTGAGATGGTGCTGATTTTATTATATTTTACTCTGTTTCTAATGCAGAGTCCTTACTGAATTATCTGTTTCTTTTCCCTCACAGGACCTCAGCTGATCTTTAATCTCCCTCAGAAGTAGCTCGTGCTGTCTCAAAACAAACAGATCTGACATTTTGCAAATACATTGTTCTAATCCACTAGTTCCCTAACTAATATCAGTTGTTGAACAGAGTTGATTAGCAGCTCTGCGTGGAGCCTCTGCCTGTTTGCAGAGCTGCCCGCTCCTGCCTACACCAGCGTATAGCAGAAATGGACTTAAAGTCAACAGTGTTGTCACAGTGAAGACAAGGAAACATGCCTAGATCAATTTAACTTGCAGCAATTTTTTAAAGGATCTTGTAATGTCAAACTGTTTATTTTCAGTGATCAATTATAACCAAAAGTAGGGGAAAAAAACCAAACCCAGTTATAAATTTACTCTCAATCTAATGGTACAGAAAAGGAAACCTTAGAAAATTTGACAATTCTGACATCCCTGGAAACATGCTTAAATCATATATAATGATGCTATAAGACAGAAGGTAATATCAGCTGAACTTAATGATGTAGCACAAGATTATTATTTAAAGCCTATCAAAACTACTTATAAGTTCTTCTTCATTAGTTTAGGCTGTGGCCTGTATTTGTAGACCAATTTAAATAAAGAATGATATATGCTTTTTTACTTACTTCTACCAGTTCAAAACCCCTTTTAATTCAATTCAGAAATGATAGCTCACATAAATGTTCACATGTATATATGCGTGTGTATATGCTCATGTATACCTGCTGTTTTTTGATAACAGGATAATTTAAGGCCAGGTATGTGAATTAGAAAAAAAATGACTTCTGACACCCTGAGTTTAAGAAAAACAACACCTGTCTGGGAACTAGGAAATATCAATGATTTACAGTTCCAGCATCACATTGTGATATGTTGCTTCATTTTACAGTAATTTACAGCATTTAATGTTGTACATAGATTATCTTATGGTGATGTATTATACCATAAACTGCAGTGAAAAAAAATGTACACAATGTTTGATTTATATGGAAGTCTGAATTCTGAGGTTCATGTAGAAGAGAAAGACAAGCATCAAAATAGTTCTTTGGGTTTGTGGAAAAAAGTTATTTACAGGAATAATGCTTTACACACACTTCACTGGCTTACAGTAATACAAAACTGCATAACACATGGCACCACACTACCTTCTTGTTCTTTATGGAATTTCTTCTTTGGAAATTGCACAAACTGAATCCAATGAATTACAGCATAAATTTAATAACCCCATGTTCTTGTAGTTTCTGAGAGGTGACACCTCTCTATGACTGAATGCTTGTTTGGATTTCCTGACATTTTCCAGGAAGATAGCAAACTGTCAGTAATTTTCAAGTTTGTCTAGAAAAGTTCACTACCCCATTTACAAGGCAGAAATATCAAAGTTGTTGCATATCTGATGGACAAACTGCAATTTGCAAACCCTCATAAAACACTGATTCCCTGTCAAAAAGGTCATGCATACTGTCTGCAGTCTAGAAAGCAATAATCATGTACAATTTGCAGATGAAAAGTCATCCTAATTTCTGCAATATCATTTGTACTGCCACTTAGATCTTATTCTAAATGAACTTAATTATTGAGCTTTATTGTGGGGTATTTTACAGTGTCTTTCTGTTTTTTTTAACAATATTGTGTTCTCAACAATTTTTAATGCTCACTCATGCCTGCATAATGTACCTATCTTTATATACCTAAATATATAAACCACACACACATATTTATATTCCTACACATATTTCTTTCTATTACATTTTGAATTTAAAAATATGCCTAATAATAGTAGAAAACCTGCTGCTCTCATTCTATAGAAGCAATATCTCAATGTCAATATTTGCAGCAGGATATCTAATAACTTCCATCAAAGTGGTAGCATGTAACCCAGCAAAGAAAGGAGTTTATTCATCTTCTCCAGTGAATAATATTTCACTCCATGAACTTAATTGGAGAATTTGATCAGATAGGTACTGCTTAATGTCAGTAAGGTCCACACAAGTAAGCCTAAAATAATTGAAA
The DNA here is from genome assembly GCF_964199755.1 of Larus michahellis. Classification (NCBI taxonomy): domain Eukaryota; kingdom Metazoa; phylum Chordata; class Aves; order Charadriiformes; family Laridae; genus Larus; species Larus michahellis. The sequence goes on from NC_133896.1 coordinate 161,152,596, forward strand.
ATAATACTTACTGCACAGTTATTTGCATACATAACTTCTTATATTGAGAATGCTGTACTACAATATTTCTAATTTATTTTTTCCAGTCCTCCACCAATTTTAGCTTTTTTAAAATGTCTTTTCTTTTTCCTACAAGTCGTTTTCTGTCAGATGTTCACTGTGTATGACTTTTTTTGATTTGATAATCACAATATTAGGCTCTGTGTGCTGTAGGGATGTCTCAGAACCATGGTACAGATAAGCGTACAACGAAAACTCTAGACTCCACTCCTTTGTAGTTAATCTGTACAGTTTCGAAAATGACTTTGCAGTGAAAAAACACTACATATTTTAAAATGGAAGAAGTATATTGCATCTGAAAAAAAAAATTACTTGATCTACTTATTCATTTAACAGATAGATGAGGGCTCTCTCTAGCATGCTACAGTAAGGGCTGGCTCAAGCACTCATAGCCATGTACGGAATTAATTTTGTCAGACTCTGAGCCTGGGTCAGAGGGAAAGGTTTGTGGAAAATGGGATGGAAATATGATGGCTTACTTCTTCTGTTGTCTGCAGGGAAAAGGGAAAGATACAGCTGGTGGGCAACTGTGGCCCTGTATCCTCCCTTGCGACTCTGAATATCAGGATGAAAATCCCACTGCCTCACTGACTAAAGTGAAGGCAATGTTGCACATGGTATGTTTAACCTACTTTATTTTCAGTATCTTCACTATTTTCATTTGGAATACAAACTCCTGGTATTATATTTTTTTAAAAATCAGTTGTCTACATTCATTTTCTTTTTCTACATGTTGTGGATGGGCCTCAAAATTAAAACGTTTAGGATGATATGCTTTCATGATTAAATATAATCATAAAACTGAACTCCCTGGTGATTCACTTCAGCAATATTATTAGGTCTGTTGGCTACTATAAAGTGCGGTAGGAATGAACAAATTCAAATTAATCTCTTACTAATTAGCAGCTTTCTATAAAATCACAGCAAGATGTAAGACCATGAATATGGAAAATTGGTTAGGGAAAATACAGGCTGTGATAAAAATGGCAACATTATAATAGATACTAAAACTAATTATGTTGGGATCTTTGAGGCAGTTTAGTTACCTTTCCATCCATTTATGAAAAGTAATCTGACATAAATTCTGTCAGTTGTGGAAACTCTCATTTGAATAACAGGTCATAAAAGAGAGTTAGTGCCTAGAAATGGATGATATAAATACTTCCAGGATACTTCTGGACTTAACGTAGACGTTTAGAGGACCACAAGCTCCTTATTAATGGCACCAAAGTCCTCTTCCAAATTTAATCCTGTCTGGAAAGAGAAGTATACTTGGAAGAAAAGATTCAGATGTTTTCTGTTCATGTTACATAGATCTATCACCACCTAGATAACATAATGCTACCAGGTTAGAAGACAGTCTATTGTTTGGCTTTCTGGATATCATCTGTTAAGTCTGTTCCACTGTCTGTTATAACAGTAATAGTACCACTACTGACATATTGAGTACATTTGACCACCCAGAGTTATATATTTTTAGAAAGCTTTTCCATCACTAAAAACAAATTTAAAATCTCCCACTGGTAATTGTAACTAGAGTTTAAACAAACTCTTCTTTTAAATATAAACACCATGATAGGAAACCGTTAAAAAGCTTATATCATAAATATCCAGAAATATTACATATTAGTGTAAACTTACAATATCTGATATAGAAGCTTGGCTTTTGGGGCATGTGTGTTTAGAAGGAGAAAACGTATATACTGTCAAATGAAAGTTAAAAGACATTAATACAAGCTTCCTTTATTAACTCTGGGGAGTTGTCCTTTTTCACTTTCCAATTGGCCACCAGCTCTGACTTCTCCCATCAGACTCTCCAAAGACAATTGAGCAATTAGCCTTTTCTTTGAGGCTAATTACCAACAAAACCCAGCTGACCATTAAAGAACTACATAATCAGTATTTGGGTACACAAGAGACAAAATAAGTAAAACTAGAGAAGACTGGACAAGGCAAACTTTCACACTTTAGGCGTATTATGTTCATTCATCTAGCCATAGCATATGTAATGTTCCATTAGTTACTCATCCACATACAGTTATCCTTACTTATCAGGAGCGTGGAGAAGACACTACTAATAATTCATTTTTTGGTACTGTCCCTGAGGCAAAAATGTGTTCACATTGACATTTAATTTTTCACTGAAAAGAAATTACCTCCAACTCCAAACTGTGACATCAAAGAGTACTTGAGATTGAAAGTGAAATTTTCATATCAAGCACTTGCAAATGACAAAAGAAAACAAGAACTAGAGTGAAATAAAAGTGACCGTCATTTTTATTATCTTAAAGCATTTATACATGACACACATAATTAAAAAGGTTTGAATTCTATATGACTAAGCACCAAACCAAAAGCTTGCTGTTGCACTTTGTATAAATAATGAAGTGTCCACAACAGAAGGGGCTTGAATCATATGGTCTACCACCTCTTGTCCAGTGCTGCAATTTCATGATCACTCAGATCAAGGCACACACAGAGTTAGTTTTAACTCAAATCAGTTTCCCAAACCAGTTCACCCTGCAACCAGGTGAATTCTCAAAAAGAAGGAAGGGATTGAGGGCTGGACAGCTGAGGCAGGAGGAAGGCTTAAGCCTTGAGCCCAGGGACAGTTTTCCTGACTACAGTGGGAGATATTTGTTGAATGGGATTGGTTGACAAAGATGCCTAACAAGGTACCTAAGAGCATTTCAGAATCCAGGTTCCCCATATATATCTCGAGCCCATATCAGAGTATGAGTAAAACATGGATGTCTATTGCCCCCTTCTTTCTGTAAGCATGCCTTGCTTTCCCTGTAGAGGAAATTCCAGGTGGGCTTTAGAAGAGAGGTGAAAACAGGTGTTTTTCAGAAGACAGTTACAGTGCATTGCTGTCCAATGCCTGATCCAGATGCTTGGAAGACTGGGATGTTGGGCAGAGCATGGAGTATTTTTACATTTCAGTATTAATGAAGGTGAAGCCTATCACAGAACGTGCTGTATTCTAGCATAAAGGACACTCTGGAACAGATGGGAAACTTTGGAAGAGATGACGTTCTTCTCTGTCATTCTGGAGACGAATTAAAACCATTGAGTTCCTGAATATAGAATGGTTCTGATCCTGTCTCATTTTGTTTTGTATTCTGTTTGGATTAATCCTTACCGTTTATTTACCAATCCCCAAATCCTTTCTCTGCCAAATTGACCCAAATTCAAAACTAACATCATATTTTTGTGATTTACTATTATAAAAAGTTCACCTCTGACAGTTCTTTGGATTAATCCTTTCCTTACAAAAAGTTGTATGCAATCTTAAAATGTTTTTATTCATTGGCTTCAGTATCTGTTTACTTTGCCAGATGACATAGATGTAAAATTTGGTCCTAGGTCTTGTGTGAGTGTTAATTCACTTATAGTTCCCCGGTGGAGTGAATCAACTAGCTCCTGCAAACCAAAGCCTAGATATGACTCTCCAGACTGTTCTTTCTAAGGACTTGTCCTGAAAGGCCACGTGAAAAAAAATTGCATGAGATTTGTATATTTGCTATCCTGTGCGCTTTTCCAACATTTTCCCAGAAGAGTCTGCATCCCCAAGCACTCCAAAATGCCTCCGAAGCATAAAATACATAAAATAATTTCATTCAATAAGATCTTCACACTGATGTTTATGCAACTGTCTGGTCTGCACAGACTTTGCCTACTATCAAACACTTTGAACTGAAAAAACCCACATATATAGAATGTGGGGGTCATAGAAACAAAAAAAAAAAAAAAGTGCTGAAGAAATCCCAGTGCTATGTGCTAGCTGTTGTAGAAAAAAATCAATCCTCTCTGGAGAAGCGGACTGTTCTGCACCATTTAGCTTGTGTGCCTGGCATGCAGCTGTAAAACGCCAAAGAGTAAATTCTCTGTATGGCCTAATATCAGTTCATTAGGTAGTTCCATCACAATTTTTATACATGTTGTACCTTGGTTCATATACCTGAGTAGAGAGTTTTTTGCTCTTTTGATGAAGGGTGATGTAGAGAATACTTCTTCTATTTTGATTTTCTTAACCAGCAGTTTTAGCGTCTGATATCCAAGTAAATAAGCAATGCAATAATTCTGTCCCAGACTTTTTCATCCTGACATAATTGAAAATTTTATTTTTTGTTTCTGTTGCTGTTTTAAAATTTCTGTTCTTTTTTGTGTTTTTATTTCTACACTTCACTTGCTATAATTGGCGTATCTTTGAATTGATTTTTAGTGTGTTGAGAATATACATTTCTTTGAATTTTAGTACTTTTTTATAATGGCTTTCAGTATATTTTTTGTGCTTACTCCTGCTTCTTTTTTGGTAGCAAACTATTTTTTCCCAGATGTATTGTTTTGGCACGTAGATACTTCATAAAAAGGTATGGGAAGGGAGACATGTCCATGATTAAGAGCCCCCAAAGACTACTGTCAATGTTTTTCAGTTTCTGTTTATTTAAACCAGGCATTTTTATACAGAAAAATAGTAGTACCCTCTTATAAAGTGATGTGTGAATAAATCAATTAATATGAATAAGTGGCTTTATATACTGTCATGGGGAGATACATATTATTATGGTAGGATAAGAATCCTATTTTCATTATTATGAAAATATTTATTATGAAAATTATTATGATAGTCTCTGAAGAACTTATTGTGCATTTAAGTGAGATAAATAGCATGTAACGAATACAGTGTTTCTAACATTTTAATGTAACTTGAGCGTAATTAAAGTTGCTGAGAAATTTGAATTTGCTTTAAAAGTGAGCTTTGAATTGAAATACCATTAGTTTACCACACGCTTTCAGAATTGTCTTGTATTTCAGACTTGCTTAACTGACTAGATGGCTAATGCACCTGTGTTTTATTTTTCTTCTTTCTCTTTTGATTATGTACCTTTCAGTTTCCCTTCCAAAACTCTGGACAAAATTTCTTCTTGGTGCAGGACCAAGTATGGTCTAGTTTACAAAGCCAAATCAGAAGTCAGGTAACAAAGAGGAAATAATGTTCTGTGAAGACACACGCACATGAAAAAACCCTTTTTGTCTTGTTAGACTGTATCATGGTTGGATTTTGCACAGCCAGAGGCAGGAACAGATGTGATATCTAAGTGAAGAAGAATAGGAGTGTTAAAATAAACATAGGCAAAAGCAAGCGATAGTGGCAGACAGTAGGCTGTATACTGCTTCAGATCTGAACAGTGTTGGCTGATACAGGATGTAGATAATCAACCTGTCCATTTCGTTGACATTTGTGGGAAAGGGCGGGGGGGGGGGTGTTCTTCGGTGCTTTTCTTGCAGCAGCACAGATGACAGCTAGAAATAAACAGCGTTTTCATGGTTGAAATGTCTGCCAGGCATGATCATATGCAGGCTCTGCTTGAGGTAGCACAATACTGAGCAAAAGGTTGGGGTAGTAAAACAACTTGATGATAGGTAGCTGAAGCCCCATTTTCTCTTTAAACGTTCAGCCTCTGTTGCCAATGCATGTGGTTGACAAAGCACTGTTACAAATAGAGCTCGTATTGAATTCAACCTTAACTCATGATCCACCCCTTTCTAAGACCTTATCCACTTATCCTTTTGTCGATTATTATAATGTTTATGTAGAATCAATAAAAACTGTGGTGTTTTGTTTTTTTTTAAATCCCCACAAGTCCTGACCTTACTACAGAGCTGAGAATTCAACATTCAGCTGAGGATGATAGCACCCACTGTGCAGAGCAACTGGCCAGCTGGTGAGAAATTCCGGCTGTCATCGCAGTGCAGGGAGTTAACATATTTATCAGATACTTGAGATGAAAAAGTGGTAGTTCATGGGGACTTTTTTTCCCTAAGCCATCTGGTCCTGAGGTGCCTATTACATCTATTATTGAATCATTAAAGTCAATGAGGTGAATAACACGATTAAACTTGTTTACTTGTCATGTAACAGTCGGTTAACAGTGAAATGTAACTTCTACTTTCTGGTTTACTCTGCAATAAAAATACATCTCGGCTCCCCTAAGTGATACCTAAAATTAATGCCAGATAAATATCTTTTAATTTGTAGTCTAATTTAAAAGTACATTAATTCTTTTAACTTTCTTCTACATATGAATATTTTATCGCAGTCACTGCGAAGACTGCTTCTTGTAATTAAAACAATAAAACATTAATAATTGGCCATAAGTACAGATATGTATACTCATCATTTCACTCTACTAATCAGGTAGGTGCACATTTTTGGAGACCCTGCCTAAAATGCAGTTTGTTCATGCAGAATTGTAGGAAAGGCAAAAAGCTGTAAATCTGATCAAGATATGTCATATTTGCATAAAAAGGTTTACAGTATTTCATTAGATACACCCATAAAAGTGTGAATAAGCAGTTATTGTATTACCATAAATGGATTATACTTCTTTGTACTAAACTGAAATTTAAATAATATGGATTATACTGTTTGAATTAATAATTAAATCCAGGAAATCTCACAGTGGTGACAGTGGAATTTAGTGTAAAGGTTTCAACAGCAATAGTTAATGTTACTCTAGAAATTAGGAACTAAAGATATCCTTTTATGTTTATGTTAAGACCTTCTTTTGGGATCTGCAAATTTAAAAAACTGCAAATATTCTTAGGCTTAATGTAAAATATTTCAAGTCAAGGGAATAATGTTCCTAGACTTCAGTAGGCTTTAAATCAGAGAATTATTGAATAACGTTACAAAGCAATGTGGATAGTTATTCATACCATGAAACATAGGATTAAATAAAGAATTAGAAAAATATCAGAAACTGTATTTATAGACATAAAATTTGTTTCAGTTGTGTCTATATGGTCAGTTTCAACTGGTCTCAATGCCACTCAGCAACCTCACACTGCATGCATCCAAACATCATACATTACAGTATGTTTTAAGACAAAGTATAGTTCCAAATATTACACTGAAGGGAATAGATCTTCTCCTGAGATCTACCCTGGTAGCTGATCTCCAGATACCAGTTTATCTAGAAGGTAAAGAAGTGACGCTTGGAAGAACTGTGGCCCATTTAAAAAAAAAAAAAAAGTGAAATAAACTAAATAATATTATTAAGGGTTGTTTAAACTTACTGATTTGATTTTACCTAGAAATATACTGGGAATGTTCACAAGGCTGACAATATTTTAAAGAGATGTCTCACATACTCTCTGGGAAGTTGGCATTGAAATACAGCTCTCATTTCTGTGAAGGGATTTTAAACCTACATTTACATGGTTGAGAAGAATATCTTCAACCGTTTCAGTGTTCTGCTGAATGAAGGTATTGTGGATCTTGATGAACTCACTTATCCGCAATATCCTTGTCATTAATTGTAAGGTTTATTTCCAATGCTAGTCTGTTGTGATGCATTCCTCATATAACGATGTTTATGAACCTTTGAGCCTTTTACCTAATCAGGATTTGCTTTTATTGTTAACGTTCTTGTTGGTTTATCATTCAAGCATTTTTCCATGATAAGCTTTTTTGGGGTTTTTGTTCTTCTTGTTGTTGTAGTTTGGTTTTGTTTTCTCTTTTTATTAATCTTCTTTTCTCAATATGTTGTAAAGAAGAATTACAGATGAGAAGGTGTGTACCTCAGGACACATAGCAAGATTTAGTAAAGAGGACATTGGCCTAGACACAGATGAAAGCACACTGCACAGGCTTTCATGACTATATTCAGGACATTAAATGTATAATAATCTCAGCTATTCTTTTTACTGTCTGTTTCAACTCTCTGTCTGGGGACCAGAGAATGGATTTTATTTTATTACATTGCATTGATTAATCTTGTTTTGGTTTTATTTTGCTTATTTTCTTTATATTATTTGAGCAAATGCATGATCTTTTTTTCTTATATAATGCCACAGTGAAATATTAGATTAAAGGGATAATTAGCATATTACATTACCATTTATCTGACTGCTGTACATCTTCCACATTGTTAATTACTCAGTAAAAATTACACAGCAGTTAAATTTTTTTTTTTTAATGAATATGAAACTACAAAATTAGTAGAATCAGTCTGGACGTTTAGCACAGCTCTAGATAAGTGATCTAGGGAGTTAATTGGAATTGCAAAGGGGCTTATAACTTTTATGCATATCACCCTGAAATATCCACCACTCTTTGCTCAGAATTTAGAAGGATTGTACTGTTGCACAAATAAAGTGAGCACAGAAATACCATTATGACAATCTTTTCCAGTTTTCCATTTTGAAGACCAGATAGAAAGCTAATATACAGAAAAGCAATACAAGTGAGCAAGAACTGATACCTTTGTGATGACTGAGAACTAGATGGAGGCAGAAGACACACCAGGATTTTGCCATTCAGCATTTAAAAACAATAAAAAAACCACCAAACTCAGTTTAAGCACCAGGAACCATTATATCTGTTCCCCAGTCCCCGACAGGAAGTTTTCTAGGTTTTTTTTCGCATACACTTTCTGAGAGGAAAAAAGGTATTCAGTATCTATTTATTTATTTTTAAGTCAAGAAAGTTCCATTTCAATTTTAGAGTTCCCCCAGTTAAAAAAATACAGTAAGAAACAGTTGACATGATTTGTCTTGTAGTCTTCCAACACCCACATTTCTCCATCTCTTCCACCTGGCAGCTTGGGAAAGCTGCCCAGGTTATACCAGAATGCTTTGGAACAAAACCAGTCCTTTAGCATACTAGGTGTTGACAGGCCAACCTGGTTAACACATGGTTCTGCCAGGAAAAAAAAAAAAAAGCTGCTCTCTGGATAAGCTGAATCATATTAGCTTTGAGCATGTCAGATGATCACTTGAAGAATGTACTTACATTCGTAACATGATCCTATCTGTACTGTGGACAGAATCTGAGTGACTGAAAAAAAATATGAGTTATCACTTTATTGTCAGGTTCTTATGGCTTTTTGGGGAAGAACTAGGAAAACCAGCTCAGAGAAATAGATATTTTATGTAGTATCTATACTTTTGTCTCTGTGTTTACCCTGATAGGTAGATGCATCATGCCCTGGAACTGCTTATTTTTTTCTATTGATTATGAAGGGAGCCTAGAATGGAAAGTTCTGGGGTAGCAGTCTGCATTGCTAATGTCTACAGCTGGTCACACAAGGCTTATACTTGCAGACTCATACTCATGACAAATTATAGAATAATATTTTGTTCTATCTTGGTAGCATCCAAATGGAAGTAACTGAGTTTCTATTACAAAGGAAACTATAATGCCATAGTATTGCTCTAACATCTGTGCAAATAATTCTGTGAGCAACAAAAACTATTCAAATTGGGGTTCGGGGTTGGGATTTTTTTCATTATTATCTTTATTATTATTGACCTAGTATATTGTGATTGGATTCTCAGCTGTCTGGAAAGATGCAGACTGGATAATTCCTCATCTTTCAAGCTGGTTTTTGGAGATTTAGTAAGGCTTTCAGTTTTTCAGTAAGAAAGTTTATCTTACTAATGAGACTAAGATCTATCTCCTTATTTGTTTATTTCTGTGACTTTTGCAGGTAAAAAAAGTTTTTAAGTGCAGGCCCCTTTTACAGGTGTGTGGGACAAACTGACTTTTTAGCAGGAAGGACAATGTGACTTGATTTTGCTGTGTCTCTGCTCAGATGTTCTGCGTGATCAGGATGTCCTTAGATAACACAACTGGACGATTTCGTGTGGTGTTTATAGAAAGTAATGATATTGCTGCTGTTCCTGGAGAATGATTTCATCTTCTGACTTCTCTGAAGTAGAATCAGTTCATATTTCACTTACTTTTATTACAAAAATGACTTTGGTGTAGAGTTGTATAGAGCTGCCCAAGGTACAGCAGAGGTAAAAATTTCCCAATTTGTGCTGTTTTTCTTTGACATTGGTATAAAGATACTTTCTAAAAAGGATGAAAAGACATGTAGAATGTGTCTTTGGATGCATTTGGATGCTGTTTAAAGTATGTTAAAAAATCCAATAATTTATGCACACAAGGAGATATAAGGATGCTGTCCTGTATCAGACCAGCATCCTGTATCTCTGTGTTTCATAGCACTTCATCTAAAGCACCAAACTTTTAAACACAATCAGCACCTTCATCAGCAGAATACATTATTATGGTCATAGATATCTTTATTTATCTGAATTTTTCTGTCTATGGATTTGTTTTATACTACAGGAAGATATAACTGCAACAAACCGAAATAAATATGACTTAAAATCTTCATTTTACCTGCTTCTAAAGTGACAATACCATGGTGGAAAAGCAACAAGAAAAATATGATTATGCAGGGAATTGAACATGTAATTATACATGTTTTAATACATTGCTGTATAGCCGCAATTCATTTAGTAATTGACTGTAAGTTGAGTTTTTAAGGTCAGAAGATTTGGACCTAATATTATATGAATATGGTGAGCTATAAGCAATAAAATTAAGTTATCTTTAATTGGAAAATAACGTATTTCTATATGAGTATTTTAAGAATGTATATCCTTTATTTTTTTTTAAATCAGTCATATTTTGGAAATGTCTGATCCATATTATAAAAACTCTTTACATTCTCCCATATTTCTAATATAATAGTATGTAGATTATATAGAATACGTTGAGACACACTTAGTCTCATACCATGAGCCTGACAATTCTTTTTGCATTTCCAGGTCATTATATTATTTAACAGGAGTTTTAAATTGTTTCCAGATAGCCTTAAGGTAAGAAAAATTTGGCCCTAAAGTACTAAGGTTATGTTTTCTTCTAATATGTATCTATTTTATTCTCATGTTTTTATTAGCCAGCTCTCACAATAATATTTTTTATAATAATTTCTATAATAATTTCAATTCTCCTTTTGCAGTGAATGTTTCCACCTTTTAAGAAATCATGCAAATAGTTTTCTCAGATCATCCCTTTACTAAATGAAGGAAGCACCTAAACTGGAAAGAAATATGGATAGTCAAGCCATTAAATTATATATTTATTCATCCTTTTTTTTTCTAAAAGGATTTAAAGAAATAATAGCAGGGGCAAGGACGATGCTGTTCTTTGCTGTGTTAACTAAGCAAACATCACTCTTTATTTGGTTGGAAGAAAGTACAGAGGTTGAAAATTATAATATCATAACCAAAGTTCACTTTTCCCTGTAAGAAGAAGATACGTTGCTGTTTACTTGGCAATAAAAACTTCAAAGAACTCACAATACGTGATACCAAAGAAATCCCTTAGGCAATTTGTTTATTCTACCTATATCCCGGATCTCCTTAAAAGCTAAAATTGTAAAGTTTAGACTAACATTTAGCATCAAAAGCTGATCATCTTTTAGAATTTTTAGTGTATTGTTTTGGGGGTTGCTCTTCACTGTGAGTCAAGGTGGGGATACCCCTGAGGCTCTTTTTTATGCTTCGTAGCAAAAATGGGATAGAGGTGACCCACACTGGGAAGGTAATGTTTTTGTATAACATCCTAACTGATTGTTAAGAGAAGGCAGAGAAACCTAGAAAATTATAAAAGCTTGAACTAGAGGAGAATTTCTTCAGAGAGTAGGCAATGTTTTCTCTCAATTGCCTTGCTGGAAGCTCCTACGGCTGACCATTACAATTTGTAGGTATCACTTTGTGGTTTGTTTTGGCAAGTATTCCGTTATCTCTAATTCCTTCCCTCTGCCTAGGTAAAACTATTGTAAATAATTTGACAATTTCCACTTAACCAAGCCTCTTGATGACCCTGAAACATGAGTTTCAGGACACCAGCACAGTGGCAGAAAGAGAAGACTTCTTTCCTCTGCCCCAGTATTTCTCCTTCCAGTTCATTCTACTTTCCTAAATTCCATCTTTATGCATCATATAGGCTAATCCTTATATCACAGTAGCGTAATTATTAATTTGACTGGAACCCAGATAAATCTTCTTCCATTTCTCTTGCTTAACACACAGAAGCAGGGAAGACAGCTCTTCCCTTCAGGCGCTTACAAGCCCAACTCATTTTGAAAAAAGTATTGTAGTTGTGAAACTGCAGCCACTGTTCATAGCCTGAAAGGTCAGGCAAGAATCAAAGCATATATGACAAGTTTCCTAGAAGAAGATAGTTAAGGTTAGATTCCTAAATGAAAAAGTGACCTAGCTAAAACAAAAAGTAGAAAACGGGAATGCAGCAGCTTGCACTAGCAACATGCCACTTGCTTAACTGCCTGAGTAGACGTCCATGAATCCATATTTAGGGCCAACTTTAGGAAACTAGTGATTGTGACAGTGTTTTTTGGGTTTGGTTTGGTTTGGTTTTTTTACTATGTTAACATCATATAGAGTTTATATAAACCCTGGCTGTATTTGCTAAGCAACTTCTCCCAAAAGAAATGCAGAGAGATGACTGTTATGAAACACTTTCCAGAAAATGTAGTTTCTGAGAAAAGAATGCAGAAATCCTCTGAGAGCACAAAGAAAATAGTTAGCACCATGTACATGGGATACTTATTTAAAGAAAGAGCGAGCTTCACTTGTGAAGTGAAATGAAAATGACTTTGTCCGTTGGGATTCACAAGAATTCTGCAAAACTGTGATCCACTTCACCTTTCTTTTAAGAAGGCATATGTTCCTGAGCATCAGACCACACGGTGGCCTGGGTGGTAAGCAGCAGCTTCTGTAAACTCCTTCCAGCAAGGAAACTCTGAACAGAGAGAAAGCCTCTCTGGGGCGCATACTAGAGTAGTCATGGCACAGCAGCCTGTCTTCTACTCTCTGTTCTTAAAAGAAACAGCAGATTAACCACCAGAAGATCATCCAACCAGCTGGATCCAGTAAAGAGCAGCATAAAATTTGTGCTGCTGTGCTGACTTTTTCCTTGTTGCCTACAAAAATATGTGTCCCTAGGGCAATGGGACACATAGTTCAAGTCCCCAGACTTGACCTTGAGTTAGAAGCCCAACTGACCTAAGCTCCTGCCGTAGAAAAGTTATATGTTTGCACCTCTCAGAGTCTGGGCTGAGTTAATCCCTGTGGATGGTCCTTGCTTATGAGGAGATTATAATGGCTCCACTCCTCAGTTAGGTGTTTCAGTTAAGAGTGAACCTCCGGCAAGGTGACAGAAATGAAGGCCATAGAAAGTGACAGAAAAAGCAGTCACGTCTATCAAAGGAAGCTTTGACTAAGCTCTCTTCAAGGATAGAAATAAATTTCTCAGTTGAGACACAAAACTTTTGTGGACAAATCTGATCAAAAATAAGATGTTCCACTGGTAAGAAACTGTGATAATTGACAGATGTCTGCAAAATAAGAAATGGCTTCAGAGCTAATCAGGAGTCCTCACCACATACTTCAATTACTGTGAGGAACAAGGTAAATTAAAGTGTGTGCCTTGTCTACACAAGAAAAATACTTTAATTTGACAAAATCGTTTTAGAAGTGGATCTAGTGATACTAGAAAAAATCAAATGTGTTGATTGAAGACGGCCCTTTGTGGTTTTCACTTCATGCTGCTTCTTTTAGAGGAAAAACGTGCAACCTAGAAGTGCTCAGATGCTATTTTTTCTTGATACTGCTCAACATTTTTTTCATAAATAATTTTCTCAATATATTTTTCCTGTATTTCTAGAATAATTTGCCACCTTTCTTGATATGGGGTGGAGATGTCTAGATTCCTGCCACCAATGATACATATAAATAGCTAAGTTTTCCAGTTTCAAACCACCCAAATCCAGATTTGCAAGACTAATATGCTTGAACACTTTTTAAAATATTTTAGAAAGTATAATTCTTAGGGAGAAAATGGGTGTGGGGGTGGTGTTAGTAATTTTGTGAGAGCTTTCAGAATATTTTCTCCATGATATTAGTATTTTAAAATAGTTTGATACAATACAGTCCTTTTCAACATGAAAATAAATAATTATTCTTAGTTATGAACACACTTCTGAAGACATTTCTGTCAGAGTTGGTTAGCAGTTTTCCAGAAAAAAGATGTAGCATACTAACAGAAGGGAGCTTTCCCCTTCTGAGCCTCTTCTTGTAATTTACATTTTAAATTAACAGTGTTAATTAACCTACACTTACATGATTTGTTTCATGTTTATTGTTGTTTGAAGAAAAACTCTGACATTTTTCTGGCATGCTAAACAACGCCTATTGCACAAAATTTTTACTATACTTGTAATTCTGTATTATTTAGATAAAGCAATTAATTTGATTGTAACAAAGTGATACATGCATTCTGTTCTGTATGTATGGAAAGTTAGTTTCTCTCCTACTCCTCTCACTTCAGCCATCTTTCCTTGTTTCCTTCTACTTTTCCATTTTTTTTTCCTGTTTGTCCAGTGTTATCATCAGCGCAGCGTTCATCCCTTTACTATCTCTCTTCTTTGTGATACTCCTCCAACACTCTTTTTCTTCCTCCATACCTATTTTCATTCCTCGTATATCTAGCGAGTTACCCACTCCCCATAGTTTCCACATTACAAAATATTCTACCAATTTTTCACATAGCTATTTTTACTCCCAATCCTGTCCGTGTCTGAGGCACATCAGTTTTCCATTATCTTATTCCTCAAATCAGTATTCCAATGCTGTTCTTCTTAATCACTCATCTGAACCCATCAGTCATGAACTCGCAGCTTCTCACAGGCAGTCACCTCCCAATAGCTTCTGCTAATGACTACTAGACATATAGCCTGATCACCACATCCTCCTCCTTTATCTGCACTTTCTGCGAGGAATTATTACAGCAACATCAAGACAGAATGATGTGACTCTATAGTACTTTGCAGAGTCTCATATCTAATATACTGTACACTTCTATTGCACATTTTTTCCTCTATAGAGCTCTCATCTTCACAGATTGTATACAAACCTACATGTTCCAAATAAAAATAAAACCCTTCTGCCTGCACATGGTATTACACTATAGACTCTTCATTTAGGACAAAGTCTGCAGTTTGATTTCCTGTATGAATTTTTCCCGGCTAAAATATTTGTTCAGTCAACAGCCATTTTCTCACAGCTATCTCGAAGGCATTCAATCAAATACTTCTTTTGAGTTCCAGTAGGAAATGACTCCTACTTTCTGATGCCACATGAATCATTAAGGGGAACAGTCTCAGATTTTTGTGTATCTTGTAATAACAAGCAGCAGATAAAAACATAAGTTGAATGCATTTGCAAAGTCCCTGTTCATCTGTAACTAGAAAACAGGGTAAATCTTTTCTTTCAGGAATGCATGGTTAATTGCAATTCAGAGAAATGCTAAACATTTGCGTTGATTAAGCACTATTCAAACTGATAGGAAAGGAATCATTTAATCCATTTTTAAATCTATAATGTAGCATTCCAATACATTAAAGAAGGAAGAATGATCCAGCACACTTCATTTGCAATAAGTGGCTTTGAAAACAGATTCAATTTTTCCTCAAAGGAAGTCTGAAAATGTTACATGTTATTTGGTATGAAGTGCAAGTCCTCAATCTGAAACAATTGTCTAGAGATTGCAGAAATATTTAGGGGAAAAAAAAAACAACAAACATGCTTCATCCTAAGCTTTAAGGGAAAGAAAAAAAAAATCTCTAGAAAATATTTAGTATTATTTTTATATAACCTTAGTAATGTTTCAGTATCAAATGACTTTTCAAGAGTAAAACTGCTCTTCAGCTATTTGATGTTGAAATGGCAATAAGGTTATCAGTTTTTATCTTAGAAATCGATACATCCTATAAGTCTAGTCTTAGAACCATATTGTCATAGTTCTGAATCAGAGAATATCACATTGGCTCCTGACAAAATTTGTTGAATAATTTATATGAAAATAATATTTCCGGTCACCATGCACAAACACATGATAATTGGGAGCATCAATCTGACATAAACTGTCCACCTCCAAAGCTGTCTAAAAAACCAAGGATTCCAGTTGAAGGTGGTATGGTTTTTGTTTTCCCCAGATCTAATTCATAACCACGCTGAACAAAACAAATTAAGTTGTGTATTTTCTTGGAGGGCCACAGTGCTAAAGCTTAAATAGGAACTTTTTGCAGTTTTCAAAGTTTTGTGGTCTTCATCTGTTTAAAATCAGGAAAACATGTAGAGATAAATTCTTTAAGTTTGGTTGAAAGACATATATTCCCAGTTTACTGATTTACTTAGCAGCATGTGAATACAAGATAATTTTTAATTCTGCTTTGGGTGTTTTTTTGGGTTTGCTTTTTTGTTTATTTGTTTGTTTGTTTTAAAGTTATATCAGTGTACATTCCTATGATTCAAGTGTAAAAAGGAGGTACAGCTAGCTGACTGTAATAATGTCCTGCTTCATGAGGCTCTTGACAGAGATGGTGATCTATGCAGAGGAAGAATGCTGCAACATGTCTTGCTAGCAGGATGACGGAAATGTATGTTACTTTCTAAATAAATTCAATGGCTTTGTGAGTATGGAGCATTTGCTGGCCTGGATGTGCACAGTCTGCCTACCATATCTTTATGCACCGATTTTCACTAGAGAGCGATGAAGGCATATAGAGAGCAATGAGCTCCTGTAGATCTCCTGGGCTGGATGACTGCAAGGCTCCAGACTCCACTTAGAAGCAGACTTATCCCGCACTTAGACACAGGCAGGTGGTCTCCAGATAGATATTTGGCTGCCTCTGTGGAGTGAAATTAGGAGACTGTGGCCATGAAATACATTGGTAAGTAATATTAACACTTTAAAGGTGATTCTTTCCTCTTCTTGCTTGTTGGCAATATTCTGAAAATGCTTGTTTTTACAAAATAATGACTTCAGATGCAATTAGTTTTGACTGTTCGGAACTAGTAAAATCTTACAATTATGGATCATAACTGAGTGCTGTTTGAGTAGTAAAAGCATAGTGTTTAATCTTCTAATCATCTTCAAAATATTGACTTAGTGTCTGTGAATGTTCATCATCACTACAGGATAAACCAGAAAGGCTGTCTTAATGAAGTTTGATCAGCAGCTGTGGATGCATGTGTTCAAAGAGCCTACCCTAATATGAGAGTCAATATGTTCAGACTTACTGCCAGCATGTTTTTTTAGACAAAAGGAATCAAATGTTCTGTCACATGCTTTCACTATGTATTTTTGGGAGTTCACTCCCTGACAATTACTTAATACATTTGCAATCATGTGTTAGAAAAGATGGCTACATATTGGGGAATTTGTTCTAGTCTGAGTAAACTTGTTCAGAAAGAAAGTGAGGTGCTTCCACAGCTGCTATGAGAGATGTGTACATGTCATCATATTATTGTCTTAATTAAAAGTTTTGTAAATCTCACAGGATAAATAATGTAAAAACACCAGGACATAAAAATAAATACACAAAATCACCTTTTTAGCCTCTGTTTCTCAGTAGTACAATATTACCTGTTACATACATGTTTGTCCCAGGTTTTTTTCAGAAAATGCAAGTTCTTCCATGTAGATCACCTCAATAGTTGATCCTTTTATAATACCTGTCTTGTGTGCTGTTGATAATAACTTTTAAACTCAGAGTTGCTTACGTTTCCCCCAGTTTCTTCTTTAAAGGGAAAGCATTGCAGCTGTTTCATCAAGTTAGTCAGCAAGTAATTTTAAGCTTCATCCTAATTAGTTCAATAGAGGTTAAACCATATGACAGTACAGATAAGGTTTGATAATTACACACTTAATTTAGGAAAAAGAAGTGCTCACAGTGGATGAAATTACTAGGACTTTTCCATTCCTCTTCCTTGACGTTATCCCTATTTCAATGAAACTGAGTATTTCACCGAAACTGAGTATTTCACCAGCTGGAGAAATGTGGAAAATAGCGTCCATAGTCTAATATCATTAGCTATCTAGGGCCATGCAGAATGCTCATAGTAATAACATAAAAAATAAAAAATAAATAAAAAAACAAACAAACAACAAAACAACCAACCAAACAACCAAACAAAAGCCCCCAAATGAGGGAAAGGTCATGTGACAATCTCTACCAAAGCAGCTGCTATATTCACGCATAAAACCAGACAAAACTGAACCCAACCAAACATTCCTTCATGACAGATTTTAGGTCAGTTGCAGAAATCTGGTGCAAATCAACTGATTTCCATAGAAATAATTCTGATTTAAGAAGTTATAAACAAATTAAGACCCAAGTAATAGCATTTTATGATGCTCAGTTGCAAAGCGTCTTAAAACCATCCCATTCTTAGCATTCTGAAGAAGCAGTAAAATAAAACAGAATAAGGAGCACAAGCAATTTGAGTTTAGTTTCCGCTTTATACTATTTCAGTCACGGCCAAATTCCAATTATCTGTAATAATTAAGTAGCTTCAGCACTAAGAGGTTCTAACCTTCAACAAGGGAATTGTTCTACGACTTCCAGCAAAGGGCAACTTTCTATTGACCAGCTATCGATTAGGCTTTCTGTGTTCTTGCAATGTGAGATAGCTAACAATGCAATGATTTATGAGATTGTTGAATATCTCTTTGTTCTTCAGGAATGAAAAACAGCAGTGGAAATACATTTTTATCTCCTTATATTAGAAGAGTTTTAGATACTAATTTAGATACCATTAAAGAAAGTCCTAATGTATATTTTATTCGTTCAAAACCCATTCCTGAACACTTTTCTCTTTAACTCATCTTTCATTCTTTTCAGCTAAAAATTTTCACAGGTAAGTGTGGGAATGGACCAAAACTAAGCTGTTCCCTCAACGTACATAAAAACCAAATACACAGAAGCTCTCAATCAGTGTTAAAGAAATGGGAAAACCTGTGGTAAGGGCCAAAAAATTTTACTCCAAAATGATGAAAAGCTAAATATACTTAATGTATTTTTTATGATGTTGGAAACTGTTTTCATTTTTGCAACACAGTAACACTATAATGTAATTAGCTATACCATTTTATGCAACTTCTTTCCTCTCTGTTTTCAAAATTTACAAAAAGAACACTCTTTTAAAATTCCTTAATGCTCCTGTGCATTAATGCTTCTGTCTCTAAGAGTGCTTACTTTGACCATACCCCTATGGAGACATAATACTTTAAACTGCATAAAATACTCTGATTTTTTACCTTCTAATTCTATGTCTGTCAATAGGTAAATGAAGGTAGAAAATAATTCTTTCTGTTCAAATAGGTATCTGACACAACAAAATAATCACTGTAATATATGATCAGTATTAGTTTATAATAAGTGCTGCTATAAAATTACTCCCATTATAGACATTCACTTCTACAATCAGCAGGTGATAATCATTCAGTTCTGAACCTGACATACTACAACTGTCATCATAAAACACTTTTAATCATTATGTGAATGAACATTTAATCAGGTAGCTGCATATAATTACCCTTTGAATGCACACACAATTAAATTCAAAATCTCAAAGAGAAACTTTACAAAGTAGTAGCTGATTTTGGAGAAGTAGGTACCAAATAAACACTATTAAATGAGTTCAGAAACGTAACCTCTCAGCTCGATTAATTTTAATCTGGCATAAGTATAGATTCTATTACCTTTACATGTGATAAATAGCATCTTTCCTCCATGAAAAACACATTTTAGCAAGAAAAGCATTAAATGGTATATGAATAGCAAAATTTAATCCACAGTAAATAATTGAAAACAGTTTCTTGGGTTCTCTTCTAAAAAAACAAAAGGTCAATTAATTACACAGATTTAATATTAATCTGCAAAACATGCAATTTGACACAAGGATACCATAGTGTTTGTCTTTGCTGACTGGGAGTTGGGGCTGTTGGCTAATTCTTTCAACCAGCAGCTGCTGCTTGAAAGATTTGTCCCCAATACAATCTCTATTTCCTCTGGAAATCACAGCATACTTGACCAGAGTGCTACTATTTCCTTCAGGGAGGAAAAACTGGCTTTGAGTCAGTCATCAAGTTTCGTAAGTGTTTGTCTACCAGAATTACCACTACTTATAGATAGTGGTGAATTATTTCTGCTGTGTAGAAGATCATTCAGTACCTTCAAATTATATGTTCAGGTGTTATTCATTAAAAATTGAATTAGGGAAAATGATAGACTTATTGCAAAATACCTGGAAGGAGGGCACAAGGGATGCTTTTGCATGATGTACAGCATTTCTCAAAAATTCTTGATAACATGAGAATTCTTAAATTCAAGAGGCAAGAAGACTGTAAGAAAAGTGCTCTCATGCAGAAGAATAAGCCTCTCTCTTAACTCTGACAGATACTTCTTGTTGGGCTTATTTTCTTCCTTTCCTTAATTGGGCTGATATGTTCCTCCCATTTTGCATCACATAGATACTTTCCATCTTTGAAGATACTCCTAGGGGAATAGTCACTTGCAAAATATTGGTGGAAATAATAAGGGCAGGCCAGAGGTCTTTTCTTTTTTTTTTTCTTTTTTTTTTTTCTGGAGATAGTCAGAATCTGTCTGTATTAAACTACCTATCTTCCACAAGATTCCTTCATCCTGATCCCATGATCATCTACATCAGACAAATTTTAGCACACTTCCTGTGTTTTCTGGAGTAAGACAACTCATTCCTTTATAGTTACTCCTAGGTGAAGTTCTGGGAAAATGTTTTTTGAGATATGTCTTTCAATAAGCAGCATAGATTACACTGTGCTGTGTTTACCTCCTTTGTTGCTTAACATTACTCTAAAGTTATGCCACTTATTTTATTCTGTTATGCATTCTCACATACCATTTATGCTTTAAAAAATCCACTCCGGTATGCTGCAACGCAGACTTCTCATTTCTACAGATACTTTGAATGTTCTTTGGTGAGCTGATTATACCTGAAATTATGACATGGAATTGTCTAAAAACCTTTATTGGGCTAAGTTAATGTGCCCTTTTTGGGCACCACCAGATGCATTTTAACTGACTAAAACCTTAGCCAATTATTTTGACTACTAAGGCTTTTGATTTGTATGATATATTTTTATAAAAAGTAGGTATCTGTATATATACATGTATATGTGTGCCTGTGCATATGTATATACAACGTTTCCAAACATTTGCTACAGTAGAACTTCTGCTCTAAGTTATTGCTGTTAAATGAATGTCCTGCTGTTCTACATAAAACTAAATTGAAGGTGTTATTGATTTGCTGTTACAGATGTTGTTTGTGTCACTACAGATGTTTGCTCTCATTGGCTATTTACTAGCTCCATGGAACACCCTTTTGAGAAAATCAGTAGTGCAAAGGGCTTTATTATGTCAATGGCAATTTCGTGAGACCTTTACACATTTAAAATTTATTATGTTAGTAAAGATAATTTCAGAAGTGTTAAAATTGCATTACAATTCTCGAAAATCTGGCTGAGCATGGGGTTTGTCTGTTCTTACAAGAGCAGTCCCCTTGAGATTTAGATTTGAAAAAAGGGAAGAAAACCATAACTGCGGATGCCTGTCATGCACTTTGAGGGTGCTTCAAAGAATACTTTACATAGTATACAGCTAAAACTGTATGTTTACGGAGAACATAAAAAAACACAGGATATCCATTGTGGGAAGCTGTCATTATTCAGTCCTATTAAATGTCAAAGCGTCTGAGAAAATTAAATAAAAAAGTCTACTGATACGAACAGATAAACTGCAAGCCTTGTAAAATATATGAAATGGAACTGAGGGCAGAGCTAAGTGAGGAATTCTAATATAATATAAAGCACATTGCCATAAATTTTTTCAAGTTACTTACATAATAAAGAATTTACTTGCTTCTGACTGTTTGTTGCTCACTTCTGAATATTTCTTCATCTTTCCAATTCCTAGAAGTAGTATTGAGAATCAACAGAAAATGAACTGTGAAGGCTTTGGGACCCAGGGGGAATGATGAGAATAAAAGAGCAGCAAAAGAAATAACAGCAGTGATATAATAACAACAGAACTCCATGCCTTCTGCCATAGATTTATAGATCCTGTGCTGTTTTATTCACTGACAACACAGCATATTCACATTGTTGGTCTTGTTTTCATAAACTGATCAATTACTTTCTCTTCCTATCGATGCACCAAATATACCCAGCAATGTTATAAATTTTAGGCGTAATCAATTGCAGCCATTTTGGAACATAGAACAGAGAAAATGGGAACTTTTAGTTCCAAACCACTGTTTAATAATAAATGGAAGCTGTCTGATATGTATATAAATAAATGGATATTTTTTATCAATTTTTGACAAAATAGGTGTCATATTCATATTACTTACAAACTCAGATGAACTTTCATGGCCTTGAATTATCAGTGGTTGGGTTTCTTAATAGTCACAGTTATCATCTATTTCTTTAGCCCTGGGAACATTTTTGTTAACTGAGAAAACTATCATTCTCACTTTTGCCTGTGTGTCTTAAATTTAAAACATATTGTGTGACAATTTTATCAACATTGCCACGTCTGATGAGCTTAAAACAGCAGAAGTGCCATCTATTCAAAGCAATTATTGGCACGTCCAGTCTTTCAAGAAAAGTGTGTAGTACAGGATATATGCAAGTTTTCTGGGTTTGTTTCTCTAATGCAGAGTTAGGCATTCAGTGATACATTTGGTTTTGAGAAGCACCACACCGACGATTTGATAAGCACAAATTTTGTGATTTCTTAGAAAGTATAAAGGACTTAAAAGGATATAAACAATATTATATATATGTATATGATATAAAAATATACTTTTTTCTGACAAATATTGAAATCTATAATCTGCATTGCGGATATTCCCAACAAATCAGAGAGAATGAAAATAAACTAAGGCAACCACAATAAGCATGCTACTGAGAGGGATGAATCTCTAGAACTAACTTTACATTTTCAGTTCTCACACAGAGATATGACCAGGGTGCTGGTGAAACTCAGTACTATTTTTGTTTGGGTTTGCTAGCCTTTGGAGAGAGATATAAATATATTAATTCCATAAATCTAATAAACTGTAAGAAATATCAGTAACTACCAATTGTACTTTGCATTGTTCTAGATGATACTAAATGTTCTTCTGGTTAGTAGAAAAATTGATACTAAATTTACTAAACAAGGGCAATTGCTAAACTTTTGGTTCAAAACTTTGTTTCTGCATCACAAGTGGACCTAAATAAAACAACAGTTCTGGGTTGCAGCTTGATATTCAAATTCTCATATTTCCTCTGGGATTTCCTAATCATTCCTTAATCATAGAATCATCACATCATAGAATGGTTGGGTTGGAAAGGACCCATAAAGATATTTTTTAAAGAACCATTCCAACAGAAACCATTCTATTTTAGTACAAAAGTATAAATGAGCTGTAGCAATTGACCTTGTTCAGGAAATTTAATATAAAATTTTGTACTAACATAGAGTGGTTTGGGATAGAAATGACCTTTTCAACCCAAACCATCCTATGATTCTATGATTCTATGATTATCTAGTACAACTGACATATTTCACTAGATCAAGTTCCTCAAAGCCCCATCTAACCTGACCTTGAGTATTTCCAATGATGAGGCATTCACAACTTCTCTGGGAAACCTGTTCCAGTGTCTCACCACCCTCATCATAAAAAAAATTCTTCCTTGTGTCTAATCTAAATCTACTCTCTCTCAGTTTAAAACTATTGCCCCTTGTCCTGTCACTACAGGCCCTGCTAAAACACCTCTGTCTTTCTTAGAAGTCCCCTTTAAGTACTAAAATGACACAAGAAGGTCTCCCTGGAGCCTTTTCTTCTCCAGGCTAAACAGCCCCAGCTCTCTCAGCCTTTCTTCACAGCAGAGGTGGTCCAGCCCTCTGATAATTTTCATCACTCTCTTCTGGACCTGCTCTACTAAGTCGATGTCTGTCTTGTATCAAGGACCCCAGAGCTGAACGCAGGATTCCAGGTGAGAGTCCTACGAGAGTGGAGTAGAGAGGGAGAATCACCTCCCTTGGCCTGCTGGACGTGTTACATTTTTTCTGCAGCCCACGATCTGTTCAGCTTTATGGGCTGCAAGAACATATTGCCAGCTCATGTCCAGTTTTTCATCCACCAGTATCCCCAAGTCCTTCTCGGCAGGGTTGCTCTCAATCCATTCATATCCTGGTCTGTATTGATACTAGAGATTGCCCCAACCAAGGTACAGGACCTTGCACTTGACCTTGTGGAACTTCATGATGTTCAATCTTACTGTCTGTGAGACTGATGAAGATATTAAATAGCATTGGTACCTATACACACCATTGAGGGACACAACTTCTTACTGGCTTCCACTTGAACATTGAGCCATTGAATGTAAGTCATCGAGCCATTGAGTGTAACTATTTGGACATGGCCATCCAGACAATTCCTTATCTGTCTATCAGTCCATCCATGAAACCCATATGTCTCCAATTTAGCAGCAAGAACGTTGTGGGGGACCATAATTCCTCTTTTTATGTAGTTCAGATAACAGTAATGTTTTCGTTGTTTTCTCATGGTCAATTTCTTATATGCCAAAAAAGTGACAATATTTCCTGAGACCTATAGAACTTCCTTCATCATAATTTTATGCTGAGTAAAAAAGGGCAGGTTATTTACCTGAATTACTTACCCTTTTTATTCAGTTAGATGACCCATCCCATATGATACAGGATTACCTATCAGGAGTACACTAGTATTTTCAAAAGAGCTGATGATTTTTTCAAAGATCTCTTATTCCATTTTCTCCTTCATAACAATAGAACTAAAGAGTTATACTAAAAATTTTAAAAAATACATTCATTCTCATCATTTTTTTTTCATTATTTTATTCTAACAGCTCTTGGGGTTCTTCTTTATACAATGATGATATTTCCTTTGTGCTTTGTCTGCAGTTAAGTAACAATAAGCAAAGTTATGATGATTCAACCCTATTAAACACTTTGACGTGTTCCAATTTTTCATCCTCAAACAAATTCAAGGTGACGTGAAGCAAAGGCAACAATTTATTTGTATGTATTTTGCAATTGATTGTAATACAATACTATACCTAAGTAGGCAGTAACTCTATGGGGTTACAGATTGTTACTTTTCTTTGATAGTGAAAAGCTTCAGTAGGCTATAGATTCAGATATTTTTGATTCCTTAGTGACCGATTTGGCTATCCAAGGAAAATGTAAACATTTGTGCCAGTGTTGATGTCTGGTGAAGTAGAACTACCAGTCATACTTGTTTTATGATGTGAACCAATTTGAAAACCTTCCCTATAATACAGAAGTCTAGCAAAACAGAGATGCTTTGTCCTGAAAAAATTCAGCCAAGTTTGAAGGATGGAGAGAAATATTCTTGTGAGAGGTGAAAGCTACAGAAATAGAAAAAGAGAATATTAAATGTTTGATTATTTTGCAGAGGGTTTTAATCTGATTTATGTTTGTTACTGCTTCCAGTAATTGTAGATTTGTGTTTTAATGACTATAATTAATAACTGAGCTCATGTTTTTCCAAACATGCATGAACTAATTTTTGGTCAGTATCACACTAATTTACTATATGCCCTCTGTCTGCAGAAAGATTTATAATATTTCATTACACCCATGGAGAAAATGCTGATTAAGTCCTCCCAAAAGGAACAAGTTTCACTGACAAGGAATTACACGACATAAACTATTATAACAAAGGAATAAAATGTTTGGTCCGAAGTGAAGCACAAGATTGCATGGTAAACAGGAGATCATTACCCCAATGGGCACGTAGAGGAAGAAAGAAAATAAAAGGAATGAGTATCAGGAAATATCATTTTGGAATGATGGCCTTATTTGGCCCTCAGCCCCTTCTGAAAGTTCCCACAGATCTGCTCTGAAATGCCTAAAAAGCACACTTCATACATGAAAAATAAAAGTAAATGTCAAAGAACTATTTCAGGTGTTATTAATATGACAGAAGAATAAAGGAGCAAATGAGTTGTGGACAAAGTCATCCAGAAAGTAATGAAGTCAGTGGCATTATTAAGGAGATGAGATAACGAATACATTGTAAACTATGACTAGATGAAAAAATACGAATTCTCAGAATAAATGAAACAAAAAATATAGTTGGAGGCTAAGTAGGAAGAAACAGATACTGACGTTTCAGAAAGAAATTTTCAAGATTGTCCACACAACATGGTGTCATATAGCATTGTACGCCACAAAGACAGATCGTATGAGTTCATGGAAGTGGAAGGCATCAAAGAACCCTGAAAATATTATTATGAAAACATACTAAAGATAATGAGGGATAGTATGATTCTTATGAGGGAAATGGAGCAGAGGATGACAAGGGGATTAAGCTTTCCTCCTTGCGAATATACCTTTATGATTTCCCAATGATAACAGGAATTCCCACAAAACCTATGAAGCTGCTGCTTCAGTATCCATTACCTTTAATTAGCAAATAACCTAAACTTTTCCTTGGTTAGAAATTTCCAAAACTATTAGATAAACCTTATTTTCTATTACTATTTGGGGAACACAGCAAATGAGAAAAAAGAATGAGAAAAAGCATGGAGAAGAGGAAAAACGAAATACGGAAAAGCGTTTGTGAAAGTAAGGTTGCTTTAGAGTCACATTCCTTAATGTTCTTCACAGTCAACCTGATTTGCATGATCTTGACAGCTTATTAACCTGGACCAGCAGTCTGAAAAAGCTGTAAGGCAGATGCATATTTGATCTTTACAGCATGGAGCATGTGACAGAGAATTCAGGCCAGTACATTCAGGTTCTGCTACAGGCACCTTAGTGAGACAGCATCACCTAGGCAGTCTGAACAGGAGCTGCAACGGTGTAGGGTGGCTGAAGCTGTTTTTAAGTGACAAAATGAAACAAAGATGAATGAGCCCAAGTTAAAAGTTCCTTATGGTAAAAACTTAAATATCCTCTTTCATGGACTGAAGGACAGAGGAGACCTCAAGATCCCTAAAAGTATATGTCACCCTTCACACCAGTTGCATTTGCTCAAGGGTGTTCATATTTACCAATTGCCAATGAACCAAGAGTTCTGAAAACTTTTCATAACATAATTAGCCTTCATAGCTGAAATCTGTTCTCCCAGTCTGCCACTTAGTTCAGTCAAGGATTAGACCTTTTACTTTGTGAATTCTAACAAAATCTTTTTAGAGATTTCAAGAAAGGTTTCACAGTTGTACGCTATGCAAATTGCAAACGTTATGTCTTTCATGGATATCTCAACTTACCTGACTGAAGTAGCTTAAAACAAAGAAATAAAAAAAACCAAACCAACCCCTAAAGAAAAAGTGGCTCTGATAATTAATTTCAGAAAACCAGGATGGATATACTGCCTTAATGTTACGGGAAGACTGTATATATCCAGTGCTAGAAAACAAGGATATGTATTTTCCCATTGACTTCTTCCCTTGCCCCAAACCAGCTATTCAAGATAATTAGTGCACAGAGTAATTGTAGACTATAAATGCTTATAGCCAGGGAGGTAAACTAGCAATTAGTGATAGCACAGGTGTGAAAGGAAGTTAAGTGAACTTACAGGGGAGCTATGCTGAAAACATACAATCTATGTTTGCCTTAAAATATGACAGTGTATTTAGGGAGGTTTAGAAGTCAAGTCAAACATACATGCACAAAAATACCCTAACAAACAAATAAACAAAGCTGAAAGAGTTGGGAAGGAATTTATCAATAACACCATTCTGGAAGAAAGCTTTGTGCCCTTGCGTTGGATTTCAGACTGTGTGAATGTGCCCTTCAGAAAACCAACTTAGGTCTGACACAAAGCAATGTAAATGAAATTAGGGGTGAAGGCTGTCACAGAAACTTAGTCTTGGTTATGCTGATACTTCAGATGCACAAAGACATCAACCATTAATGAAACTTAACTTATCAAGCCCCTTCCTCCCTAAAAGAAGCATGGCATAGTTTTATAGTGATAATTACTGTTCTAAAACAAGAACCAAGAGTGAATTCTGTTCTGTTGCCTCTTTCTATCCATAACACAGGAGTTGGCATAACAGTTGGAGTCTGTTTGGAGGCACAGAAACTTCCTTTTCAAAAAAAGCAAAAAGAGTATGCTTTTATCACCCTGCAGGAGTTAGTGGCTTAGATCTGGATGGCAAACACAACTGGGCAAAACTTCCTACAGATATAGCAGGTCTGGTTCCCTATTGTGTGGAAGGAACACAGAAGGTACCCCTAGTTCCACAGAATTTGTAAACTTAATGTTTAATATTGTCACAGACAAAAAGTCTGAAATGCATATCAAGAGTCTCACAGATACATGCCAGACAAATTGCTAAAGGAGCTGTCTATATTGGTGTTAAGCTTGACACAGAAAAGACTATTTTTTAATTTGTAAAGCTAATTCTTCTGTCTTAATTAATTTGTTCTAAGATGTCATGTAATTTACATATCTTATGTAAAACATAGAAGGAAACAAGAAAAAAGACTGCACAGAGCTGTACAATTTACTCTGGCAGAAAGGTCACTGTGGCCTAGTCATTACTGGGGAGCCAAAAGTGGTTTCCTACCTTTTTTTTTTTTTTTTTCTCTCAGAGAAAATATTCAGAGAACCACTTTGGGAAGAAAAACAAGAAAGGAAATTAAAAAAACCCCAGTGTTATCCTATTAAAAAATTGTATACAATTGTATATATATATATATATAATTCAAAAGAGAATATTCTTTTGGACATATATTGCATCTTTTGCAATTTATAATCTGTTGCATCTATATTGCAATTGCGTCTGTTTTTGTATATATACCAAAATATTCAATTGAATCAATATCTTCAGTATGCAGCTTCAATCAATTGTGAGATAGTGAATTAAAAGCAATTTTCTGTACTAGCTTAAAAGTTTGATCCTGTAACTTTTTTACTGCAACAGAAAATTAAGAAAGTTAACTGTTTTTTAATACAGTTTTGAAATTCTCATTAAGTATTTTCTGTAACTATTTATTAAACTGTTAAGAGAAAAAAAAATATATTAGACATACTTTTATGCCTTCAGGCTGATCACATTCCAACTAAAATTAAGCATTTAGAAGACATTTAATCTCTGCAACTACTTTATGAGCAGCTTATGAAGCTTATACGCCTCACCATGCTGGTCCTGGTAGAATTACAACATTACTTCAAATGCCCCAGAGGTAGCCTGAGGCAAAACTTCTTGCTTTTCCTTCTACTGTTGTAATCCTTTTTCCTATATATGACCTACTGTGAGCTACTTAAACGTATCTGGCTCCAGGTATTCCGGTTGCTTGTTCACACATCTTTGAGCAATACTGCTGTATTGTCAAGCCCAGCTAAATGAAGCTTTATATGGAGAAGATTCATTAGTCATCTTTATTTTACTAGGTAAATGATTGACTGCATTAAGAGCCTAGAATGAAGCTTTATAGCTTGCAGTACTTGAAGAAAGGAAAAGTGGAACAGCTGTTATAAACAGCCATGCCAGATTTAGTGCAATGAAATAAAAATCTAGACAGAGAGAGGGGGAGGGGGAAAAATAAGGTCGCTTTCTCCTTTATTACAACAGACATTATGTGGTAAAATAATCTCTTTAACTGAAGGTGGAATTAGGGGAATTAGAAGCTAGAAATAGTGGAATTTCTAGCTTCTCTGTCTGAAGTAGTCAGCACAGCCAAAGAAACTGAGCAAGAAAACATAGTAATGAAACAGAAGACCTTTTCCTAGAATATTAAGATGTGGAAAAGGAATTAATTTGAAAGTAATTAGAACAGTCATGACAGAACACATTAAAATTTAGTGTTATGCAGAAGAAGGGGGAAAAAAACTATCATTATTACTGTACTTGAAAAAATCATTACCAACGTTCACATTTAGGATATGTGCAAAAATGTGGTATAAAATTTAATTTAAATAATTGCTTTTTATTTTATTTACCTCCCTCATCAGCCATCACTTAATACTGAAACAAAAGTATACTTACAGTCAATAAATAATAATAAAAGGTTTTCCATTTTATTGTATTTTTTCAACAGAATAAAATTCTTTGACTGTCAAATACTTAATGGCTGCTTTTTTGTTATATGCAGTTATCATGATCAGAAAATTCTAAGGAAATTGGGTTAGAAAGCACCTTCAGTGCCTTCTGCATTGTTTCTCTGTCTAACATTTTATCAATTAAATAATTCTTAGCGTTTTCTATAGCTTTTCTTAAAAAGTTACAGGAATGAACATTCATCTAAGCGATCTATTTTATTGCCACTAAAATCCTTCCATTTGCTTTGCTTTTCCTAATATCTAATCTAAATGACCCTCACTTTTACATATGCCCATTAGTTCTTGGCCTAACCTCATTGACTGTGAAGAACGAATTTCCTCTCTCTTTGCCACAAAGATTTACAAGTTTATAGGTTACAATTCTCCTTTAGCAGAGAGAATTAACCCAGCTGCTTCAGTCTTTCCTCATCGGCTAGATATTGAAATCTCAGATCATTCTTGCTTCTCTGGGTTTTACCATGACAGTCATCAGAAATGGTACCATGCCCCAGATAAAACATGCCAGAATTAGAAACAAAGTGTTCTTGATGAAAACGATGTAACTTTAGTATGAGATTGGCTGAATCCAGTATCTTAAGGATTTTGCTAAATGCAGAGTTCTTATTAGCAAATTTAGTACATCTTAAACTGTTCTGTAGCACTGAGGCCAGCTGATACAGAAGAGTCTGTGATGTCAATATTGAACGTTTTTATGTGCAAAACAGTGTGGTCACATGCAAACTGACTTTTGGAAATGGTCCCTGGCCCATGTTAGCTGCAGAAACATGCACAGAAATGCTTTAGAAAAGTGATAATTAGCACTGTCCACAACTGTGCCATAATAGCTCTAACAGTTTAACAGTTCAGATGATCGTGTTTGAGTAACCAGGAACATTCCCTGCTTAATTTATTGACATAATTTTAGTCTGTCTTTTAGAAATGATACCAAACATTCCTCATAAAAATGTATGAAAACATAACATGACTGTATATACCGAGAAAACAAACCAGTAAAACTTCAACTGAAGTAAAAGTGTGATCCTAAAAAGACATGTATCCTAATTACTTATTGAAATCCTAAGAAACTGTAGATATCCTTTTGGCTTGTGTTTAATTAATTATCCAATTGTCAGTGAATAAGAATCTACTTGGGCCAAGAGTTTCCCTCTCTTGGCTCGCAGGGCTTTATTGGTCTTCCTCTGAAGCAACTGTAGTTAGAAAGGAAATGTTGATTAGCATGCTGTGACTGTAATGATACTGAAAAAAATCTCAGATGTCTTTTTTCTCATATTCTCAGGGCTAGACAGTCATTTCATTTGATATCAGGGAACAAATTTTTCCTTATTCATATTCATAGGATCTGTTCTTCCTTTTGTTAAGATGAAGCAGAGACATCTTCAGCTCCTGAATTCCCTGAAGTTTCAGAGGCCAAAACTATTGTTGCTTCCCAATCTAATCTTTAGCATTACCTACTTTTTCCTAGATTCTTGGCCTTCACATACTAAAGGCCCTAAGTACTGTGGGGAGGGCATTTTGTAACTCTCCATATGTGAAACAGGACAAGAATATGTGATCTTGTGGACTCTTCTGAAGTTCCATCTCATAGATGGACTGATTTTAATTGTCCTGGTTATTCCTCCTAGGTCCGTGTTTCTACATATGCTGCTTCCTCCAGGAGTTTGATAATAAGAATTTGTGAAATATCTATTGGGATGTCTCTGACTCACAAGTAAGGATGGATTTTTATGCCTTTCTTGTCTAATTTTCCAGTTACGTCAGCTAGAGTGGTAAAAGACATGATTTATGCAGATCTTACTTCTTGTGCTGTCTACACTAACACAGTGCAGAAGCAACATCAAAACAAAATTAAAAAAAAAACACAGTGGTACAGGGATCCTCCAGAGCTGAGACATCAATGACATAGGACCCATGAGTTTTCTGGATCAAATCTCTTAAGTGTTAAGAATATGCTTGTTCCCATGATCTAGGAAAATATTCACCAAACATCTTCCATACTTTTGCTTGTCTCCAAGTTAAAATTCCTAACCCTAAAGAAAAAACTTTTTCCCAGGAGCTCCATGCATTTAAATAGAATGTGATGAAACACTTTTAATAAAAATAGGTTTCTCATGGGACTGCTGTTATAAACTCTCACTCTGGTTGTAGAATAATGCTGTCAAAATGAACACATGGGTTGCTTTTAAATCCCCCTGTTACAGTTTGTAATATGTGACCAACTACATTTTAAAATTTCCACCAGAGCATCTGTTCCGAAACCACTATCTTTCTAAGTTTTTTTTACAGACAAGACATTTGGGGCAATAGGGTATTGATAAAATAGAGAAGATGGGAAGCGTTAAACTAGACTTTCCTAAAAGAGACAGCTGATGTTTTCTGCAGTTTCTTTTACAGGCAATTTTTAATAAGTAAGGGGCAATGTCAGAGAGTCTGTTTCTGGTCTATTTTAATAACTACAGTCACCTGTCACTTATCTCAATTGAATGTTATCTAGTTCCAATAGGTCAGCTAATTATCCTGATCATTAACCTTTAAGAGTACAGAGGCTATGGTAATCAATGCCACCCTTGGTGTGTGCCACATCATCTAATGAGTCTGTGTCAGAAAATGAACTCTTTGACCTCCCAATGGTGCAGTTTTTCATCATTAACTTTCTTTGTCATTCGGTTTTTTAAAAGAAGATGAGAAAAAGTGGCACCTGGCATGAATCAGCTTATTAAACGGAATGCATAACATAAAACTGATTGCTGAAGATGGAATAAAGGAAGCAATAATTTCCAAAAAGCTGTATGAATCATGGTACAATTTGAAAGCATCTGGAAGTTTTAATAGTCAAAAAAGTGTTAGAAAGTATTGTCACTCAAATATAAGAAAAAATCTGCTGTATCTAAATAGTTTACAATACCTATTTGTGATCAGATGAAGGACACTATCATAAACAGACTGCTGAGTGGGGATTTAAGAAAAACACCTTTGATGAATTCACTACAGAAAATTTTTAAATACAGTTTTTGTTTGAGTTTCATATAAGTTATAAGAGGATAATATTCTCCTCCGCCCAAAGAATATGTAATATAAGAATGAGTTTGTAGAGTGATGGAGGGCATGTAACATATGAAGGTGAGCGTATGAATCTCACCTAGTAAATGGCTATAATTAAGCATGTAGTCTCAGGTCATTATCTGTTAATCAAAGAAGTGAGAGAGAAAGACATCTCCAGAACAACATTCATGCTCTGTATTTTACAGTCAGGTGAATCAATCCCTGGAAATACCTATTTCTTTCAAGGGTCTTCATTTTACTCAGCCCTCTTAGTGTCAATGCCTAGTTTTCAGAGGCCTAAAGCCAGGAAGATCAATCCCAGTTACACAGGAAGTGATAGTCACTGCCACCAAACTGAAACCTGAGCAGGTAACATTTTTCAACAGGTTTTGTAGTGCTGGAGTCCTAAAACTTTTTCATTTGACATCATGGACTGATATTTTTCATTTAGTAGGCAGATAGGACAGTATCAGAACATTGTTTACCCTGAAAAATTTGCACTTGGGATCAAAGAATGAACATCATGCTTTCCAGGGAAAGGCATGGGCTACTGTGCTGTCCTTCCTGCTTCCTGCCCAAAAGCCATACTATATTCAGTGTTGACGGGGAGTTCAAGAGAGTATTGGAAGGTCTATCTGCGTTCTGAAGCCATGCTATGGTCATGACATCATCTTCAAAACTGATGTAATTCTATGTATGCAGAAACACCTCTTATCAGAAGATTCCTTTATGATGAAGACTGGAAGATCAAGAATGTTGTTTTCCCTCACATGAGGAATGGGCGTAACAAAACCTTTTATTTAGAAAATGTACAGTGTAGGTAAAGGAGTTGCCATTAATCTGAATCTCAGTACACCAAAGTGTACTTGGAGGCCGGGATTATAATGTATTGGTGGTATTGTTGCTGAACAACCAAAGGTTGTATGAGTTTGCAGGGATTGGAATAGTGTTGAAAGAAGTATGACTGACTACAGCAGAAGCTCAGCTTGACCTCTGTCTAGACCCTCGACTCCTCTCACCCGCTGTTGCTGTACCACAAAATTACATATTCCAGCAACATTCTAAAAACAGCTTTAATTTAAATAAGGAAGCTACCAGCTGGTGAGTGGATATTTCTAAAATTCATAATCATTTATAGACATGACAGACAAATGGAATTTAAGTATTTTCATAATGCCTTCCGTTCGGTGTTATTCTGATCACATGACTCATGGCCCTTAATCTTGCTTAATAACTCCTGATTTGTGACTCTTGATTTCTGATGTGTGAGCAGATCCATGACTTTGAGGACTTGAAACGGATCTGTCTTCTGATGATGGGGAAAAAGTCTTTAAGATTTTGCTGATTAAGTATGAAGATCATTATATGTTTTCGAAATATCATTGCTGTATATGTAAAAAACCTGCAAACAGAGAGACCAGGTAAAAATATGTTGATTACTATTAAGCATATAAGTATATAAACTTCTAGCTGCTGTTTTGCAAAGCTAAATTATTTACAACTGAAATGTTTATTGTGTGAAAATAGTTAAAATAGCAAAATGTTATTAGCTACTAGAAATGCAAATTGGCAAAAGATGGCCAATAAATTAGAAAAGCCTCTGATGGAAACCTGTGCATAAAGCTTTATTTAAAGTGTATCATGTATTAACAGACTTAGCAAACAAAACCAAACTGTGAAATACATGATTTTTAGAGAAAAAAAACAACCCAACAAACAAATAAAAAAATATGGACTTTGGCAAAACTCCAAACACAGCTATTATGCAACTTTATTTAAATATATTTTAGGAGATTACCATGATAAAGGATAGTGTAAAGCTTATGAAAAGATGTGTAAAAAGTATCACCATAGAAACCTGTTTGTGAAAATCAGGATCTCTCGTGAAACATTGATATAAATTTGCGTAATTCCTGTTATGTAAATGCAGATCTTTCACAGAGGTACACTGAAAACTTCTTTAGGAAGGGGAAGAAAAGGAGATAAAATTAAAGGGACGAAATGAAGCTTTGCAAGAAATAATCTGGACTATAAGATAACTAACCATCTGTTGCATAAGATAAGACAAACACCCCCACAATCTATTCATTGATGTAATGATAGAATTGTTAAAAAAGAAAAAGTGAATTTCCCGATCAGTGTAAAATAAAATATTTAAAGAATCCTTTTACAATCCTTAGATGTGTACTAAGGAAACAGAAGGGGTTTTTTATTTTTCAATTATTAGCCCATGTCTGTCAGAGGTGAAGCATTTTGATGAATCCAGTGATGTATTTTTAGCAGTTACTTCAGCTAAAAAGGCATTTAAACTTTTAAGACACAAAGCTGAATGTTAGCATTGGAGTTACTTTTTCTTTCAAAATATGCCCGTTTTTTTCTGGAATAAACTCAGTTCTGTTTATAGTTCCTTGGCTCTCTCCCTTCAGATGAATGCTGAAATGACATGCATCTTCCAAGAAGAGCTGTCAGAAGCTGTGAGTTTTGTATCCTGACTCTCTGCCTCTGGTAACTGTATTAAAAGTAAGATGAAACCAAGCATAAAAAAAACCCTACAAACAAATGTTCACCTTCCTGCAGATTAATGGGAAATTCTGGGGAAATGGCAGTTTTCCCAGGAGGCAAAATGTGGAATTGTCAATAACCATAAGGGTGCAATACACCTTTTCCACATGTCACAAAAATTAGCTTTTTTCAAATGGAATTTCCTTTTGCAAATTCTTTCTTGTGAAAATGCTTGTGTTTTTACTTTCTTATGCTAGTAGACAAAATGATAAGGACAATATTAAAAAAATAGATAAACCCATTTTCTGTTCATTTATTCTTTGTTATACCATTTGATTAAATAATAAAAGGAATCACAGTTTTGACTTTAGACAGGTATCACATTAATGTCTCAAGTCTCAAGACTCTTGCTTTCTACTTATTGATTAGACATTCATGACACCACGTTTCATTCTCTCAAAACCACTTCTTAAGCTTGAGCCTTCCTTCCAACTTCACTCTAATTAATATTTATCATATTTACATAGCACCTACAATCTAGTTCACAGTCTAGAAAATGTATCTGTGTCTTATTCCTGACAAGGGCCATATTTTCAGACTTTCTTGAACCAAAACAAACCAATACATGCAGTTTTACAGAAATGGGTGAGGCTTTCACGCTTATTTACCTGCTTGAAAGTTTAGAGATTTACATAAATTACCCCCAGCTTTGATAAAACAGCCTTTTCCTGAATCTATGCATCCATAATGCTGTGCATCTCGATGTTATGGTCTTTGAAGTTTCCATGCTTCCAAAGACTTTAATCTGTCACAAATGGAAATGAGCCTGTACTGATGGGGCCAGGTTGCAGTGGCATAACTCCATCAGTGGAGAATTTACCCCTTGATAGTTGAAATATTAGCAACCATTACCTGTTATATAGATTTAATCACAGTATATAGATCTAATAAACTATGGGTGAAGCATGAATAGCTAAAAGGGATTTCAAAAGTATAAAAGCAAGAATTTGTGTATGAATTCTATGGTTTTCTATGCTTGGTCTGGAGAAAAAGTACAAATATTAATTTGAAAAAACAGCTATTTTTTCTGTCAGAACAAAGTAGGTATTTTGCAGGTATTTTAGGTATTATTACAGCTTTTTTTTTATTATTATTACAAGGTGTCTGAGGGTATCGTTCATGAATGACTGTTAGACAAGAAGGTACTTAAAACATGTATCAAAGTTCATGAATAACACAAAACAGGAATGCCACAATTTAAAAAGCCTCGTGAAGCTAGGATCCTGCTGCCCAACTCAATGTAGCTGGTGTTCAATGAGTTCTAACATCACTCTTAAGAAACTCAGATATGAAATCTCTGACTATGTTATGGATGGTATTAATAGAATCATCAAAGAGTCAGTTATGAATCTCTGCATCTCAGATATGAATCTCTGCATTGATATGAATCGTATATATGAATCTCCAGATATCTGAATTAGTATATTTAACAAACCTATGGTTCAAATCATCCTTGATACCAAAGAAAGGGATGGTGACTTTTATGACACGTTACTAAAAGGAACATTGGAACATTGGTGGGGATTTGTAGACGACTGTCATGTTGGTGCAAAGAGTGACAACAAATAGGATGCATGTGAATAAACCTGATATATGGAAGAAGAACACACACATTTTTGTGCATGCCTCATGGACTTATTACTCTTTAAAGAATCAATGAGACTGTGGATAAAGGTGTTTTCAAAAATCTTTCAGGAGGACGTCGGATCAATTGCTTGTAAAAAGATAAAATTCTAATAAGCTGTTTTGGTTCAAGCCCAGTCAGCAGCTCCGTCCCACACAGCCGCTCGCTCACCCCACACACAGTGGGATGGGAGAGAGAATTTGACCCATAAAAGTGAGACACCTTGTGGGTGGTGATAAAGACGGTTTAATAAGTAAAGCAAAAGCTGCATGTGCAAGCAAAGCAAAATAAGGAATTTATTCACTACTTCCCATTGGCAGGCAAGTTGTTCAGGCATCTCCAGGAAAGCAGGGCTCCATCATGTGTAATGGTTACTTGGGAAGACAAATGCCACAACTCTGAATATCCCCCCTTCCTCCTTATTAGCTTTTATTGCTGAGCATGACATCATATGGTATGGGATATCCCTTTGGTCCATTAAGGTCAGCTCTCACAGCTGTGTCCCCTCCCAAAGTCTTGTGCACCACCAGCCTTGTTGCTGGAGAAGCAAGTGACACTTGACCCTGTGTAAGAACTTCTATGAAGAAAATTAACTCTGTCACAGTCAAAACCAGTACATGATCTAAGAGAACTGGTCCTTCTGTGCTTTGGTAAGCAAGGAATAAAGACAAAAAAAAAAAAAAAAAAAACCAAAAAACAAAACCCCCCAAACAATAAAACCCCAAACAAAGAAGAAGATATTAATTTTCAGTGTAGTTTACCAATGCTGGAACCCCACCAGAATATCTGCTAACATGATTACTATAATCATAGCAGATAGAAGAAAATGGTGAATAATGAGGGATAAAGTTTGCACATGATGTACAATTCCATACAAATTCATGATTATTAATTTTAAATCTAGCTGGTGAAGGAAAGGAATATTTCATAATGCTGAATGACAAAACAGAACAGAAAACTCAGTGTTAATAAATACCTTTGTATGGAGTGGATAGGCAAAAAAGGATGAGCAATGACATGGAACAGGACACAGATTTAGTTTGGAAACCTCAGGGAAAGAGGCTGATATTGAGGGGGATGAAAGTTCTGCAAAAAAGCAGTGTGGAAACAGAATACAAAATTATTATGTATCTGCCATAATGAAAGCAAGGAAAAAAATGAATGGCTGAAATTATCAAACAATAAATTTAGAGCAAACAAAATTGGTTAACTTGTGTATGATGTGTAATTACACTGTGGAGCTCATGAGTGCCAAATGTTCCGAACAATAGAACTGTAAATAGATTTTTGAAAAGACTAGGCAAATTCAGAGAAGTCACTGTTATCTATTTTAAAACAGCGTTAGGTATAATCTCTATTTGAAGAAGTATTTAAACGTTGATTATCGTAGCTGGAAGAGTGTATCAGACAAAAAACTTGTGATTACATCAGTCATTAAGTAAGTCTGTGATCTTTAACTCTGTATTTGCCTTGTTTCTTAATACCTTTTTCTTTAGTTTTTCCTTTGGATTGCAATCAAGAAAGAATTAACTAGGTGAAATGAACCTTTGTTGTGAGCCAGTAGAGCGGTTCTTATGTGTTTAGCGAAGGGAAGAATGGAATAAAAATGGTGAAGTACAGCAATTCCTGTTGACAGTAGAAAAAAGTTACAATTTTGTAACTATATAATGAATTGATGGTTTTACACTGAAAAAAAAATAACAAAAGAACCGACCTAATTTGTAGTTGAAATAGAGGCAGAACATGTAAATAGGACTCAAAAGGGGACTTGAAAGCTACTGACTGTGCATGCATTACTGCATTGGATTTTTTCAGAGCCAACAATGTGGGAGAAGGAAAAGAATATGAGAATCACCATTCATCCCGACATAGTTCTGGAAGCCCCTCTTAGCATTATAAATTAGCAATTGCCCATCTAGTGAATCATATTCAGGTTTGTGATATTATCTACCAGGGAATTATTTCAGATTTATATTTGGTTAATTAAGAATATAAAGCTAGATAGAATTGGGTAGTAGCTTTAGAGGCTAGACCCAAATCAAGACCAGGGAGAAAATAAGGAATGACACAGTACTATCTGAGCAAGAGAAAGGAACAAGTACAAGTGGTACATCTGCACAAATGTAAGAGGGAAATTATTTTACGTAAAATGTCTAATCTTATGTTATTAAAAATCCATTGTTAGTAAAAATGAAAAGATAATACTGAAGAGTTTGTGTGTAACAGTATGAAAGTGTAAAGGCTTTTTTTCAGTTCTACAACTTTTTCTGTTTTCTTTCCTCAATTACTTTTTTCAAGAAGTTAGGTAACACATGATTCTATATATATGACCATTGTAACTAAGTAAAATTATGTGTAAATATACCAGTCTTTCTGAATGTTTTGGTACCCTGTAGAAGATCAAAAGCTTGACAATGAAGATGCTGTCAGACATGTTGTCATTGCTTTAGGTGGGTGGTTCAACTATGCCCAACAGAGAGGTATCATTGTATTGCCTGAAGAGAAACCCAGAGGATAAATCATGTCTCAAAAACTTCTGGATCCAGGGAAAAATTAAACTGGACTTTGGTTTATCCTGGGAAAAATGTAATTCACCCGGAATGCCAACACAACACTAAGCTGAGAATGGCATGAGGAAAACAGAAAGAGCTTATTTTACCTTTAGCTTTTGTGTTGGCATGTGGGAAAATCCATGCCTGACCCTTAAACATGGCCCTGCATTTGGATCACAAAATCAATTATTCCCTTCAGTCTCATTCAATGTTATCTTTGAAATTTCACTGAGTTGAATTTTTAATGCTATAGCCATCTAACCTGTTCTGTTCTTTATGTGAATGAAATACAGATAATTGATACTATGGAGGTTGGAAGTGAGGAACTATTGATATTCAGGGATAGTGCTTAACTAATAACAGTTCTTATGATAATCCCAAGGAAATGTCTATAAAGAGAATTGTATTTTGTTGAGAGAGAGCAATTGAAATATTCAGGACTAGAATTACAAGTAGGACAGAGGTTACTAAGTACATTTTTAGCCTAAAGTCTAGATATTCTAAATCTTTGTGTCCTGGCCTTAAATTTCTTCTAGTAAAGTCTCAAAAGTCTTTATGCTTCTCTCCCTGGTAAGTTAACACAGCTGAGTTGTGTCAAATCCTGAGATGGGTTCAGGAGTAAACATTGCCCACCAGTAGTCTGATGTGATCTAAGATATGTCATAGATCATATACATTAGTCTATGGGACCTGATGAGATGCATCCCAGAGTCCTGAGGGACTTAGCTGAGGTGGTTGCCAAGCCAGTCTCCATGGTATTTGAAAAGTCATGGCCATCAGGTGAAGTCCCCAGTGACTGGAAAAAAGAAAGAGTTGCACCCATTTTTAAAAGGGGTGTAAAGGAGGAGCCTGGGAACTACCAATCTGTCAGTCTCATCTCTGTGCCTGGGAAGATCACGGAACAGATCCTCCTAGAAGCTATGCTAAGGCACATGGAAGACAGGGAGGTGATTTGAGGCAACCAGCATGGCTTCCTGAAGGGCAAGTCCTGCCTGACCAACCTAGTGGCCTTCTATAACGGAGTGACTACATCAGTGGACAAGGGAAGAGCTACAGATGTCACCTGTCTGGACTTCTGTTGGCCTTTGACATGGTCCTCCGCAAATTCCTTCTCTCTAAGTTGGAGAGATAGGGATTTGATGGGTGGACTCTTCAGTAGATGAGGAATGAATTGGATGATTGTATCCAGAGGGTAGTGGTCAACCACTCAATGTCCAGATGGAGATCAGTGACAAGTGGTGTCCCTCAAGGGTTCCATACTGGGACCAGTACTGTTTAGTTTTTGTACTAGATGACCTTTAAAGGTGCTTTCCAACCCAAACTATCCTATGATACTATAATAGTCAGGAAACTGGCACAGAGACAGTCAGTAACGGAAAATCCCTCCCCTATTTTGTCAGAGAAAAATCATTCAGGCTTTGGCTGGTTACAAAGTCTCGCAGGAACCTTTTCCACATATTGAAGCAATGATTAGAATCTCATTTAAAGACCAGTGTCATGACCAGCTTCTGGAGAAAGAACTCATTATTCTGAAACCATGAAAGCACTTTCTTGTCCAAGGTTTAGGCAGAAATTTTTCTTTGAAGTACCTTGGATGAGTTCTTTGAAACTTAAAGGACTCTGATGTGAATGCTACTAGTTGGAGTGATTACCTTGGTTCAAGAATGCTTATTTTAAGCCCATACTGCCCATCTTTTGAAAAACAAAGTTATCATGAGTTCATGTTACACAGGAAAGTAAAATCATTCCAACATTCATAGTTACTCTTCCACATACATATGCAAATTGTCAGTTCTGACCTAAAGAATTTATTGTCTGAACATATGTATTTAAAATATATAAATAGGATGATACTTTAAAACACAGTGAGATTTGTAATCCTGTTATGGACTCTTCCTACTAATATTTAGCTAAGATTCATTGAAAGTATATAGTTCATATATAGTTAAAACTGTGTTCATTGTATAACTTTGACACATAGTTGGGAAATGTTTTATAATGTGTCTTCATTTCAACAGAAAATATCAAATACTTTTACATATTCGTAGTCATGGCTCTATTTTAGTAATTTTTTCATCTGACTTCATCAGAGAAAAGGTAGTAATGAGGCAGACAGCTAAGTTTGTTCTTGCTCAACTATTCAACTGAATAATTAAGTGTGTTCTCAGTACAACATCTTTGTATTTCTTCATATCCGTAAGCAACATAATTTTTGCTGTGGTGTTGGCATTGGGATCTTGTGGTCCCACACCCAACATTTCCTCACTCCCTCCCTTCCTCCCTCCTTCCCCACAAAAAACTCGACAGTCAGACCCCTGTCCAGATTTTTTTTGTTCCAACCAAGAATATATAAAGTTCATATGTTTTTGTTTAGCTGTCCCAAAATGCTGCTGGTATTGATCTTCTGGCTCTTCCTGTTTCTTCCCTCATCATTCCCTGCAACTGGAAGGATACAAAACACCACTTGTACTCCTGGTCCTATGAGGACGGGGTGAGGGAATTGGGGTTGTTCAGCCTGGAGAAAAGAAGGCTTCGAGGAGACCTTATTGCGGCCTTTCAGTACTTAGATGGGCCTACAGGAAAGATGGGGACAAACATTTTAGCAGGGCCTGTTGTGACAGGCTTTAAACTAAAAGAAGGAAGATTTAGACGGGATAGAAGGGAGAAATTTTTTACAATAAGCATGGCTAAACACTGGAAAAAGCTTCCCAGGGAGGTGGTAGAAGCCCCATCCCTGGAAACATTCAAGGTCAGGTTGGGTGGGGCTCTGAGCAACCTGAGGTACTTGAAGATGTCTTTGCCCATTGCAGGATGGTTGGACTAGATGACCTTTGAAGGTCCCTTCTAACCCAAACTACTCTATGATTCTATGATCCTTTATCCAACCATCCCAACTCCCTGAAGTCTCTCTTGATTTGCCTCAATCCTCTTGTTGCAACTTCATCTCTGCTTAACTGAAGAATCAGTAATGGATAGTAATCTGAGGGCCATACCAGGGTAGTAAGCTTTCTTTTCACATCTTTAACCCTGGCCCCAGGGAGCAGCAGACTTTCTGAAGAAATGGGTCCAGTGTGCATATTGGGCCTTCTGTTACCCATAGGAGAGAGCCTCCTATGACAATGACCTGTCTTTTTTAGTTTATGTAAGAAGTTTTGACACAAGGCACAGGCTGACTTAACCTCAGTGACACCTACCTCCAAGTTAGATGAACCATTGTCCTCATTATTATTCAGTTCCACTTGCAGAGCCTCATGCCTATTATGCAAGGGCACCTGGGAAGGTGGGGTAGTCACAGAGGAGATGCACCTGCTGCGCCAGGCAGGAACTTGTTGCCATTGTCCTCAATCCCTTGAGTTACTGCATTCAGCCAGGTGGAGAGAGGAT
Organism: Larus michahellis; assembly: GCF_964199755.1. Lineage (NCBI taxonomy): Eukaryota > Metazoa > Chordata > Aves > Charadriiformes > Laridae > Larus > Larus michahellis. The sequence goes on from NC_133896.1 coordinate 161,195,655, forward strand.
AGATAGGGAATTCTCCGTATCATGCGTCCTGTCTACCTGTTGGGCCTGTCCCAAGGAAGGTAGGGTGCAAAGGTATTAGGTGCTTCTTGGTATTTGTGTAGTGCAGGAGATATACAATCACAGAGCAACAGATTGGAACGGTATCTTAAAGGCCACTCAGTCCAAACCCCTGCTGAAAGCAGGGTCAACCTAAACCAGATACCTTAGAACCTTGTCAAGTTGGTTTTGGAGAGTATCCAGGAATATGGATTGTGGGAGAAGTTTCCAAATGACTGGAAAAGGGAACACCATGTCCACCTTTGACAACAGCAAGGACTATTTGGAGAGCTACAGACTCATCAGCCTAAACTAGGTCCCCGGAAAAGTTATGGATAAAATCCAGCTGGAAGCCATGTCCGGGTTCATGAAGAACAAGATTATGGTTGGGAACAGAGATCACAGAATTACCAAGAAAAAATCATGTCAGACCAAATTGTTTGCCTTTTATGATGAGATTCTTGGCTGCCTTCTGAAGGGGAGAGAAGTGGGTGTTGTATATGTTGACTTTAACAGATTCCTTGACATGTTGCCTTTTTTCAGTCATTGGGAAGCTCCTCTGATTGTCATGACCTGTCCAAGATGCAAAGAGTAGACACATAAGGACTTCGGCCAACTTCCTCAACACCTTCAGAGACATCTTATCTGATCCCATGGGCTTGCACATGATAAATTTGCTTAAGCTGTGTAGCTATATATGATTACAAAGAAGTATACGTTTAAGTATTTATTGATATACATATTTAATAATCACACACTGTCTCTTACATCACTGTGATAATAAGTAAATATGAATTATTTGGATTCCTTCTGGACAGAACACGAGGCTGGCTTAGAGAAGCCAGTTCTACTAAAGACAGAGCTGAAGTGGAAAGAGAGAGAAAGAAAAACAGTGTGTGTGTGTAAGAATAAATTTATAATCAATTCTAGATTTTCATAATGGAAACACTGAGAGCAAACCCATGCCTATTCTGTTTGTCCACATGTCTACAGAGGTGAGCTAAGAGAGGTCAAAGTCAATTTATTTCTGTCTCAGGAAGGAGCATTTTTCTTGTTGCTACCTCCGTATGGTGTCCAGAATGGATTCAACAGTTATTCCTGATTTGAAACCTCTTTGAACGTTATTAGGTGTTGTACTGGCAGATATTAGCAGTCAAACACCCTACTTTCAAGAACAACAGCTTCCTAGAAGCTCTCAAAACAAACTTCAGAGAGGTTAGATTAAATAAAAAGATACATTCTTATAATAACATAACAAACATAAAACTAAAATAAAAATTCATATTTAAATACATTTAAAATATGCTATTTATAATATGCAAAATATTCTACATACAGGAATTGCATGTGTTTATTTTGCTTTTAAATCCATGACTAATTACTGGAAAGTTGAAGATGGGAGAGAGGTAATTAAAAAGGCTATATTTATATCTTTATTTTCTTGTTATTTGGATGACTTTAGTAACAATGTTTAAAAGACCAGACTAATAGGAATTTTGGAAAGAGCATTTTGGAACTAAATTGTTGCTAGGGTAATGAATGCTTGAAATATGGCTGAAACTGTCAGTAGAGATGTAGATGTAGTCAAACAAAGACAAGTTACTGTCCTCTTCTGTGTACAACTAGCAAGAATAAGATGTACCAGGCAACACCCCCTATGTCAAGTTGCCAGCTTGCTGAACAGAGCAGAACAAAGACATCAGGATTCAAAACAAGCTGCTTTCAAAGCAGCTATTTGTTGGTAAATTTCTTGCCTTTTGCTCTCGTTATGTGTCAGCATCACTTTAATATAAACATCAGAGCATAGCCTCAAGGCCAAGTTCTTCCCCCTTGGACTAAACCTTAGGGGGTTGCCAGTCTGTAGCCTAACACATAAAGTAAACTCCCTCCTATATAGAAAACTACTAATATGGAAAATACAGACATCTAAAACTTGAAATGCACTACAGCACAAGAGTGACAGGTACCCCATGGAGCCTATTGTGCCCAATGAGACTTTCAGTTCTCCTGAAAGAAAATGACAATGTCAGTGTGAATTCAGGAATCTTCTTGCAGCAGGATCAAGCACCTGCGGTATATCCTCATGTCTCTCTCTCTATACTGTTACCTGCCTTCAACAGAATAGCACTATCAATTAGACGATAGCATAGAAAATATTTTCTTTTCCACATCTTGAAATTAAGTTTGGTAAATTTAAAGTATTACACATTTTCTTCTAGAGAACCACAGTCTTGTTTTCCTTGTGGATAGAAACGTTGATAGCAAAGGTAAGGAAGCTGCAATTAAATGAATATTTGTAAACGAAAATTCTTTTTTTATTTGTTGGAGTTATTATTTTTGTGTTTCAGACCTTAAGATACCATTAAATCTTCTGAATTGTTTCCTTCATAATAGCTTTTTTTTTCCCCCCAACTGGCAGGCTAACCTTTGATTGATGGAGCTTTTCTTAGTAATTTTAGATTACTAAAGACCTGAATGTAGATTTTGGGGAAGTCAGTTAAATTGTGACAGTTTTTCCTCTACTTCTTCAATTTGAATCAATGATAAGATCATTTGTCACTTTTTTTTCTTTTTTGCTAAAGTACTTATACGTCTGACTTTTTACAATTCAAAGGTTCACAATGTAGAAAATGTTTTTTCTTCTGCTTAAAAATATAAGCAGATCATTAATATTGATTGTGTATTCATGAAATTACAACTATTTCATTAATTGACTCAGCATTGATATTTAGTACTTGGCAAAGGCTGTGTAGGTTAACTATTCAGAGAGTTAAACACATAGCCCCCTACAAAAATAGAAAGTGATATTTGATTTTCTTCAGTTCAAACAATTAATTTGGCTTATTAATTCAGTGGGTGAGAGAAATAAAGGGGAATGACTGGGTGTTCTTTAAAACTGATCACTAATTGTCCATGAAGTAGGACCTGATCTCACAGAAACTGATTCAAGGAAGATTCAGAGCTGCATAGGAAATCCAAAGCATAACACTGAGTAGCACCTCAGAGCATCGTCAGTCTAAACAGGCAGAGTTGTATTCATTGCACTAAAAACCCAGCACGTGCTTAAATTCTGTGGTGACTTGAGACCTCAGCAAGTTACTGCAAATGGTACATCAGAGGTGAAATAAAATGAGAAAATGAAATCAAAATCAGTACCAGTTATTCCATTAAGAAAAAACAGCATGTATTTATTTGTTGTTAGTAACTTCCTTGGCACTGTATAGAATAAATGTGTTGTGTATATACCATTCTACATTGCAGATTTTCAAGGGCACTTCTGAATTCAGTCACGTCATTATAGCTTGGAAAGCAAACTGGAAACATTTCCTATTCAACAAATTAATTCCCCAAACAAATTGTTTCCCCACCATTACAAGGAGTCCCAAGGAGCTTGTTATAAATGTTCTGTAAGCAACAATGGCAAGCAAATAAAAACATCATATATTTAACTCATTCCATTCTGCCTATTGTATATGCCAAACAATAGACTGAGATAGAAACAAACCTCTGATTTATCAACACCCTAACAAAGCAGATTCTTTTTTTGTGTCTGAAAACACAGAATCAACAATTGTACTAGTCTGTATGGGGCTTGGCTTTGTTACTCAGAAAGATCATTATTCATACCATTAAAAAATTAGTAGCACTCTTACAAGCAGAAAGTACAATTTCAACTGTTTGCAAAAAAATGGAAAAACATATCTTTTAGATAATCAAATCACAGAGTCATAACATCATTCTCATCAGAATGTGATTCTTTTACTCTGGGCTAACTTTCATAAAAGCTATTACTCAAAAAAGGCTGATAGCAAATGAATAAAAACAGCACAAAAGAAACATATCAAACAGTAACACTTCTTTAAGATGAATGATCAGCTTTGGTGATGGATGTAGAGCTATGGATGTCAACTTACACATAAAGAACCAAAAGTTTCTCTTGGACCTTGATTATGCTAAGTCACATTACAGGCAATATTTCCCTTAATCAAGACTGTACACAGGTATATACAATGCACATAGACATGTACAAACTTTTCAAGGGGACAGATGTGTGGTACTAAATTTTCCTCCCATTAGAGCACATAAAATAGTAGCTGTGCAACTAAACTAGTTGTTTTGTGAAAGCACTAATAGAAATTAGTCTGTCCAGAGACATTGAATTTATATGATGAGAGAGTATATGGAAAGCAATTCTAAAATGTCTACATAGAGCATTAAGAAGGCACACCCATGTGTATTTCACCTGGTCTCCAGATGCATTTCTAAAGGACCATTGGTATCCCACACATTGTCCTGTGACTTACCTGGCAACCTCTTACAGATGTTTCTTAGAGCATTTAAAATAGTTCTCAAAATGAATAGCTGGGTATCTGAAACATTTTTTAAAGTGCCGTGCATAAGTGGAGGTAGGGACAGGCATTGTGTGGGTCTTGAAAGAAGATCAGAACTCTAGGACAGGACAAGACTGTGTGTGAGTTTTGGAGGCAGAAAATGACAATATGGATGAAAAGCACAGGGGGAATTATGCAGTGACGAAGGTGGGTATTGAGAGTGACCTCTTGGCTCTAAACACTGTTAGCCACTATGAGATGGAGTGTAGAAGTACAAGGGTAAGTGTACAAATGTTATTCTATTACCCCTTACCAGGCTAGAAAAATATACCTATGTCCTGGTTTGAGGTAAAACAGAACCAATTTTATTTTGGTAGTTTTACTTTTCAGCTAAGGCCCTTCTAACTAACTAAACTCTGAAATTAACAACATATTTTTAAGACAGTAGTCCACTTCCAGAGTGATAAGACCTGATGTTTCTAATTTATACCAAGGAATGGCATGCAGAGAGGATCTTGTTTATATTTATTGCTATAACAACCCAGGTCAGCTAACTTTCTTATATGCCCCATTGGCAGAAAAGCATAGAGGGGCCGTACCCACAGGGAGGAGTGGACAGGACAGGTGACCCAACACTGACCAACAGGGTATTCCATCCCATCTGGGTCATGCTCACTATAAAAGCTGAGGGCTCAACCCTCTTTTTTTAATGGCAGGAGTCTGAGGAGGACTCTGTTTGTCTGCCTTTGATCATGACCTGTGCATTCCTGAATCCAGATCTGGAATCCGGTTCCCAGCAGTCACTGAGTGCAGTCTGGGACTTTACCTGTGCCTGACAGTGACATGATTGTCATCCTGGGAGCTTGATATGGTTTTGTATATACTGTATGTATTTCATTATTTTCTTTTTATTATTTTATCAATATTTACATTAGTTTAGTTTCTTTTTAAACTCATAAGTTTCTTTTACTTGACCTTAATTCTCTGTGAAGAGAAACTTTATTGTGTTTGAGTGCCAGCAACCAAGTGGGTAATGTTTAGATTGATTCCAAACCAAGAGGTACAGTAGCTTTCAACTCTGTCTTGCAGTTTTCATCACCATTATGTGATTCAGGCATAACAGTTCTGGGAAACAAACATAGTTTTAATGTAGTGAAACCGACGAAGGAGCTGGGGGGGGAAATGAAATTTTACTTCCACACTGCAAATGGGAAATGAAAAAAAGTCATCTTCCCAGACCTGCTGTGGGTATAAAACACTGCAGAGTTCGGCAGAGTTTGTAAGATTTTATGAACTCCTGGCCTTCCCTTTTGGGACTGAGCAATTTAAGACAGACTCTTGAAAGCTTAAAAGGCAATTAACAAGAGTTTGTAATGTATCGTCTTCGACTAAGATTGTTCACCCCAGATGGAACCTGTGAGTATGTAATCGTGAAAGAGAGAATAGAGACCAGGTCAGTCATCTCTTGCACTTGAGAGAAACTCCCAATTAGGTTTTCCTGGGAAGCAAGCAAACAAACAAAAAAACACAAATAAAACAAAACAAAAAAGAAAGAAAGAAAACAGTAAAATAAATGACAAAACAATGCAAACCAAAGAAAGCAAGCTATAAAGTATATACATATATTGCAAAATTTAAACGTAGATGTTACATGATACAAAACAAGAAACAGAGGCTTTTCTAGCTTTCAAACTATAAAAATAAACCAATAGTTACTATTAAAATATGTATAGGATTTATATATTATTCTTTCCCTTTCAGATATGACCCTTTTCCCTTGTGAAATTAAAGTATAATAAAGAAGAAACTAATATATCATCTTACAGATTTTGTTACTGCATTCTAAGTTAAGATTATTTGTAGGGATTTTGTGTGTCCTACATTGGAATTAGAGAGATTGATTCTGTTCTCACAATCATAAATGAGGATAGCATTTGGCCTCCCACCTCATCTGTCACACTGACACTTAAATAGTAGCACTTCATGCCAAGCAGACCTGGAGAGAATTTTCCTACAGTCAGAAGCTGTAAAGTAAGCAGCAAAACAGATCTGTACAGAGGAACCTCATGATCAGGAAGGATGAATAACAGTCACTTGAACAGATGTGATTTTACAGACAATAAATGTCAGTGCTATTAGACACCAGCAAGACAGAAGCAGGCGAGGCAAAGCAAAGTGAAGCAAAGCAAAACAGAACTGCGGAAGAGGCAATATTAAGATAACTGTAAGAGAATACCAGGATATAAAATATAGTATGTTATCAATATCTTACAATTACAGGGCTATAAATTTGGGGTCTCTTATCTGCCTTTATATCTCAGGTTCTTATTTCAAACTCTCCCTTTTTAATGTATTAAAACTTGCATTTTTACCAAGACGCTGTCAGCCATGAGAGTTACTTAAGCAAAACCCTAGTTGCAGACTTGTACAAAGACAGAAAGTTTGCTCAATAATGAAACCCGTTATTCTTGCCTTTCAACTTATTTATTTATTTATTTATTTATTTTCCTTTTGGAGTGAAAGAAAAGCAGTTACAAATAAAACTTTTCCTTCCACTCTGCCATTTCAGTTGTCTCTCTCTGATAAATGTCAGCATTAGATATAGGATAAAACAAGGCATGTTGCTCTTTTTTTATTTTCATATTTGTTCTCATCATACCTATGCTTCATTTTGCTTATTATTTCTACTGATCTTCAGCAGATCGCATGTTTTTGCTTGACACAAACCGGTACTACGGGGAATAGGATGCTGCAAATCAAAGTCCTGTGAAGCAGTAGTGTTCTTGGTTCCCTGCTGCATTCAAGGTCAGCAACAGATGTGGCCTGAAGCTCTGCTGCTTGAATCTTGACCTTCACTGAGTGATTCTCTAACGACTTGGGAGGGACATCATAATTAGATAAAATTCTTGCCTATCTTTATTAAAGGGCACCAGATTAAACTCTCTGCATGTTTGATGAGAAGTGAAGTGATTGTTTTCCCCACTCCAAATGCTTCAGTATGCCTTTTCATTAATGTTTTATCACTTGCATACTGAATTCTGATGCTTTTGAGGGGTTTTACGAGAAAGGAAAAAAAGAAGCAAAACACCCTCTTTACAAAACTATAAATCTTCTTTTGATGGAAATTCTTTCAAAGATAGTCTTATTTTCCTTATGTACACTTACACCCATTTGAAAAAGGTGGCAGTTTACCTGAGTAAAGTAAATAAAAATCAGCCTGAAATCACACAATATTTTAAGTAAACTCCAGTCACAAATTATTTCAAGGTTTCAATACAATAGGCCATGTAATGTAATCAAAGTTAAAGTGAATTAGATGCTTTTATTCTTTAAATTCTTCTGTAAACCCATTGAGTTACAGAAGAGCTTTTGAAGAAGAGATGATAAAATATTTATTCTGTTACAGCTGAAATGACAAACATCCTGCTGCTCATTTTATTTTAATAAAAAGATTTACAAAAGCAATTTAGCTCCAGAACACATTGCTGCAGGCACTCATCAGGCAGATCTCTTGCACAGCATATTATCAGTAGAGCAAGAGGTGAGATGTTAAGTAAGAAGCAGAAAAATGCCAATGGCCTTATCAAATTGGAGAGGAAAGTGCAATTGTTTTGAGGGTGAAATTTGGTAGCAACTCCTAATCACGGTGGACTCTTGATAGTGGAAATCAGTCGCTCTCAGTCACTTCCAATTTGTGTGCCTCCTCCTTTGTATTCCCTGTATTCCTTTCAACTTGTTTTTTAGTGTCCGATTAATGCATCTCTGGGGCAAATTTGGCAAGATTCCTTTTGGAAACTCTTCATGATCAATCTGGTATCATATACAGCTTAATGCGTCCTTTTTTCATTTGTATCTTGAAAATGCTGGGATGTATTACAAATGCCCAAACCCTTAGAAGCTGAGATATTTCAGGTTCATCCTTCTGTCCTTTGGGTTATTAAAAACAAGAATAAGCTTTAAAAATTAATAGAAGATGGCCTCAGGATGGTTATCTGTAAAATACACAAGGCAAAACAAACACTCCACCGCTCACATTTCACTGTTATTACAGCTATTCTTTTCCTGTAAAGTCTGTAGGAGACAAAATTCCAAGCAACTGCCTTGGGCCTGTTGCTCTATCCCACAGGGAATCTAGGTTGCTGTGTGTCACATTTTCTAGCTCTTATGTCCCAACTGCTTGCCTGTGTCTATCATAAAAGAAAGCAACCTGCCGGAAGCATGGTGCAAAAGCTGTTTCCCGCTCTCCAAAGGACGATGTTTAAGTGGTGTGCATTCATCGCTTCTTGTACTTTCTGGTCATAGCTGGAGTTGGCACACTTTAATGGCTTGAATTTCTTCTCTTTCTTGTGCCAGGTTTTATCACTGTTTGAACAAATGCCTGTCAGTGTACTCTGCCTTCAAGCCTTCACAATTCTTTTAACTCATTTGCTACATTATGGTGTACTGACATTAACAGAGATGTTATATTTGCTTGCCAGTTAGCTTTTACTACTACTTTTGGCAAAATTTGGTTTTCTTATTAATGACTGATCTATGTTACTTCTCCCAGTCAACCTTGATCTACATGTTCTTTCACCATATTTCTGGTTGTCTTATTTAACCACAGTCTTTTCCTTTGCTTTCAATACCAGACCACATAATTTAGGAATATGACTCCCAAGACTGTCCAAAGCCATGTTTTGTAAATGAAGTCATTCGTCACATTAAGGTTCATAAAGGCTTTGAGCTAACTTCAGTCTTCTGAAATTGCTAAAAAAAGGTCACAGTTCTTTAAGAGGATTGAGTCTGGTATCTCCAAGTCATTTAATAGGCATATTCTGCAACAACATGATGCAGTAAAGTAAAAAAGAATGTGAAATTTTTGAGCTCTGGGAAAGATTGTTCCTACTTTAAAACCCTTTTTTCTGACATCTTGATTCCTCTGCTTAGCCATGAAGACTTTGTGAAGCCTGGGGAGAGTTACCTCAGTTGCAAATGAGTAAAATGGGGGAAAAACTACTTTCCAACTCAAAATAGAGAATTCAAAGTTATCTACATTAAAGATTGCTAGACATCAGTGATGGAGTAGTAAGAACTACACCAAATCCAAAAAAGAATCAGATAATAAAACCCAATATATACTTGTGGTTCAAACTTCTGTCTACTTTGCCAGGTTTTTTCTGTCTTCAATAATAACTAAAGAAACAAAAGTAGTTGTCCAAAGTTTCCTACAGTAATCTCATAATTTCATGTTAACTTGCGCTTTCCTTTCCCGAAGCATACTGTACTAAAAATACTCTGTTGTACTTAAAAACACTTCACATAACAAAAAAGGGGGAGAGGGAAGATAAAATTAGATTTTAACAAAAATGAGTTGCAGAAATCTCAATCAGTTTTACTTTACAGCACAGATATCCACTTTTTTTATGGTCTACCACAGTAGACAAATTTTTCAAGTTCAAATTTGTATTAATTTGCTGTGTGTGTCATACACAGATATCTTGATGTCACTGATCAATGAGAAACCAGCTAAAGGTTGTGAAACATAAAGCCTTTACTCTGCAATATTGAACCAAGGCTGCCTGGAGAAAAGAGATGAATGATTTCTACATCAAGCTTAAATAAAGAAATGCGGAGCTCCTTCAGTTTGTCTGTGGCTGCAGCTTCATCACCTTCACAAAGTCATCATAAACACGTGCTCTCACTCTCTGACCTTTAATGGCTAAAATAAGAATGAAAGTAAGTAAGTATTCTTGACCTAGGATTTCACCTTGCTTGAAAAATACTGTGTGCTAAGGGCAGGCTTGTGTCATAGAATACGATACAGCTATTTTGTAATTGGCAATTTGTAAAGAATTACATTGGTGAGAGGGCAATAATTCTAAACCCCCTGTTTTCCAGGAACACTAATGTAAATATGCTACAGCACTTTCTCTTTACAACTGTATCAATGTGGTAAGCTTAACTTTAAATCTTGCGGTCAGACTATACTTTATGATGCTGGAAATTATTTGATTAATCTTCCAAACTTATAACAGACTCTGTTTTTCATTATTTGATTCTTGAACTAAGATGGTGCCATTTCCCACCAGTAAATCCAAAATATTGAGAAGATATTTTTATATATGTGCTAGCAAGGAACACCAAAGAGCCCCAGAAAAGCATGCCAGAGAAACTGGTTGGTTAATTAATGTCTGTACATTCTTTTTAAAATGTAGAGTATTAAAAAAATCCAAAACAAACAAAAAAAAATACTGAAAGCTCAAAAAAACTTCAGTGTCTGTGGTTTTATTAATAATCAGCAGGATTTTATAAGAAACAAAGAATTTTATCTTTTTCATTTGTAGTCCAGGTCAAGCAGTGAGCAAATGTGCCTTTTAAAAGGAACCCTTTTTAATTAGTGTAATCTCTTACCTGTTTAAAAATAAACATAGTATCTTACAAATCCAAATGTTATTATCGCAAAGCCAAATTTACGTATTATTTTCAGATTAGCTGAATATAAAAATTCTCAAGTATATGAAAAATATTACGTAGTTGGGGTATCTATATTAGTGTTCCTAAAATTATTTTTTTTTCCAAAATTGTTAAAGGAGGTTTTTTTTGCTCTGCTTAGACTGAAGTGGACTATTTAACAGTATTATTGAGGCATTAATGTTGTAAATGGGTGTCATTGCATAATTGTGATTTCTATATCCTAGTGCATAATTTATATTGTCTTTTGAAACTTAATAATGGAAAAGTCCTTGGGGAATCACTCTAACATATCAGTTAACCTTCCCTTCACCATAAATTGACCTCTGTCTCTATGAAATATTTGTAATCTTATATTCTGTCTCAAAATATTTGCGAGATACTTCTTTTATACATTCAAAGAAAAAGACACAACAAAAAGTGCCAAGAAAAAAATTGCAGAAAAGACTTTAAAACACCTCTGTTTTTTTTATTCTTATCTGGTATTTCTCAAAAAAAAAAAGTGTTACATTAAATAGGGTCATTTGGGGCTCATTAATTCTCAGTGCAGTGATTTGTAACATTGCTAATCAGACACCAAAGGCAAAAATCATGATGGACTTTTAGATTTCAGATTTCACAGAACTTCATAAATTACTTAATTAAATTAATACATACAAGACCAGTGTACCAAAGATTTTATATATACATTTCTGTTGTCCTTCTTAGTGAAATGACTTAGCTGTACTTATGATAAGTCCAGGTGCAAATGATACAAGGCCATGGAGGTGAGTAATTGTATGGTCAATAGGAAGAAAATAAAATCACCAGCAATTTTATGAAGTTTCTAAGATCACTTAAGTAGATTTGATAGATATACAGTAAATCACTGCAGGTTCATGAACACAAGCTTTAGAATTCACTTGCATAAGTATCTCATAAGAAACATCCTCCGTTCTCTTTTTACAGGCTCTTTTTTTGACTTACTAGTAGTGATGAGGTAGTTGTCAGCCACTACTGAAAGTAGAGCTGACATCCCACATAGAGGTATATAATGAATTGTGTTGAGAGTAAATTGCAAAATCAGCAATTTTTTAGCCAAAGGCAGTACACATAAATACAGATTTCTTTATCTCTTTAAAGTATTGGGGGGATTTTTGACTTCTAGTAAGTGGATAATATAGGTTAGCAGTAGTATAGGCAGCCATTTGCTCATTCTTGTTGTCCTTTAGCTGTGATCCTTTTATGCCTTTTTCTAAGTGCTTTTTTGTACACAGTCCTGTTTGTTCAAAGCTTTGTATAAGAAATAAGAATATAATTTAAATAATAACTTAAGGGAAATCAAGGTCATAACTCTTCAAAAATTAAACTGCACAAGGCTGAAATTCAGCAAAGTATTTTAGAATGCTTATGAGCTATTTATAAAGGTCACAAAACTACTGAAAGATCCCCAGTAGTTTTCTGCTTTGGTTCAGATTCTGAATTTTATATTATAATAATCCAGAGAAGTTTAACAGAAGGCAGATACTTTTCTCTGTCTTTTTAGACATTCAAAAATGTACAGTTGTAATTCATAGTCCACAGCCTATAGATGCCCAAACTAGTGCCGAATTCACATATTAATCTTCCCAGAATGCTGACAGAGACAGACTCACAACACCACATATAGTGCTCTGTAGCATGCTTAATTCTGATGAGTAGCTATTATAAGTAGTATGAAAAATTTGAAACTAAGAAGTCCACTAAGTTTCCCCAAACAGCGATATTAGTGCTGAGAAATAAAAAGCCATTCCGTTGCATAGGCTTTGGTGCTTGTGTCCAGTTTAGGTGAAATCTAAGTAATCTAGACAGGAACGTGCTTTGTTTTCCTAGGGAATTTTGAAGACGTGCAAACTACCACTCTAACAAGATGATCCACTTGCACAAATGCCACCTCCAATTTGGTTTTCTGTCCACATATCCTCAGGATTTTTTCATTTTTATCACTGATTTTGGAGTCTTATGATTCCCCTGAAGAGAATTTATCATTTCTTTCCTCACAGGGGAACCTTTTTGAGAGTTCAGCCACAGTGTTAATAGGTTATCTAAAACTATGAGATCGTGTATTTTTTTAATTTCTACTTTGTTCCTTTCTGCTGAGAAATGTGTGTTACCACCTTATAGGCAAACAATTCAATTTGGCTTGTTACAGATCTTTTCAGCATATGCAGCCTTTAAGGTGAAGTCATTCATTTTTCAGTATTTTTTGACTTTGACTTAGGATGTGACATATGACATAAACTCATCAGCAAACATCAGCTTGAATTCACAATGTAGGTTAGAATTGCACACAAACTTTATAAAAAGTAAGATTTCATGTGTTATGCATAGAATTATTCCAAACTATTACAGCCAAATAGCCAGGAAGAAGCACAGAAAACAATTTACACTAACAGTTTTATTGTTATTGCTCTGTGGGCTTTGCTGTTGCTGCTGTTATTTATCTGTTAGTTTGTTAACATTGGTAGAGCAGCAGAAGTGAGACACTTGACTTATAACCGAGCAGCAACACTGTACAAATACCACAAGGGGGTTTGATTAAATATATTCTCTTTGTTAGATTGATTTCCCAAAACAGTATACACAAACTTGAGTGCAATACCCCCTATCCATGTATATATAGTGTTTAGAGAGAAAATTTCCACCTTATCCTGTTATCATTAGATATTGAACACAGAAAAATATGTGATACGTTGATCAATAGGGTATGGCAAAAGTTCACATATAAAATGTTATAGATGTAGTACACTGTCTGCCAAAGCATCTTGTGTACAACTGATTCATCAGCTTTTTCTTTTTCTTTTTTTTTTTTTCTCTCCCAAGTAAAGCTAAGCCTGCAGACAAGCAAAAGACAGATGTTTGAGATGACTTTCACCCTATGAAATCTAATGGTCCAGGTTAATAGCTTGGTCTATGTTTGTGAAAGAAAATTGAAGCCACTCTTTCACTTGGTTTCGATAGAGACTGCAAAAAGGAAGGTATTATAAACAATGAACAATCCAGTCCCCCAATGCATTGCAATTCCAACTCAGAATTTCAACGTGACCTTAAATAAAGCCCACTATTCACTGGTTGTAGAAAACTGTAATGATGCTGGTAAGAAGACATCAAAGGCAGTTAAGCCTGCTTTGGTAATAATGAAAGGGAAGTATTGATACAAGATTTCAAAAGCCACATTCTTCAACAGACCTGGCTAAGAACTGACAGCAGCTGGAATTTAATCTGTTTCTCCTTTAGTGAAACAATACTTACAGGATGGGAAGTGTCAAGTGGAAAGGGAGAGCTCTCATTTTCTGAGAACTGCAAAGCTGGCTTTGGCAATTCTTGCAATCCTTGTTCCACCTTTGTGCAGCATCAATCATTTTATCTTATTGGAGGTGACACTGTTTCCCAGACACTAGAAGTTTGAACTCTTCTGCCTCCTAAAAATAGATCTACCTTTACAATTTGTCATTCTTTTAATTTACTCTTCACTAAGTGAATCTGTCTAGTTGAATACAGAGGCCAAACTTCATTTGAAGTAAAACGTGTGCATGTGTATATGTATACATGCATATAAAAGTCCATCTGACCTAGCAGGCAAAGAAGAAAACAATCAAAAAGCCACTATGAACAAACCTCTGCAAAGACCTTTATATAAGAATTGCTGTAGCTCTGCCTTGGAATGATAAGCTTTGCTTATGTTCAGGGTATTTTGCCTTTGAAATGGCAGGTTGAGCTCAAACTTATTTAGCATGGTTTAACCCCAGTTTTCACTTTAACCTAAATAAAACTGTGGCCATGGAAAACATTTACTTCCCACTTTATTTGAATCTAGATGCATCACTTGGTGTTTGACATGGACGTTTATTCTGCACTGGTTTGAAATATGTTAAGTGAGAGTTGGCACACAGCTATTTATGTTTCCATTAGTGTTAATGAGAGCACTTTGTGTAAATCTCCATACGCCCACATGAAATATATTTCTGTATGTGCCTTCTGCAGAAAAGGAAAAAGACCCAAAATATTTTACAGATTTTATCCTACCCAAAGGGAACTGTAGTTTTTACAAAAGCCTTTTCCATATTAAAGGAAAAAAACCCAAGAAACTCAGCTGAATGATGCTATAAAAATTTTGTTACATTGTTTTGTTTAGATTTATAACTACAAAGGGAAGTGTTCTACCCTTGAGCTCTAGACACCTTTTTATGTAGCTTAAAAAGCAAATTTTTGTTTGTTCTTTTTTTATTGATTTTATAAGACAGCAACCCTAAAGCAAAAGAAAGAAAATGATTGTACACATATATTTGCCAGCATGTTCCCTTAACAACAGTCACTCATCTCTGTTTAGTATGAGCTGTTGTTCTATAACTATGGGTAATTCAGGACTGTTTCCTTTTAATTTTTCAATTAACCATATTGTTTCTTTTTCCACATCTCCCTAGATTTGTGGCATATTCGTTTTTATTTTAAAAGAGAGATTGCCTGCCTATCTATCTATTAACCTATTGTGTCTTACAGGATGCATTTTTTTTTCCCTGATTAACTTAATGGTTAAAAGAGTGTTCCTTCACTCTTCTCCTCTTCCCCTTTCTTATGACATCTTGTGATAACTGGACAGAAAATTCACTCTTTGCACTAAGGAGAGTCCTGTTGCCCACAGGATTGGAGAAATAAAAAAGGGTGGGGGTGGGAGAAGGAGGGAATGACAAATCCTTGGTTTGGGCATAAATGGCAGGGGTTTATGGAGCAGGGCACTTCAGGACTGACCTGTGTGGAGGAGGCCAGGAAATTCCCTGTCCTGGGCCCAGATGGTCCCAGCCCAGTCTGACACAGGTGTAAGCAGGCCATTGACCACCAAAACTTCAGCCCAATGTGAACCCCCCTGGTGCATCAGCTCACAGATGTTTAAGAAAGAGCAACAGCCATGAGGGTCGGGGCACACATGAGGAAATACAAATGGGAAAAGGAAGAGGAGACATATGGAAGGGGACATTGCTGTGAACACAGATGGAGACACACTCTTGGAAGGAGGTGCCCCAGGCCAGAAGAGGAACAAAGATCACCCACAGCTGTGCAAGGACAACTCTGAGGCCTACACCCTATGGTTAACCCATGCTGGGCCAGACAATGAAGTTGAGCCTGGGGAACAGGGAATAAAGGTGTTTCCTTATGTTTTTGTTTAACTGCTTATATCTTCTTTTCTCTATACCTGAATCACTAATTAAATATTTATGGAAGTAATTCAAAATAAGTAAAATTCCATGACTCAAGACTGTATTGCCTGCAACGAACCCACAGGTGCATTATGAACAGAAGTATTATGACTGTCGTAGCTACATCAGCAAAAGCTAGAACAAAGCAGAAGAAAAGTGACATGAAAAAGAACTGCATTACTCTGAATTCTTCACCTATCAGTCTGCCTTTCCATTACTGTAAATAAGTCATAGAATCATAGAATCATAGGGTTGGAAGGGACCTCTGGAGATCATCTAGTCCAACCCCCCTGCCAGAGCAGGGTCACCTAGAGCAGATTGCACATGAACGCGTCCAGGCGGGTTTGGAATGTCTCCAGCCACAGAAACTCCACCACCTCTCCGGGCAGCCTGTTCCAGTGCTCTGCCACCCTCAAAGGAAAGAAGTTCCTCCTCATGTTTAGGTGGAACTTCCTATGCTCAAGTTTGTGCCCGTTACCTCTTGTCCTGTCCCCAGGCACCACTGAGAAGAGCCTGTCCCCATTCTCCTGACACACACCCTTTGAGTATTTATAAACATTGATAAGATCCCCCCTCAGCCGTCTTTCTTCCAGACTGAAGAGACCCAAATTCCTCAGCCTTTCTTCATCAGAGAGGTGTTCCAGTCCCCTAATCGTCTTGGTAGCTCTCTGCTGCACCCTCTCCAGCAGTTCCCTGTCCTTCTTGAGCCAGGGAGCCCAGAACTGGACACAGTACTCCAGGTGCGGCCTCACCAAGGCAGAGTAGAGGAGGAGGATGACCTCCCTCGACCTGCTGGCCACACTCTTCTTGATGCACCCCAGGATGCCATTGGCTTTTTTGGCAACAAGGGCACATTGCTGGCTCATGGTCATCCAGTTGTCCACCAGGACTCCCAGGTCTCTTTCCACTGAGCTGCTCTCCAGCAGGTCAGCCCCCAACCTGTACTGGTGCATGGGGTTTTTCCCCCCCAGGTGCAGCACCCTACACTTGCCTTTGTTGAATTTCATAAGGTTCCTCTTTGCCCAGATCTCCAACCTGTCCAGGTCTCTCTGTATGGCGGCACAGCCTTCCGGTGTGTCAGCCACCCCCCCCAAGCTTTGTATCTTTGGCCAACTTGCTGAGGGTTCACTCTATCCCCTCATCCAGGTCCTATATGGAAGAGGACTGGACCCAGTACTGACCCCTGGAGAACACCACTCGTCACTGACCTCCAACTAGACTCTGTGCCCCTAATCACTACCCTCTGAGCTCTGTCTTTCAACCAGTTATCTATCCACTGCACTGTCCATTCATCAAGCCCACTCTTTCTAAGCTTCCCTATGAGGATGCTGTGGGAGACCATGTCAAACGCCTTGCTGAAGTCCCTCCCCTCATCTATCCATCCATTCATGCCATCATAGAAGGCTATCAGATTAGCCAGACGATTTCCCCTTGCTGAATCCATGTTGAGTACTTCTGATAGCTTTCTTTTCCTCCACATGCCTTGAGATGACACCCAGAACGAGCTGTTCCATCATCTTTCCCAGGGATGGAGGTGAGGCTGACCAGCCTGTAGTTCCCTGGCTCCTTCTTCTTGCCTTTTTTGAAGACTGGAGTGATATTGGCTTTCCTCCAGTCCTCAGGCACCTCATCTGTTCTCCAGGACCTTTCAAAGATGATGGAGAGCTGCCCAGCAATGACTTCCGCCAGCTCCTTCAGCACTTTCGGGTGCATCCCATTGGGGCCCATGGACTTGTGAATATCTAATTAACGTAATTAGATCCTCCTCAACCTTGATCCTCCTCAACCCAAGGGAAGTCTTCCTCTTTCCCCATTACTTTCTCCAAAGCCTGGAACTCCCAAGGGCTGAAATACAAAAATGTATTTAAAATATCTAGGCAATATTTTCAGACCCTCATGTCAACCCTTTGGTCTGTCTCTGAATTTTCAGAGTCTTCCAAGTATGTTTTTAAAAATTTCTTTAGAAAAATGAAACGTTTCTAAACAGAAAATTTCATTTGGTGTAGCTTGCTTGGGTGTAACATTCCCCATACAGATACTATGACGGAAGGACATCATAAATCAAGGTCTCATTGTATATGACATGTCATCAAGTGTTAGAAAACTTACATAACTACGGTCAATTCTAAGCTTTCAATCCTACACTGTTAACAAAGTGAATAACTGTTACCTAAAAATTACAAATTCCGCAGGATATAGTAATTGCAGACAGAATATAAAATTGGTTATATTGATACATTCAAAATGGATTCGTGACTTTAAAATAGGTATGGGTTCAGATTATCTTGCTTGAATGAAAACTGCAAAAGCAAGAAAGACGAAAGTCAGGATGTCTGATACCCTACTGCATGACTTATGCCTCTGTAGATAAGTATCTCCAGCTTGTTATGTCAAACTCCTTTTTTTTTTTTTTTTCTGTTCACTAGATAATCATAGCAAGAATATTTTAATATGATAGCTTGGTAGAGCATATGCTGAGACGATTTTCTTAATCTGGACAGAGTTGGAGTTGTCATTGGTAACAAATCACTAATGAAGTGATCTCATCATGGAGACCACTGAACAGAACATTTAACTTCCCTGTTCGCTCCCACTGTCTATCCGTAAGGTACCGTTACTCCCCTCCCAAAACCTTCTTTCAATATTTTTCATTTCTCCTCACTATTCTCACGAGGGTCCTTGTTCTCAGTTACTTTTCCTCTCCCTCATGAATTCACTTTGACTGTCCTCACAGTAGCTACTATGTAGCTTTGCCTTTCCAATTTAATTTTAAGTGTAAAATGCCTTGAGCAATATCAGGGGAGAAAAAAATGTGGGTAGTCTGATTTATGAAGGTTACATTACAGAAAGTTTTTCTGTCTAAATTATATGATTCATTCTCAGAAGAATTATTGCATTGCATTCTGCAACATTGCACAACAAGGATAATCTGCTCTCTGAAAAAAAAAAAACAAAAAACAAACAAAGAAAAAAAAACCAATTTATTCATCTTAGGCACCTTTCTTTAGTGGTTAATGTAATTTCATTAAGAATCAGTGAAAATCATAAACAAGCAACTTTCCACAGTTGTTAGATTACTAGAATGAGGAAGAGATCACCTGAGGATGAGGAATTATCATGTGAGAGAATTCTATCAGCATTACACTGTGCACATCTGGTTATTTTATATGCATTGTCATCAAGATGGCCATGTAAGGACCAAATCAATAGAATGACACTATACTGAAAAACACCTTGCATTGGAAAATTGAATGTTTTCTGTGCCTGTGGGTAGCTACATATAACCTATGGAAGTCTTGCTACCTGCAAGTCAAAATCATTAATTTACTTTAGCGCCTTTTTTTCTTATCTTCATTTTTTCAGCATTACCACTGACAAAAGGTAGATATACAAGAGGAGAGAGGAAAAAAAATATTGAATTTCAAACACTCAAAATAGTATTTAAATCATGTTCATTAAAACATTTTAATTCACTTCCTATGACTCCGCAGAAAATAACTAGTAAAACAATTATGGTTAGAAATTTCAATATTTTACAAATGGGAATGCAGAACAGAGGATTTCATATCAATTATGAGAGCACCTGATAGCCACGACAAATGTAGAATGTTTTTACAAAAACCTAGACAATATTTCACAGTGTAGGTAATTCCTAGTATAATAGGATAAAAATGACTAATTGTATTGATTGAGAAATTTATTCTTTATGACAGTAACTAATAAAATGACTGGAAAGAAAACAAATTAGTTGCTGCTATTCTAATAAACTGTTACCAATACATTTATTTCAACAGCACCTCACCATTCCTAGAAATTAACATCCTACAGATTTAGACTTATTTTTTGCTTTTACACAGAAAAGTACAAATCTACTATTCACAGAGAGTAATATAATTCTTTTACAAAGATGAAGAAAAGAATTTATTTGAATGCGGGAATGCATTTTATCTGTCTTTTCTATACAATAATTATTCCCTTCCTTCTTGTCTTTCACACCTTCTTTATCTTTTCCACAGAAGATTAATGTTAAGATAAATTTGTCTATGGCAGAATATTCCATTTATCAATTAATTTCGGTTGCCAAGTTCAAATTGAGAAAGGTATTCTAGTTAAACTCCTGAGTATTTAACTCTAATTTTACTTTCACCAGTAGAGCATTTTTATATGAGTAAAAATGCCTGACAGTGATCTATAAACTGTATGTTGTATATTTGCTTTCCATTGAAGTACTCAGACACTTTTTGTACATGAGTGGTTAAAAGAGATTTTTAAAATTTAATGCGTTTTGAGCCTGTGTGGCATTCACATAACTAAAGCACTAACTGATATTTTATTCATTACACAACTTAGCAAGAAGTATTGAAAATGTTGGTGGCTATTGAGTGCTTTACAGCAGGCAAGCTGGTATTACCTGAAGTCTTTCTGATCTGTTCTGCTTCTTAGTAGAATCATAGAACTGTCCCGAGGTTGGAAGGGACCTTTCAGGTCATCGAGTCCAACCATCAACCTAACACTGACATAAACCATCACTAAACCATGTCATTAAGCACCACATCTACCCATCTTTTACATACCTTTTCCTGATCAAATGTTCAGGTTTACTGGGATAAAATGGAAGCACTGGTTATTCAGTCAGATTTCAGCAGCCAAATTCACGTTTTGCTTTTATAGTTATCCTTACATAAAGATGCAAAAATCGTGTTCATCCTGCTCTCAGACCTGGTCCTGACAGTCTGTTTCCTGACATTACGCATAACCTTGTTAAATTATTGGAAGTTACAGTTCTCTGTCACATTACTTTAGGAGGTTTAAGAGGCTTACAGTCTTTCCTTTCCTTGTCTTTCTCTAAGAGATTTTCATCATATACGAGTTCAAATTTTTGTTCAGTTTTTACATATTATAGAAAAAAAAAGCAGCTAAACAAGTAGGCTATACTCCATACCCCAAGTTTTTCAATAAATCTATGTCTCATTTAAAGAATAATCACAATGAAATCAAATTACTTTATTACATTTCTAAGAAAATTATATCCTACTGAATGCATACAGAATGAGATGAAACTTTTTAGTAAGGTCAAATTAATAGTCTTTTGCAGATAATTTTCACTTATATTTAATAATTATAGAAAACATGTGCCAGCTGGGCCATGTTCTGGTAGGTAGGTAGGGATAGAATAGGACAGAATCCATTTAAATCCATTTAAATTAACATACTTTATGATCATGCTAAAACATTATTCTGGATATTTGTCTCAGATCAAATTCCACTATAGCTGCAGGAACGGTAAAAATGATGCCTGACTTTTTGATTAATTCTTCCTTAGGAAGTTAGGAGTTAAGTCTAACTAGGAGTTAAGAGTGGTACAGGCTACCCTAAAGTCAAGACCATTGTAATCACTGTAGGTAGATCCTTAAATGATATGCATAATTGCACCAGAGCCCTGTCACCAAACACACTGCTCAGACGTAAGGAGAGAGGTGGGACACTAAAGGGAAGCTCTGAATGTGATATGTTCCTGGAGCAAAGGAGGTACAAGACAGGTGTGATAAATGTTTGTGTGTAAAAATACACCTGTACACACACATACACAGGTTATCTGAAATTTAGAACTTTAGAAAGGAAAGGTACCTTAGTCATAGATACCAATGATAAAAAGACCATAGCTGTTCTTTCAAACTTACAAGAATACCTGAACTCATTTTGACTTTTGCTGTAAAACAGACTTACACTGAAGGTACACACCTCTACCTTCTAGTTTAATCTCTCACATCTTTAATTTTCTCCTTATCAAATAAAATTACAGTCTCTTCACCTTTTATTTTTAAAATAGCATACAGACTAATACCACAATCATGTCACCCATATTTATATGTCATTCAGCCAAAATAACTTGTATACCTACCCAGCTATTTTCTACCCAAAGTTATTAGTGAAAGGGCAGAAACAAAGAAGTCTTTCAGAAGTGGCATAAAGCAAATAATCACACTTAACCAAAGCTTTTATCCAATATCATTAAGCTCCAATTACTTCTGTTTTGAATAAGTAGATAGGCCAAAATTTCCCAGATGTTGAAAGATGGAGAAGTGCTATTCAGGGTGTGTATAATGTATGTGTCTGTCTCCTGATATGTATAAAATTATTGCATGTTTTTCCAAATTCCTTTGTGCTATTATAAATAATTTTGTTATTTCTAGCTAAAGGAAAAAGTAAAGGCCAACAATAATAAAGTGCTGAGC
This sequence comes from Larus michahellis, assembly GCF_964199755.1. NCBI lineage: Eukaryota > Metazoa > Chordata > Aves > Charadriiformes > Laridae > Larus > Larus michahellis. Next base: position 161,217,924 of record NC_133896.1, read on the forward strand.
TTGTGAAATTAAAAACTAGTATGTAGTCCAGCTCCTGAGCCTGTAACAGTATTTGTTCTTAACAGTTTGTTAAACTTCCTAAACCACTTTTATCAGATTTCTCAATTGATAATGTTCTTAATTTCTCTTAGAAGTGATGATAGATTGCACATCAGTTCTCCATTGTTCATGATTTGTAACAGACGCCTATTTGGGTGTTGGTTTTGGCCTGTTACATTTTTGTCCCGTTTAGTGAAGTAGTAACTGGCAAACACATTTTCCATGGGGGGAAGTGAAAAGTTAATAAGACAATTCTATCTATACATGCCCTACGGCTTAGATATACGCTTTTGATGCAATACATATCAAGTTGAAGAATAATGTTTAATTTTTTAATACACTTTTTTGCAAGTGTTTTGATTTTTATTTTGGCACATTTTAGGAATGAGAGTTAAGAATAAATAATTGGTCACAGACTATATACATACAAATACCATGCAGGAACTACAAATAGTACAGTTTTTTTGCAGCCCAGTTCTGCACAGGAAAGGCACTTGTATTTTATACAAAAAAGAAAATTTGAAATGTACATATCCAGTTTTTAAAAGCATGACTAGCTATGAGGCTCTGGGATGCAGAAATGCTTGTGTTCATGTTGCTTCAGACTGAAGACTTCTACAACTGACAGACAATATCTGCCCTTCAGAGATTGCTTTGAGTTTCCTCTCCTTTCCTTTTAAAAAAAAAAATTTCCGTTGCCCACGACATTGAGACCTTTTTGTGGGGATTTCTTTCCCATCAAAAAATCGTAAAAAAACATTCAGAACAGATTTCTAACTGCATAATTAAGCCAGCTGAAACATTAACAGTGAACTCTTTGGATTGCTTATATTTACTGATACCATCTTTAGCTAGAAAACTCTGCACATTTTCAAAATGTCTATCTGCATGACCATATTTTCTTAGCAATAAGGTATTTTATAAGTTTCTCCTAAAAAGTTTTCATGTTCTTATTGAGAAATGTAAACAGATTTTTGTTACACTGCAGTGACACATTGCCTGTCATCCAATATCAAGGAACTTACTGAAAGCTTCTACCTGAGACTGACCATGGATTTACAGCAATATTTATTCCATCTTCTCCAGACATATAAATTTGTGCATGACTTTTGGCTTTGAAAGTATCCTATGTATAATATGTATACCCACACGTTAACCCCAAACTTGAGTTACGCTGGTGTGAAACGTATCAGTGTCTGTCTCTCATCATTTGGTTAAGCTCAAACAGTCAGTGTAGAGATTAATTTTCTACTGCTGCCATTACTTCCACTACCTAAATCTTAAATGCAACACAGTAATTAGCATGATTTTTCCACTGGATCAGATGCCAGATTGCTTCAGATAATCTCAGTAGCTAACTTTTCTATCCCTAGCACTGAAAAACAGCTGAGAAAAGGCTCAAACAAAATCTTTTAGTTTTTCTAAGGGATTTCTAAAGCTTCCACCTACCAGACAGATGATATGGGTTAGACACATGCAGTAAATGGAGTAAAAACCTGACAGAACAGATGCATCAGCTTTTCCATAACGATAGCATCACTTGTGTGGCACATGACAACATTGAAACCACACACGTACCTATAAATAGACCAAAGAAGTGTATCTTGGAACAACCAGCTCTGGTTAGATATGACTTCTACTTGGACATTTCTTCTTTACTTCAGCTGCTAAGTAGTAAACTTCTATCTTCCTTTCACAATATTATTGAGATGGGGTGATCATATGAAATGTTTTTTTTTCTAGCAGAAGTGTTAGAAAAACAGGCACTGCTCTTCATGTAAAACAGGCATTCTCAAATTCATACCTAGCAGACATGACACTTCAGTTCATGGTTCTCACAAGACTGTGAGTGTGAATGAATGGTCAGTCTTTGACAGCAAGGTGTTTTCATGTGTACCCAAGCCATTAGAACTAGATACAATATCACCGATCACTAGAAGTCAAAAGTTCTTTCTGCACTTTTGAACATCTAGAAACCCAACCTAGTTTTGCTGGCTGCCTAGACTGGCATTTTAGAAAAGAATCTTAAGAACTCTTACAAGTCCTTATGACAAATTGTCAATAGTTTATTACGTATGTACATATCCATATTATAAAAAAATACTCCGCAGTTTTGGAGATTTCAAAAAATTAAGAGGGATGGAGAAAGTGTGACATTGCAGAGTCAAAAACTTTCCATAAGGATGCATAGAGAAGAGTGTCTATACTCCTTGGAAGAATGATTCAAAGTGGACTCGCAGCTGTAGTTCTGATTCATAGTTGTGAAGTCCATAACATCCTTATGAATAATCCTGGAAGACTCAGTCACAAGATAACAAAACAGAGGTAATCAAAAGGGGAAAAAACCCCAAACAAATAAACCCAAACAAACAAAAATCCAACACATTAATAGAGAGAAATAGATTCAAAGGAACAATTTTCACCTAGATTCATCGTGTGCCATATTTATTTTCTCTTTGTTCCTTTTCTTACAGTTTTTTGCTTTTCTTTTTCCTCCAAACCCATCTTGTCCCTTCTGTCAGCAAGTGTTTACTCTCATCTCTTCCTTTAAACATCACCCCCATCCTTTTTGAGGGCTCCCTTGCTTTTTCTGCCTTCATTTGACTTCCCTTTTCTGTTTCCTTTTCTTGCTCTCTCTGCTAAATCTTTAGCCAACCACCTTACAAGCCACCCAACTGTGCATATTCCTCACTTTGAATTCATTGTAGCTGGAATACTTCCCAGAACCAGTGGGTGTATAGATGTGTTTATAGAAAGGAAAGGAGTGAATGAGCTCAGTATGTTTTAGAAGAAATGCCAGTTCTTTTTCAATATTTCAGTGTCCTGTATCACAGACAATAAGAATCAGCTTTCTTTAACAAATGGGAAGCCGTAGGGTTACTGAGATCTCCAACATGAAAATAAAGTGTGTAACTGATCTTTCTTTCACTTTTAGCTTATAATTACTTTGCACACCACAGAAATTTGTGACCAACTTACTGTGAGTATGAGATTGCTCATAACTTCTTGCTTGGCTGCTTGTTGCCTGAAACATATTCATTCACATCTATCATTTTATGTTTTAAAATAGTGACCTCACCAACAAAAATCAAAATCTGCTTGTGGGTGGTTAAAATGCAAAAAAAAATCTGTGGATTTTGCCTGTCGCTCAATTGTGTAATAGGAAACTATTTCCTTAGGAGTTTGTTCTGCTCGAATCTGAACTTCTGTTCTCCCACACATTTGGTCTGCTCATACAAGTAACAATTACACTGGGGAAGGGAGACTGTCTGCTTTCTGTGACATTATCTAGGGGATAAGGCCAGCCATCAAATACACTCATTTATCCAAATAATGGAGACATTTACAATTCTCCCTGTAAATGATGATAAAGTAGATGCTGACAGAGCAGCATGGGAAGGGATCTCTTATTGCTTATGCGATATTTTAAAGGTAATATCAAGTTTGATCAGCAATTCCAATTCCTGTTAGTGAATTCCATTTTTAAGTAATAATTTTTATTTCTTAAAACAGACTTTTTCTTTTATGCAAGTAGCTGGTAATATTAAGATAAAAACAGTTAACGAGGTTTTGGCATTTACTGGGAAAATTGCAAAATAGAAAATGCTACCTGCAATCTAGCCATTAAGTTGTGTGTGTTTCTGCATATGCATGTTTGATTTTCCTTTGCTACTATTTCTGTGTTAATGTGTGTAATTAGTTTTGTCTACTTTTTTTAATGTAAAAATTATTGCAATATAACATCACTGTAAGAGATACCTACAGGTTTCAAACATTTATAGCAAGCTTTTTTTTTTCGTAAGCACCACATTATTGCAAAGAGATAGTAGGTATAAGATGAAATATGTAAGATAAGCAGTCTAAACTCATGAGCATAATCACAGAAATAATGTTTACTGGAAATAAAATAAGTTATTGTTAAACAATCTTGTCTGTTAGCACACTAATACCTTCCATTTATTACTCTTGAAAAACTAGTCTGGGGGCAATGCTGTTCAAAGTTATGCATATTCAACCCTGTAAAATCACCATCTAAGTAAACAGAGTAAAACAAAGTTAATCTGAAAAAGATCACCTGACCCAACAGTGAAACACGTTCACTTTATAATTTCCCAATGTATATATCCACTTTATAATTTCTCAATGTACACATACATGCAATTTACACACTCAGTCACTAATGCATGGTGTTTAGTTGCCCTACTTTCTTAATTATTACATACGCATGTATGTCAAGGAAAAGGTTATTAACTTCTATAACAAGAGTTGAAAAAAAAGATATTTTTGTTCTTGTTTGTTTGTTTTTAAGATGAGTTCAAGTTTAGCTTCAGCTGTAACTAATGCTGATCCAGATTAGATCAAGAAATATTCAGTAACTGGTTTAATTCATCCCCACCATTTTTAGCTGGCTCATACTGACAGAAAGAAATACATTTGGGGCACTGGTAATGGGTCATGTTGTGTCAAGAATATTTTGTAACTAGCACTTATATGGGAAATTTAGATTAATTCATTTGTACCATTTAATATGAGAAAGTGGTGATAACTGAGAGCAAGTATCAGAAATCATATATTTTGAAACTGCTCTATTATCATAATGCTGAAGCTGAAATAAGGGCACAAGCATTTAAGGGATTGGAATGTATCTTAGGTGTATGTTACAACAATATTGCAAAAATAGTATTTTTACTAGATAAGAGCATCAGAAGTCACATACTGAATAAGAAGAAATAAGTGAAAAAGGAAATCACATAACTGATAAAACCAGAAAACAAGGAAGTTGAACATTCGTGTCCTGTATTAACAGGAGAATTAATGTAATGTTTGTTCAGGGCTTATAATTCTTTGATAAAAAGATAGCTAATAAGAATTATTAATATTAACACTTACATGAATGTAATTTATGCAGTAGGACTAGAAAGGAATTCTTATGGCTATGGTTCTATATTATGTTTTACTGACAGTATTACAATTTTATAAAATTCTTCAGCTTTGATAGCATTGCATAATTCAAGATTACCTCCTTCATATTGAATCTTTGCAGTGAGAAAACTTGAAAATGCCAATTCAACACTCCCTGGAGTTGCTGGCATGGAGAAGATAACCGAAGCCAATTGGTACAGCTCATACCTTGATATTTTTTTATCTTTTAGTGCTTCAGTATAGTTTTTATCTCTCTTCAACAGCAACCCATGTAGATGAATATATAAATAGTCCATTTTTCTTTGGCTGGGTTTCAGAAAGTGATGAGTACTATTTTGAACAATTTTTTTTAGCTGAGAAGATTTAAAATCAGTTTGGTTTATATATCAGTAAGAATCTCAATAATTTTTTCTATACTATGTAATGGTTGACCGTTTTTCATTTGACATTTCATATTGACATCCTCTCTTCAGTTTGTTAATTTTTGAGAATAGCACCTGAAGTTAATAGCTCACGGGTTTACTTCCTAAATTATTTTCCACGATTTCCCACACTTTCCACACAAATTCTGTCGACCCTGATGCTGATTTTGAGTTCTCCAGATGACACTTCAGCCTGCTAGAAGATCTCTGTAGAAGATCTCTGATACTAAAACATTTTGAAATTGCCAATTTGTCAGGCTTCAGAGCAGCTGTTAGTTCCTGTCAGCTGTCAGAACCTATATCAATTTATATTCGCTCACCTGAAAACCTTGCCATGGTCTTGGCAAGATTCCTACAGTTCTGAAATCTGTTCCAGTAGGCTGCAAATTTAATGTAATCTACCAGATCAATCTATCATAGTTTCCTATTATTTATTTCTGTGTACTTCTCACATATACATAATGTTTTTAATAAAAACAAGCAACTGTCCATCGTCTCACCATGAATAGCTTCAAAGTCATCAAGAAGAACTGAACTGAATTCAGAAGGAACATCTTCTGCATCTCATTTTTTTCATTATACCATTTTCTTTTCTACCTTATAAATCTTTCTGTATTTTCCCTTTCTCTCTGTAGTAAATCAGATGGTCCTTTGGTGGACTTTAACCTCAGTAGCAAATTCCACTATTTTCATGACAACTCTTTCATTGCTTGTTTTACAGAGTACAGCTGAATGCGATGAATGACACTTTTTAAAACTTAACAAATGTTTTAAACAAGTAGACATATGTTATTCCCATTGCAATAGTCTTCAGAACAACTTAGCGTAAGCAATAAACTAGGTATTTATTTTGAGTATCAATATATCATGCTGGTCACAAATTTTACCCTCAGAAAATGAGTCTGTTTCTTCACACTTTATGCCGTATCACACGGTGTATGCTGGCCACAGTTTTATCAATGCAGAGCCCGATTCAGATGCAGGTTTATGTATTAGTAATGTTGGCATCTCTATATAAGACCGGGCTTGATTCAGTTGCCTGCACATTTTTTAGAACTAATTTAGTTGTTCTACTCTATCCTATCCTTCAACTGTTGCTCGACAAAGTGTCCTGTAAAAATCACAAATACCACTATGCTCCTATGCTTAAAATGTTGAAAGCTGCAGTTATTGTCTGAGGTTTTGTGCCATCTATATATCAGTCTTGATTATAGCCCATATTTTCTGAAATTCTGTCTCTACTGTTAAGGTGAGTATCCTCCTCCTACATGTTACAAAGTCCTACTTGAGGATCTGGAACTCTGATTACTTATAGTTTGGTTGAACTCTCTTAACAAACACTAAAAAGGGGAAAAGAAATTTCTGCTCATGTGTATGAGTTTTTTCTTTGTCATTCATTAATTTTTTCTTCTCTCTTTGAAAGCATGTGAGCTTTGAGGGAGTAATTCCTCTATGCAGCTACCTGTGTAGGTGAAATGACCACCTTTACTTCCTACTGTACCATCTTCACTTAACAGGCTAACTCATTTCTTTGAACTGAAGTTTGAAATATCTCCTTATGAAGCATGATGGTCTTCTCAGTTTTGGAATGCAACAATGATCTGTGAGGAGAAATGGAACTCATGAAGATTTAAAATTACAAATTATTGTAATTTGCAACACATGATTGTTAAAATACACACTGATATATTGATCCAGTCTTGACTACATACTAGTCTTTTGAAAAACATTTGTCAGCCTAGCCTTTTCTATTTCTGATCTGAATCAATGAATCTCTATTAAATGTACATTTTGGGATCCAGAAAGTCCTGCTCATTCTAAGCTTGGTTTTTCTACAGTTTTAACTTCACATTTTCGTTGTAAAAATGTAAGCTATGGCATCTTGCACTTGTTCAATTAGTCAGATCAAGAAGCTAAGAAACAGCAACACAAAAAATGGTGGTAGAATTGACTAATTGTCTTGGATATGTCAACTCTTTACAGTAAGAAACTGAGTACCAATAACAGTTGTATTTGAGATCACGTGTGCTGTCAGTGTAGTTTCACAGATGCTGGGCTGCAACAAATGCATGACACACAGGACTTAATGTACCTCAGTATGTTACACCTTCAATCACTCTCCCTGCAGATGAAATGAGTAATAAATTACTGTGGTCTTATTTGCTTAGTCATCAACTGTGCTGATAGGTAGGGAATATGGAAGGTTATTAGAAATTAACACAAATGATCTTCATTCTGAACCAAGCAAGCAAAAATATCTGTGATGCTTTTAAATAGCAAGTATCTCTTGTGGCAGGAAATAAATACTCCAGGATATAATAGTTACTTTTCTTTGAATACTAGTCACAACTTCTTCTGAAGAATAGGAAGGACAAGCTAGGAGAGACTGAGCTTCAAATTACCTTCTCCGTCAAGTAGGTCTATGCAGTCTCAACACTGAGATGCTGCTTTCTCTAAATCCACAAGCTGTCCCCAGATAGTCTCCATCACAAGTGATTATTTTATTTAATATGAAATAGTCTCATCTATATATATGTTGATCACCTAGTGAAAAAACATCTCGAGCAGAGTACAAGATGCTACAGAAAAATACCTGAAATAATAAAACAATGAACCAAATGATAAATGTAGGATCAACAATAAATTCCTTTAAAAGGATTCATTATTTTTTTTTAACTCTACCATGAAAGTTTTTAGGTGAATTGGTATTTGAAATCAGTATGTACATTATTTTTTTTTAATTCAGTGCCAATAATAAAAACACAGTAATAATTAGAAGAAGAAGAAGAAGAAGAAGAAGAAGAAGAAGAAGAAGAAGAAGAAGAAGAAGAAGAAGAAGAAGAAGAAGAAGAGAAACAACAAGAAGAACGGTTAGAAGAGAGTGGTTCAAATCTATGTGAGAGTAAGCACTTAGTGTGGCAGATTAGAATCAGGAAGGAGGTTACAAATCAGCAGGAGAATAAGCTGGGCAGCTACAGTACTATTGCATTGGCCAAAGCCTCAGTAACAAAGCTAATTGCAGACGGTTTTCTATGCTTCTCACTGCTCACTTAAACTCATTTCATAGGTTACCTTGGTTTGTTTTTAATAATGAAGCATTACCAGTCCTAAGCATTAATAAATAATTACTTCAGCATCATAAGGCTGGGGTTTTTTTTAAAAAATGCAGTATTTAAGGTAGTTGTCTTTTTGATGTTAAACCTTTAGAAGTCATATCTTCAAGCATTCTAGCAACAATGTGGAGTAGAAATGTATTTATTTTTAATGAAAGTGGAGTCTGGTGTAGGCACATGACTGTAGGAACTGGACCTATTAGAAAAACATCACATATCATGAAGCTAGCAAAAACATCGTGTGAGTTGGCATAGTACTTTTGTTTATTTTATTTCCAAAAACATTAATAGAAATGACTGTTAATCAAAATAAATGACAAGTCTGTCTGCATGGTCTGATAGGTCCCACAGGACACCCAGGCAGACTCATTTGAACTTCAGTTAAAGGAATCCTCTGGGGAAATACTGATTTAGAGGCTTTATATTCAGAAAACGGATCTTGCTTTGGACCTTAGTATCAGTATAAGTTACATGAAGTTTCTTCTGGCTTCTTAACCCTTTCTTATAATTTCCCATATTGTGAATATAGTGAATTTCCACTGTGAGTGCATTTCATGAAATTAATGATCCATGTTCAGTTCTACAGATACTACTAAATTAATATTCTGAAGCTGTCAGGATCAGAAAGGAAAAAGAAACTTGAAAAAATAACAATTTAGTTGATGATATATATACCTGATTCAGGTTTGCTATTTAACAGTTGCAATTGTGAACATTTTACCATGATCAAAGACTGTATGTTTTGTCTTAGTTAAAAAAGAAGACATAAATCCGCTGTAGCAGCACAACAGCAAATCTTTTGTTGCTTAACTGAAAGCTAGCAAGAATTCCTGTTCCATTACTGAAAAAAAAAGAGAATAAAAAACTTCAGGACTTGCTACCAATATGTTCTACAGAAATAAAAAGAAGATTTATGATGAATATATAATTGGGCAATTACATTCTATTCCAGTAACAGAATATTTGGAATTAAAAGGATTATTATTTTTAGTTTTATTAGAGTCCTTAGTGTGTGTTTTTAATGCTGTAATGGAAGCAGATAGTACCAACTCTCAATAATTAGAATGGACTGGACAGACTCAAATTTGCTTCCTATCATTCATGCCTCAGAAAGAATTAGGTAATATGCATAGAGTTTTGAAGGTGTCCCAGTGCTATTCCTAAAAAATGAATTCTCAGCCTCATGTGGAATGATCAGCTAATCAAACAGGGGCTTAAGAGCAGATTAAACTATGGTTATACGTTGGGTCCGAGAAGTCATAGCTCTTTGATCCAGCCTGTCCAGATCCCTCTGTAGAGCCATCCTACCTTCCAGCAGATCAATACTCCTGCCCAACTTGGTGTCACCTGCAAACTTTCTGAGGGTGTACTCGATCCCCTTGTCCAGATCATTGATAAAGATATTAAACAGAACTAGCCCAAATAGAGAGCCCTGTGGAACATCACTTATGACTGGCCAACAACTGGATTTAACTCCATTCACCACAGCTCTTTGGGCCTCCTGTCCAACCAGTTTTTCACCCAGTGAAGAGTATGCCCATTCAGTGAAGAGTATGCTATTCATTTTCACCCAGTGAAGAGTATGCCCATGAGCAGCCAGTTTCTCCAGGAGAATGCTATGGGAAATAGTGTCAAAGGCTTTACTAAAGTCCAGGTAAAAACATCCACAGTATTTCCCTCATCCACCAAGTGGGTCACCTTGTCATAGAAGGAGAACAGGTTTGCCAAGTAGAATCTGCCTTTCATAAACCCATGCTGACTGGGCCTGATCACCTAGTTGTCCTGTATATGCCACATGACAGCACTCAAGGTGCTTTATAACCTTACCCGGCACCGAGGTCAGACTGACAGGCCTGTAGTTCTCTGGATCCTCCTTCTGGCTCTTCTTGTGGATGGGTGTCACATTCGCTAATGTCCAGTCAACTAGAACCTCCCCGGTTAGCCAGGACTGCTGATACATGATGGAGAGTGGTTTGGTGAGCACTTCTGTGAGCTCCTTCAGTACCCTTCAATGGATCCCATCCTGCCCAATAGACTTGTGGGTGTCTAAGAGCTGTAGCAGGTCACTCACCATTTCCCCTTGGATTATGGGGGCTTCATTCTGCTCACTGTCCCTGTCTTCCAGCTCGGGGGGCTGAGTACCCTGAGAACAACTGTTCTTACTATTACACACTGAGGCAAAGAAAGCATTAAGTACCTTAGCCTTTTCCTCATCCTTTGTTACTGTATTTCCCCCCGCATCCAACAGAGGGTGGAGATTGTCCTCAGATATCCTTTTGTTGATAATGTATTTACAGAAACTTTTCTTATTGTCTTTTACCAGAGTGGCCAGAGTAATTTCTAGTGGGGCTTTGGCCTTTCTAATTTTCTCCCTGCATAACCTCACAACATCCTTATAGCTGTCCTGAGTTGCCTGCCCCTTCTTCCAAAAGTCATAAACTCTCCTTTTTCCCCCAAGTTCCAGCCAAAGCTCTCTGTTCATACTGGCTGGTCTTCTTCCGTACCGGCTCATCTTCTGACACATGAGGACAGCCTGCTTCTGCACCTTTAGGATTTCCTCCAGCTTGAGAGTGGTGCTCCTCACTGGTCTCTTAACTCATAGCTCTCTGCTTATCCCCTAACCCTCTACTGCACACTTCTTCTAGAAAGCATGCTTTTAAAACTATGCACACACAGTCATTATTTCCTCTGCCCTATAGCCTATATCAGGTTCTGTCAGCATCAACATCCCAGCTCTCAGGTTTTCTCAGGTTGCCTGAAAACGGGAAACAGGAAAGAGAGACTTGAAAATGTACAGCAACTAAACATGACATGTTTTAAAGAGCAAAAATAGCATTCTGAATGATGAACTATAATTTCTGGAGCACAGATGTCAGATGGTTTCCTTGTGAAGTTCCTTCCTGTGCAGACAGCCAGTACCGGCTTTATAAAACATGTAAAACCTCTCCAAGTCATCAGAACACAAATTTAGGTGCTGCCTAATATCTGTGCCAGACATTTGTGTGGGAAAGAGTTCCACCATGGAGAGGAAAGTACTGCCTGATGCTTACTTACAGCCCCATGCTACACCAGGATACCGGAATGACGTTGAAACAATCTGGATGTGAGCTGACAAAACACCAAATAACTGACTGCAAATGTTTTCTTCTTGGTAAAATCATGTGGAGGGGAAAAAAAGGAAAGAAAAGCTATCTATCTCTGTTGCAACATAGACATCCAGTAAAAGTGGCCCAACAAACAGTGAAACCAAAAAACCACATTTATATAAAAATAAACACAAGATTAAAACGAATGTAAGGCAAAACCACACAAGCAGGAAGGATTTTTTTCCGCCACTTATTTATAATGATGATTTATCATTATTTATGATGTTTCTTCAGACCCTTTTGCTGTTACCCACCTCTGCTACTCCTTCAAGCAAAAATCCTAGCATGCATCTTAACAGATGTCTTAATATTCAGCTTTCACATCCACCAGCAGTTTTCCAGGAACCTCAAGCTATACACCAAATATAATTCACATCTTTTCAAATAGACAGTTTTCCCTTCTTCTTTCTATTTTTCGTCTACCAGAAATAATTACAAGCCTCATTAGATATAAATCTTTATTAAATTTAACTTACTAAATTATTGAAAGTTTATTACATTTATTGTTACCTATTCCATTGCAACTTGCCTGTTTTATTTCTTATTTTGTACCATTTCACAATTATCTGGTGTCACATCCACAGATGTATGCAGACCATTTCACAATTATCTGGTGTCACATCCACAGATGTATGCAGACCATTTCACAATTATCTGGTGTCACATCCACAGATGTATGCAGACCAATGGTTAGACCACATCTAACCATTTAACTTTGTAAGGTTTATATTCCTAATAATGACTTGAAATTTCAAGGAAAAAGAAAATAATTTAAAATTACATGGTGAAGCTCTCCTATTTAACTCTCATGTGTTTTTCGTGGCATTAATGTGACCATTAATGAGGTGGAGGTGTGAGGTGGAATCTATGTTGTTGCATTTTATTTATGACATACAATTTTGTCTCTTTTTCCCTCTTTTGGCTTTCATTGGAACAATAACAGGTAAATGTTAACTACGGTTTTAATTGCCTTGGAATTTTGTCCAGACAAACATAGTACCAACACTCATGACTCAGAGATGCATGAATCAGGATTTTTCAATATAAATGGATGGCTTACAAACGTATTTCAGAAGCTGCTGAGATTTTTGGAGAATTTAGTTCTGCATATTTTTTTTGTATTCCAAGAAATGTTCTCATTCCTTCAGATATTTTTTTTCCCCCTTTGTTTTCCATACGTAGTATAGAGTGTTTTTCTAGAATTCAGATCCACACATTTAAATTAAGCTTTCTTCTTGTGCTTGATCCAGCAGGGAAATAAATTCCATGGCAACAGAGACTGATGTTTTAAAGACATGGTGGGTCACTCAAAATATAGTGTTCTGGGAGAAATCAAAGCTACTTATTCAAGGACAGATATCTTCCCCAAGGAGAATTAATAACAATACTGGTCAATAGAAGTATTTTATTGGCTTTCAGATTTTATGCAGAGTTAAATCTCTGTTATAGATCCCTTTAAAACCCTGTACAATTCAGTACTTAAAATATTTTATAACAAGTTTCCTATCCATTTTAAAATGAAATATGTTTAGAACAGGGTATCAAGCATCCACAATGACTCAAGCATATCTTTTCTAAAGTAACAGTTACAACTGGGAGGAGAGAGCAGAATTCAGAAAGTAATGCTGAAGAGCACTGAATCATATGTTTCAACTACATAGCAGACTTGAACAGTCTTACAAACTTGTAAAAGACAGTACAGGTTTAGGTGAGCAACATCTACTAACCAATGTAAATTCAAATTCTATTGATTTCTATGTCTTATTCTTTTATCTATAGACCTCATCGAAACATCACCACTAGACATGAATAAATCTTGTTCACTCTACTTTTATAAGGACATCTGTGCTTTGACTATTGTGGATCTTAGTGCCACCTCTGAGCCAAAATTCATGAAATATCATTGGTTTAGAAACAAGAACACAGAGTTAGGAGTTGCCTGAAACAGGTTACTTATAAGCAGAAGCCAGCATAGTGAATAGTCAGCCTAGGTTGTTTTCATATTTAGATATTAAATCATTAAACATGTATTTTAAATTCCAATGTATCAGAACACCAATTGTAGCTAAAGAAGCCCTGAAAAACAAACTCATGTTTGTCTGAGTAGTTGTATTTGTATTGGAAGTGTTCCGAATACAAGCCAACAGCTTTAACAAAGTCAAGATTCTTGAAAATAATTAAATTTAAACAAAGATTTGTTCATATCAGTGGGGAAAAAGGTCATTACTGTGATTGTTTACACCAAAAATCTGATTTGAAAGTAGACTTCAAAAAAGTAGTAGAAATATTATGAAAAAGTTTAAATAGCATAAACACTACATTTTTAAGTCCCATCAACAAAATGCCAGATCAAAATGGCTTGCAAATGGATTTATGTACAGGTTACTATAGATTGATGGAACCAGAATAAGTCACAAGACTGGTATCTAATTTTATTTTCCCATCTAAAGCACCTAGGTACTGATACATATTTTTGTAAAAAAAAAAAAAAAAAAAAAAAAAAGAGATATGCTGATGGAAAGTATAAGTGTATACTATAGTTCAGTTGATGGGTTTTATAAATGCTTTAGTCATGCAACTGTAATACTGAAATGAATCATTATGCAGAAAAAAAATAAATATTAGGCCAATTACAGACAAATCTGAAGCATGGTCTGGTAGCATAGCCCTTTGAGCAGAAGACACTTAAAATCTGAAGCTTTATATGGCCCAATTACAAAGAAGATGAACCTCTCAGCCCTTACATGTAAACTTAAGAGCACATATTAGAAGTCATTATTGAAAATTTACAGAAGTGCAATGAAAAGCATGGAAAACACAGATGTATGAGATCAGAATGTGTGAGCATTTTGCTTTCTATGTATCACCTATAAATCTGTGCCTACATTCCTGCAATACTCAGAGGTTACGATCTAAACAGTAGACTACGTTGTACATTATTTCTTTAAACTTATGAAATAATAGTGTGATCAGTAGCACTATATCTTCACATTGAATCCTAACATAAAAGTTACTATTTTGTGACTTAACTGTAGTGGTGAGGGTTTATTTTATTTTGCATTTGGAAGAGGCACAAAGATAATTTCTATATTTAATATTTAATATTGAATTGTGTAAGTCTGGCTATCAGGAAAAAAATGGGGGAAGGTGAAGTGTGAAAAATTGCCATCTTTCACAGCTTTAAAACGTTGCCTCTGTTGTCTGGCATAATTAAGTCAACAGTCTGCTGGTCTGCTTCCAGGCACTTTGACAACTGTTCTCTCACTGCCACCAGTAAATTAATAGGACTGTGCTTTTCCCAAGGGGCACTGTATGCAGAATGAGAATATTCTTGTCCCTTGGTCTGCTGCTGGTGATGGTCGGTAATGCTCAGGGAGTAGGAGCTGTCAGGTCATTTGCTCTATTATAGTTGGACCATTCACCCTATTATAGTTAGATGTGATAACACTTACACCCTTTATCATCAGGGGTTTATTGTATCCCAACTGTTAGCATTGTCTCCAAGGTAATAGACAACAGCTGTGAAGTGAATTTTTTGCCACAAAGCAAGAAGAAAAGACAGTCTTTTTAGGCATTTTCAAGTTGTTGGGAGAGTTAGAGCTGCTTGATATTCATCAGGGTTTTATACAGCCACATAAGATTTAATAAAATTCTTTATTTTAGTTTTGGCTCACACAGCTTTTCATCCCTGGAGCTTAGCGTAGAAAGTATTTCCTTTCCTTTCCTTTTTCCTTTCCTTTTTCCTTTCCTTTTTCCTTTCCTTTTTCCTTCCCTTTTTCCTTTCCTTTTTCCTTCCCTTCCCTTCCCTTCCCTCCCCTCCCCTCTCCTCTTTCCTTTCCTTTTTCCTTTCCTTTCCCTTTTGTTTTGAAGGTTTGTTCAAAGGTGTATTAACGCTGGCAAAAAAAAAACCACTTTTTTTTTTTTTTCCTTAGAACCATGCTGCAAAAACAAGCACCAATAATAATGACAATGCTGTCCATGAAATGGCAAGTTTAGAATTATTCAAATCATTGTATCTTGGATTTGGTTTATGAGAAGACAGAGACCAATTCCAGTGAGGTTCAGAAAGTCCAAGGTGCACACCTACTAAACTCCAAGCAGATTCCCTTTGATCAATTTGAGGGTTTTTCTTCTAGATTTATGCACTTAAAGACAGAAAAAGAAAAGTCATTCTGCTTCCTAGAATACTGTCAAAAATCTCAGCTTGTCCCTGCTAGTCCTCTAGAGTACCGGCTTTGAAAACATCCCCCTTTTCCTGTCTAATCAGAAGCAGAGCTTTTGACATATTGGAGAAGTTCTGATGTAGATGCAGGGAAAAAATCAGGGAAAATTCACTATTTCTACTCTAAATGGTAGTGACTTTGGACCAAGAATGGATTAAAGCAGGCCAAAAATCTAACTATGACAAAATAAAAAAAAAACAACAAACAATCAGCCAGCTAGGTCCATGTAGATGCTACAAATTATTGCTACTATAGAATGGAATTATAAACAACCAGAGTGGATCTATAGAGTAAAATTGGTACTGAGAATCCAACATCCATGTTCTACTCAGTATTTCAGGGGTTTTTCTCTAGAGCAGCACTAGTCCAGCAGGTCCCACAGAATGCATGTCCATTTGTGCCTGGAGTAGATTAAATGCACTTCTGGAATGCATTTTTCAGATGGATTTTATTCTAAAAGAATATAGTTTATGAGTTCCAAGACCTCTTCATGATATAAAGAAAACACAGTAAGTAGAGATAATCAGGTGTTTTGCTACCTAAGCATACACCTGATTTAAACCAAACCACTAGTGTATACATACTGTAATGTAGAACTCCACTGACTCACATCCATGCTGGCTGAACCAGAAGGTCAGATCCAAACCTGCAAGGGTGAAACAATAAGGTTTGTTCAGCAGTGCCTAAGGATGAGTCATGACGGAGCTGTGCACTGTAAAGAGGAACAGATGGGCTTGGTTAGCAATCAAATGCATTCGAAAGCAGAGGAATAGTTGACACCATTTAAATACTCCAGTATTTAAGTACTTGTGGAAGCACTTCATCATGTAAAAGACTCATGGTTAATTTAAACTCAAAGACCAAAATGTCCTTGTGATTACCCCAGCAATCTGAAGTTATGTGGGGAGTGGGAGAGAAGGTGAAGACGACCTCCATTCTTCCTTGAAGGTCTCCCATTCTTCATAGATTGCATCTCCCAGAATACTCTGAAAGGTCACAGCTACACATTTCCAGAGGGTTGTATCTCAAATTTTTGAGTACACCTGAGATGTGCTCAGATTCAACCCCCCAAGCACCCTTCCGAACACACGCATAAGACTGTAGCTAGATGAAAGATGGAGGATCAGCATGCAGATTCCTTCACATTCACATGAAACTTTGCTAGACTGAATCAGAGTAGGTTATTGAGCTAGCCTTACTCACTCTACAGAAAGATCTACAAGATTTTTATTATTTCATAATTTTAGGCAGCTTAATATTACCTTATTCTGAATTTCATATGAGCCTTCATGATTTTTTTTTCTAGTAGAAAACAACTGTGCTATGTTCTGTCCATTTGGACAGAGATACAGACAAATAGGGAAGTTCTCAGGTCCTGTAATCACCAAGAGTATACAATAAAAATTCACTAGCACATCTTGGGTTCTATCAGCTAATTGTAATGAGCTACTTATGAGTGATTTATGGCTAGAAATTATTTGCTGGCATCACTCAGTAGATAATTAGGAAAACAATCTCAAATACGCCAAGCCACTCATAAATAATTTGTGAAGCAACAGAAAGTCAATATTTCTTAACTATTTTCTTTGATACAATTTATTGCCCTAGTTTGACTTAGAGGCTTCCATATTCTGATCTACAAAATCCATGGCAGTTTTTAGACTGGACTACTGGAAACTTGTATTTATGCTTCCCCTGCCCCTCCCCGACACACACACACTAGGATAGGATATTTTTGTAATTTCAAGCCCTTTTAGCATGGTTATAGATAATACAGCCACAATTTTTCAATATAGATAACCATTTTAATTACAGATGACCACGTTTCGAACCAGCTCTCCCCTAACCACCACCATCACTTTTTTAAAAAAAGCTTAGGACTACCTTTAATGGCTCATTTTTAGCCAGTTATTTTTCTAAAAACTATGCCTGTGTTCTCATTACTGTGGGGAATGTTAGAATTCAGAGCCTAATCTAAACACCAGTAAAGTCAGCAATTGCCTTCTTTAGCTGAAAGGTTGTGTTCGATTCTGAAAAGACTGGGAAAACTTTAAAATATGTTACAAGGTCTGGTTACAAATAAAAAAAAATAAATCTGCAACACAACAGTGAGATAAAGAAAACAGTTATCTATTTGCTGATTACAAACTTTTATCATTCTCAGACATACCTGTATTTGTATATCTCAGACATACCTGAGATTGTTATAATTGGCTGTTGTTACAGCCTACATGGAATATGTTCAGATATTATGGAACAATTTATGTATTCTAAAAAATCCTAAGGAGAGGGACTATTGTGGAGTTCACTCACCTAGTAGTGAAATTTTAGGACTAGGGAAGGAGTGGAAACAGACACTATTTGCAAAGGGTTAAATCTAGGGCACCAAAAAATCTTTTTGATTTTCAAGTGCAGCATACTGATGTTTGGAGATTGGTATGGGTCTTCAAATATCATATGGAAGATTAGGAACCCATTATATAAAAAATGAAAAATAATGGCTGTTGTTCCAAAGCACTAATAAGCTATATATGTCAATGCATTTGACTTCATTGCCATTAGATGGGAAATAACTTTAAGGAAGACATTGCACCAACTGGATTAGGGATGAGGGGTTTAACAGTAGCAGCCTACCATAAAGACAGTAAGAAAATATCCTCGTTTCAAACAACCAAAGAAACAGTAAGCTATCATGCTTGAAATTCAGGAGGTGGGTGAAATGTGAGTTATAAATCCATTCACTTTATGTGGTACAACGAAATATAATCTGGAGTAAGAGGGAGATAAATTCATGACCATGTTTTACAAGCTCTTTTTTTATTTTTTTTCCCCTGCAGCTTATTTTAAATCTTTTATAACTTGCTTAAATGGAGTAAACTCATATCGTGGTTTAAATTTATAGTGGTTAAGGATTTTGCAAGGAGTTTATCATATTATTATCCTGTTTCTGAAATACTCATTGAAATTTCTCTTTCTGTCCAAAAAATATTAGCTCTGTGTCAGTCTTTTCTTAGTATCCTTATCAATTTCAAAGGTTATGCTAAATCTTAAAAAAATCTAGGCCAAAACCATGGTCTTTGTAAGCATTTTAATGGGTTTTAAAAGCAAACTAATTGAAATCAGAGAGCTTCTTGTGAAGAAATGAGAAGTCACCTTTGGGAATTCCTTCTGTCCGGTCAGCACTCTTTCTGGTTTTAATCTCTATTTTAACCCTTTGAATTATTAATATTATGCTTCTTTGCTTGTTTGCTTTCTTTTTGTATGAACACCTTTTTAATATAAATCTGTTATTGCTGCTGATTTTCATGAAACCCCTCTTTCAGATATTCTTTATGTTGTGTGAAAACAGTATGAGTAACAATTCAGACAAAAATCTGAATCTTTTGGAGATTCATGCTAATAATATGAAAATAAAATTCAAGATATTTAGTCCAGAACTGTCTTTCCTAATGGGGGATTAAATGCTATGTTGGCATTGTTTTCTTTTTATTCCCAGAAAAATTCAGAGCCAAGAATGCATTGACTTTCACTGAGCTTGGTTATGAGTGAGTCTAGAATTATTTACTTTCATCTCTTCTGGACTGAGCAGGATCCTGTTTTCACTCTCTCACTTCTGAAGCAAGATTCGCAAGGGGGAACTAGATAAAGATCACATCTCAAAAGATTACCTTAAAATCAGGAGTCATAGACCAAGGGTGGACATAGCAGCTAATTGCTGTTTTGTTGTTTTCTTTGCTCAAAATTCTATGGCAAGCTGACTGGTGTGCAGGTGATTTGAGTGAACAGCGTGTCACAGGACTCAAGATACAGCTAAAACTGAATACTGAGCACAACACATCTACAGCATCAGTCTCAGGAAATGAGGCATGATTGATATTGTAGCTGCAGGGAATTACACATGAACTGCTCAAAGACAAAGTTTAGTATTTTCCTCTCTTTTGACCTTAGTCTAGATTTCAGAGCTGAGGTGATTTTCAGTGTTGGCAAGAAGATAGAGATGGTGGCATCATTGAAATTTATCTCCTGACGTAACTCTCCAAAGAGGTCAAGGAATTGAATGACAGAGTCTGCCAGTGTCCAGTGGCATTCTGTGAGAAAAATTGGTATTTAAGTCCTCAAAGCAGAATCTTGTCAGAGACTCTTAATTCTCCTGCAGTCACTTCAGCATTAACAAGCAGCTCACAACAACTTGGGTTATAGCTGGTTCATGGTGATGTGCCATTCTATTTATGAGTTGTTCATTTTGGCCAACACAGAGAAACATTTGCTGAATGGAGAAGTATTTGCTACCAGACACACTTATTTTAGCAGAACGCTAATAATGAAAAATCACGGGAGCTTGGAGCCACGCTCCTTAAACATACTGACATTATGTAATGCTAATAACATTATTTTCTAGGCTAATGCTATTATGTCAGAGCATATCTAATATGTGCAATTGGAAACCTGTTATTTATTTATCATTTGCATCAAACCCTAAAGATAAACTAAAAAAATCTACAAGATTAATTCAGGTTCACCACAGAAGAAACAAACTGCACATGTGCATTCTTTACCAGATCAAAGGAAGATATTTTCTGAGCTGTTCAAACTTATGTATGAAGAAGTTACGAAAACTAGTAATGGAAAACGTTACACTGATTCAGAAAAGGCTTTTACATTATTTCCAAAAAATACTAACTATTTGAAATCTTCATAATAGAAAACAGCCATATCCGTGATGTGCTGTCTCTTAGCTGCTAGGATATGTGATAAGCTCCCTGTTTATCCATGGACTCTTTTCATCTGTCTTCTCTGTGAGTCCTCCTGGGGCAGCTGCCTGTAAGAGAAGTATGCTTTGTGGTATCACTAACATCCCCTTCCACTACACAGGTACAGAAATAGCTGGGCCTCAGCAGAGGAGACTGGCAGAAGCTGGATGGCTACATAGCTCTTACGGGCTCAGACCACAGCAACATTCTCCTCTCAGTGTCAGCAACCATCAGGCTTGACCTTGTATGCACCTTTTGAGAAGAAACACCCAAAACTTAATTTGACCATGCATGAAGAAATTATATCAGAATTTTCATCAAGTTGTTAAAGCATGTCCAAAAAGACTTTCCAGTCTGGCAAACTCAGATTTGAAATGGAAGCACTGGACTAAGAGAAGAGCTATTTTTCTCACTGGATTGTCAGTAAAATACACAGCACTAGAGTTCCTATAAAATCTTAAACTGACATTAAAATTCTGCTTCCACTGTTCTGGTAGTGTAGCCATTTAGGCCACAAAGGCCACACCAGTTTCTATATTTGAATACAAGTTCCAGTGAACAAAGTAAAATAAATAAATCTTTTATAATCAAAAAGGGACATGGGGAATGGAGGAAAGTAATTTCCTTCCTTTTCTATTTACTATATAACACTTTCCTGAAATTAGACTTTGGCAACCGTGTCCTTATATATTGATAGTTTACGTATCTTGAATAGTATCAATACTATATCTACAACAGCATCATGCTTTTTCTAATGTCTTCTGTGCTATTTCTTAAGTTTGCATTTCAGTGGGCATTGAGAATATAGAACAGCTGGTCATGTCTAATAATCTTAAAGATGCCCACATGCTTATTTATTTTGTGCCCTCTTGGTAATTTAGGAAGATACTAGCTACAAAGAGAAGAGTAACCTGAAAACAAGGTATTTGGAAAACAATTCAGAAAATAACATTTTCTAAAATTTGCATAGTGTTGCAAAGCTTACTATCAGACAGACAGACAGATTAACTATTACTTTTGAAAGAAAATAGCTTTAATCTGAATTTAAATGCTCAGAGTTGATTTAATTACATGTACATGATATAATTGAAGTATGCTACACAGCCTCTTGTTATTCATTATTGTAATAAGCAAAAGTGTTTTAACTATGCAAATTAAATGTAGTTCAATATAATCAATTTAAAATATAACAAAAGAGTCAGTGTTGCTTTATTTTTCATAACAACTGCTCTTTCTTATCTTTTGAAAATAGAAATTATACAAACCACCCATTTTTATAATACTTCATGAAACTCTTAAGGAAATCAAAAGGAGGAAGATGGTATAAAAGTCAAACAAAGACTACATGAAATTTAGTACTAATTCTGCTAACTCGTCTTTAAGTGAAGTCTCTTTTATTCAGAAAAAGGTAACCTAAGCTATTAGTGATAAACTCTAGGTTTATGCTGGTTCCTAAATTTATAAGAAAAATGAACATTTTTCTAAATTACACCATTTATAACATATAAGAATATAAAATACAGAGTACACATGATGTTAACTTAGTGATAGCTGTAAAATTTAAATATAAATGGTCCCTTCCAACCTAAAACATTCTATGATTCTACAATTCTATGATAATTGTTGTTATTGTCATCACACATTTTTTCAGTGTCGTTACTTGTAGCAAATGAAATCAGCTACCCCCTGCAAAGAAACAAGCAAACAAATGAAAAACCAAACAAAATCCTCAACCCAGCAGCAATGAGAGCTCATACCAAAGCCATAAGCCAGATTCTACGAATGGGAGCTAGACATTTATAAACTTAAATGCAAGTTTATGGGAAAATATTTTTGGTTTCATTTGAATGAAATTGCAGTTCTTCATTATCTGAGAATATAATATTTTTTTTTTCATTTTAGGAGGATGTTCTTTGTTTTCTTGTATATATAACATAGGAAGCATTTATTAAACTATATTCTTTAAGTCTTCAGTTTAATGGAAATAATCAAATAAGTGGGAGGTTTTTATGTATTTTCCTTTTTCCCATTGTTATCCACCATGTATCTGTTTATTTTCACACCTTTTCCATTTCTTCTAATCTACCTTTAAATTGATTTCTTATTCCTTCAGCCTGTCCCAGCAAGGTGAGAAATCAACAGCATGGCTGATTTATTAGATAAAATTACCCAAACCCATTGACGAATCTTATTTGTATTTTAAACACACTGGCACTCACTACATTGATCTTATTGTTAGTATATCTTATACTACTTATTAAGTTACCTCACAAAAAGGACTTCCCTCAGCCGGGCAGTAACATAACTCTGCAGTCTGTCTCCACAATGACACCTACAGGGTGGTCTCACTGTCTGACTTCTTGCCACTGTCTCATTGCTAGGCCTGTGCTTATTGCTTTACTCTAGTAATTATTTATTTAACCAATTTGGATTCTTGCTATCCTCCATTGATTCCTCAGACAATAAAAAGAAAACAGTAAATTTTAATTCCAAGCAATTAAACATATTTTTGAAGGCTTGAATGTGTTTTGTTCAGACAAAGGAAGAGTGTCTTAAGATTTGGGGTACTTCCCGCTACATTTTGGCTAGAATATGGCAGAAGGCAGCCAAGATTTTTCATATAGCGTATTATAATTAAATGCTAATTACATTTCACTAATTACATTTGAGTAGGCACCCAAGGATGATTCATGTTTAATGATTCTGTGGGCAACCTCCCTGTGACACGTTTTTCCAGGTTCTTTAAAACCATTGTCATTGTCATTAATATGTATACCTAAGTTGAACATGAGCCTTTATAATTAACCACCAGACTGGAATCTTAAGAAAGTTTACAATTTATCATTGTTCTTTAGAAAAACATAGGTATATATGATCTCTAATAACAGGACAACACATGCTAGGACCAAAGTTAGTCACATACCAGAAAAAACAGATCTGCAGTGTATGAGAAAAAAACTAGAATTCAGCTGGCAAGTTAAACAGGTAAAAGACTTCCTCCCTGGATAATAAAAAATTGAATTTTTTCTACCCACTTAAAGGTTTATGTTGTTTTATTTTTCATTCTACACTTTGCAAAATTTCTCTATCGGCACCTCCCATTTCAACTTATCTCTTGAAGCCTATATTGAGATGAAATCTTGTTAACTCCATTTAGACTTGCTAGTGAGAAATGACTCATTACACACTTGCGGTGCACTGCAGAAGATCTGGCAGGCATCCTGCCTTTCTTGGAACTCCTCCTGAAGCTTCCAGAAGAGCTCAGACAGACACTGACTGTGTATGATGCTGTTGGTCACCTCTGCTACCCAGGGATCAGTCGTGATGGATGTGACCTTGAACTTCAGGTCATTTAGTGAATGCTATCTCCTCCCTCACTAAAGAAATTGCCATAATTAACTTAGTTTGTCAAGCTTATGCTTCTATTTTTTTTTTTCTCTCTTTCTTTCTCTTTCTCTTCAAATTATTCTCACATTCCTCTCTACAAAGTAGGAAAACTTGTACAGTCAGCTAATTTGCCTTTCACTCTGACCACTACACCCCAAAGAGCACATACAGAGCAGATTAACTCATTCTTTTGTGAGGTAAAAGAGATGGATGTGAAAACTGTCAGAGTAAGAAGGGAATTGACCTTAGATTGCTTTCCTACCCAAGTAGTCTGACTGATGGGAACAGAAGACGGTTGCCTTTGTTTCTTTGCTTAATTGTAAAGAAGTGAGTGAATTTTACATCAGTTATGAAATATGTATTTTAAAGAATCTGCATGGCCTCCTCTTGGCAGCATGACTAGAGCAACTGCAGACGAGAGAGAGCCCAAACACTGTCCATTCTGAGAGGTTCTTTGCCCTCCTGATGGTGGTGAAGGTAGCTTAGGGTGGCTGTCAACAAGGGAAAATGTGCAGTTGCAGGGACAGGCCTTGTAATGAGAAGAGGTAACAGGTCAGCCATCCCAGCCTGGCATGAGGCTCTTAAACAGCCAGTCTTGCCACAGTCTGTGGGAACAGGGACACTGTGGGTGCACAAGGGGCCTGGCAAGGGCTTTCTTGCTTCTGCACAAGGTCAATTTAAACCACGCAAATTGAGAGGGTTTTTTCCCAAAAAATTTTCAAGTGAGTGAAGTTAATGCTAATAGCACTATGGCTATGCCTTGGTCAAAGTCTGGATTTCACTTTTTTCAGCTGTTTCCTGATTAAAAAAACAACAAGATTCTTGTTTTCCTTCTGATCCCTCTCTGAGGGTGTTGCGCTCACCTCATGCTTGGGAGCAAGAATTTAGTTACCTAACTGCTGTGGCTGGAGCCAGCGCCTCTCAGCACCCCAGAGCAAGTGCACGGGGATTGCTGCTGCATATCACCATTTCCTCTGGGAATCTGCACCTCATCCCTAAAAACTTTGTGAGACCTGTGCTCTTTCATCTGTATTGTTATCTCAGGTTTTGTGGGAGAGACAATCCCGTCCTCCTTCTTTGTACAGATAATGATATTTTTGACATTTGCTATTGACTCAATAGGGTTTTAAATAATCTGTAATACTGTATATGAATAACATATATAATATCATCAGCAATAATAACAATAGGTAGCCATTTGTTTGATACATAGCCATTTGCTTTCAGAAAATGTTGCATCCAACTCTACATTAGCAGCACAGTAAACATACATTCTCATCACTTTAAAAAGATGAAGAGAGATATATATCAAATTCAAGCACAACAGCTTTTTATTAAAATTCAGTAAATATAAATAACACATTTTTTTAATGTTTTGTTTTGTTTTGTTTCCTTTCCCTCTCTGCCTGACTCCCAGCTTTGAGGTGGATAAAGCTATTACATTTATTCTAACAAATTTGAATTCCCCTTAAGGCTTTTAGTGACTAAGAATTGTTACAGTATTCTGGCAGTGTTCAAGTCAGATTAATAGCTTGGAGTCTCTGGGAAGAAGACCAAAAAATATAAATTGTAATCAATTAACATTTATTACAGACAGCTTGTGACTGAATAAATTTCCACTACATATTAGACAAGTTCATATTTTTTCATCTCTTTTTACCTCTTTATCATAATCTCGATAAAATCAGCTTCAAACCTGATTTGATTTAAAGATATGGTACTAAACTCACCATAATCTAAATATTATATTAATTATTTCAAATAAACAATAGCATGCAAGATGGGACAGGGGGGCAAGTGCATATATTGTGGTTCTCAAATCTCATGACGCTTTACGGTCTCTTATAAATAGGAATAATCCCAAGTATGAACCTATAGGATACCATCCCACGCATAGATGAAAAAGCCTGTTTTCTTTTATGTTCATATGCAGTTAATTATCTATTGACCTAAGTATTGTGTTTATTTGTCTGTAATTTGGTGTACAAATACATTTTTAAACTGATGAATCAAATTGTTGATCAACTGCAAATGTACATAACCAACCAGTAACATATAAATAATTATAACTGAGTGTAACGGGGATCTTGATACCACACTATGAGCTCAAATAAGATTGGATTGATCAACTAAGATCTGATTCTGAATTCCTAAATTGGAGGCATTCCTCTGACCACAGTATTTACTTAACTTTCACAGATAATATTTTTCATTGACTAGTTGCTTTCAGATATGACATCACACAAATAAAAAAAAAAATGAAAAAGAGAAAGTCTGTTATTGAAAACAAACACCCTGCTAGGTCTGCAAAGCACAATGTATAAAATGCTTTTTAGGTGTTAGAAAACAATTATATCCTTGCTTGAAATAGGCACTTCATTCTTTTGGTTACAGTTCAGTAGGGAAGTTATATGCCTGCTTTAAAGCAAAATTCATGTATAAATTTTATGTTCAATTGGCTATCAAACATGCAGTAGGCTTTGAAGGTGCTTTGCACTCAAGAAAACACTAAATAAGTTTGGGTTTTTTTGTTTGGTGTTGGTTTTGTTTTTTTTTTTTTTTTTTTAATGAATTCATTACAAGATACTTTTTCCTTACTTTGAAGGGTTTCTTTTATCAAAAAAATGAAGAAACAAACTGGATGAAATCCCATGCTTGTATAATATACTTAACATCCATTGACTTTAACTGAGCTACAACAATTTATACAAGTGGAAGACATGACCCTTTCTGTTTTATTTTGGCAAAGAAAAGTCTCTCCATTTTTTGGCACTAACGATGTTCTGCAATCACCACTTACTAAATCTCTAGCAGTATTGAGAAGGTACCCTGAACATACGCTTGTAGTTGACAGCCCAAATAATTCAAAACTAACTTCATTAGGAATTTCTAACTTTCTAACTTTCATTTAAGTAAAAGGTTAACAGTTACATTTAGAGATGGATCTATAGTGATACAGATCAGTAGTAAGTTCTTTCTCATTATTTATTTATTTTTAAATGTGGTCCAAAAAGATAAGCGTATTTGGCAAGAAATTTAAAGAAATACACTCTTCTGTTTTTCCTTCTAATTACAATGTATTTTATTTTACCACAGAATAAAACTCTGTTTTTGTTTTCACCTTTTTACTGAAAAAGAAAGAAGAAATGTAAAAAATGTTCAGTTTGCCTCTCACAGAATGCAGCTTAAAACAGTTGCCACATATATTTGGACTGCAGAGATGTGATTGAGACTCACACGCTGCTTTTTGGGTGTTGAGATTTGAAGTCCCTCAGGATTAGATGTCCCCTTATGTATGTCTCATAACTCTTGAGGGTCCATAATAGTCAGGGATAGCTCAGGCCATTCCCTGCAGATTTTTATGTAGTTTGAATAGGAGACAGGTCACAGCCAGCAAGTCTTCTGGAAGCCTTCCCAGTACGCACTTTATAATTAGTTGCCTCCTAACAGTTCATCCCTGAGTCTGTTTTCCAAGAATGAAAAAGAGGAAGAGAAGTTCCCATTAGACTCCAGTTTTAGTTGGGGTGAGGTGCTTTTGCTTACTACCTCTTACATGAAAACTGCGTTCAGTTTAAAAAGTAACAACAGTAAATTAGAAGCTCTTATGGACTTCATATAGCAAATGAATATGACTGAAGTGTTTTCTTGAAATGTCAAGGTCTTTTTTGTAAAAAGATGGTCAGAAAAATATTTAGATACATAAAAGGTCTGTTTTCCTAGGACATAAGTTTGAAGTCATTTTACACAGATGAAAAAAAAAACCACATCACTACAACTTTCTCTAAGCTATGTCTATACCATAAACTAAACAGAAACAAGGATTAGCATTGACTGGCTTACTGGCACAGTTTTGGCCTAGGCCAGTTAGCAATTTGCCAGACATCATCAGTGTACAGAATGGGAAAGAGAATAGGCCAGAGATTACTCTGAATAGGATTCCCTGTTAATTTCTGGTGCATCTAAGCAGCTAAGCAAAGACTCTGAAGAGCTTTATTTGAACTTAAGAGCCCAAAGAGCACTTCAGTACATAAACTTTATCACAGCTTGCAAGTATAGACACAACATTTACAAACACTGAATAGTAAATAACATAAGTCTCATATTAACTAGACATCTCATTCTGGCTGTTCATTTTGTATCTTCATTTCTAGCTCTCACCTTTCTATTCAATACTCAGGGGTATAGGACCCTAAGTGCTGCCGTAGAACATACGGAGTCTTGCTACCAGTTAAGACCAGTTTTGGAAACATAAATGGTCATTCTAACCAAGTAAGCTGTCAAAGATTACTTCATCATTTATACTGGATAGTCAAAATAGGTGGAGCCCAAAGCCGTCAATGTTATTCTTTGACATGCCACTGACTATATAAACTATTATGCTTTACATAAATGAATTGTGTTTGAACTTGACTATGTTAGAGACATCTTTGTCCTTCCAAATCACTGTGTCACTTTCTATTAATACAAAAAATTAAAGACCCATAAATATTCCTTTTTATTTTGTTACATTAATTTAATCCAATGTAGTATTCTGTGTTACAAAAGGACTGTATTAGAATAGCATTAAAATATTAAATTTTTAGCTTAAAATTGAGGACTCTATGCTCAAAGCTGAGATGCTGTATGTGTTTTAAAAAGTTATTTAGGTACAAACAGATGATATGGAGACAGTACAAACCATTATTTAGGGCTTTTGAAGTGTTTTTACATTAAAGTCTATATTTATTTCTTCGAAGTGAAAAGAAAACTTGCACTTTGGAAAATGTTGGCAAAGGTCATAGAGGTTTTTGCTTAATGCAGTTGCCATTTTCAGTAGAAATTTTCTAAATATTTTTTTCCTTTCCTAAATATGTGTTTAGTACACTTGAGAGGTGATAGATTAACAGCCATAGAAATTGCACAGTATTGACTAAGGATGTGGGAACAGCGCTCTTTGATGAACAGAAGTGACCAGTGCCTCCTCATGTTTATTCTTGCTAATAATGTCTTCCGCATATATATTTTCCTGCAAGATTTTTGTAAAATAATCGCATTGGTGCCAGTTAAAGGCACAAATATGTGTAAGTAATTGCAAGATATGTATTTAGTTTATTTTATTCTTTCTTGCTTCCAATATATTTGTAATGAAAAAATTGGCTTTGATAAGGAAGAATTCAGCTCACCTGTTCCATTCTTCTAGATAAATAAGACCTCAGCTAGAAACCATATTAAACTAATAAACAAAATATCCAAAATAAGAACACACAGATATTTATGATCTGTTTATCTGGCTGGTTTTTTTGGGTTTCTTTTTTTTTTTTTTTTTTTTAATTATGTGGAATGTGAGCAAGGGATGGAAGGAAAGCCAGGAACAAACTGTATAACAGACATTTTCGAAATGAAAACATAGTACCCAGAATGGTAAAAGAAAATCAAAATGTCTTTATTGTTTATGGGTAAGAATAACTGATTCATTTACTACATTCTGATATCTACTGGCAATTATCTTGTCTTAAAAATATGCGTTGCTTGAACGGGTATATCTGTTTTGTAGATAGAAAGAGCATAGACTACACACAAGTTCGTAGTGTCATAGAAGCTTCCTAAAATCTTTCAAAGGATGTTTGTTCTTTTTTTTCACACTTAAAATAGCCCTGTTATAAAAATAAAAGTGCTGAAAGTTAAAATGACTTGACCGCTTATTTTTAACTGTCCCTGGATCTAAGGCAAAGGCATACGGATCTGATTTCCCTAACCTGCTTATTCAGAGAGGCCTATGTTTGAAAGCACAGTTCTTCAGTCAATAACTTTGTCATTGTTCTTTCATAATCTCCTTTGATATTTAATTGTCATTTATACAACACAATCTTTTAAAGCTAACCTGAATAGGGAGGTGAGACCAAGTGGTGCTGGCAGGTCCACGTTGCATAAAGCTAACCCCTTTCATATACATTTTCCTGTCAAAGATCGAATGGATGCAGTATTTAATGTACCAGGTAAACAGTATGGACAATACACGTCAGGTGATAAAAAGCACTCTCTGGCCTACTTTGATATTAATGTTGTGCATATCCTTTGATAAATACAACTTGAAATATGGAGTGAGGCATAGGAAGAATCCTTGACTACAGAGACCAGGAAGATGTGTATTAGGAAGTAGCTGGATACATGCAGAGGAATGTATCTTTTAGATAAGATATTTGTTTAAGTACACTAGGTGAGGTTTTATTTCATTTACTCATGTACGCCTTTCTTAAATATGTGAAGCTTCTTTGTGTATTTGAGATATTTATAATAAAAAGATTTCTCTGCATTTTACCTTTTCATAGCAGAGACAGGTAGCATCAAGGCACTCCATAATTAAAGACACATCATTCCTGATGAGTACGCTAGGACTCCTTAAAAAGTCAGCTAGAACTGCTGTTCTAGAGAGCTAGTCTAGAACAATGCACAAAGATACTCAAAGAGGAGAGTAAGTCTGAGATTTGATTTTTTTAGGCAGAGCCCTATGGTTAGGGACAGCTAAGAAAGCTTCTTTGGATCTTGGGTGTGGGGGTATGTCTGTATCTCAGAGGTCTAGAGATTATTAGCAAGAATTTTGTTTGTTATTTCTGCCAGCATCCAGAAGGGCATTACAATTCTCCAAAAGCCAGACAGGGCGTTGCCTCACCCAAGATGCTTTTGGGCTAGCTACCCTGGAGGTGATGAAATGAGGGGGAAACAAGAAAGTTGTGTGAGAGCTGTAGGAGGAAAAATGGCAATAACATCAATAAGATTATGCCGCATGATGTAGTAAAGAAGAGGGTGTTTTTATGACTAAATGTGTGTGTGACTTACATGTTTTATAACTCTTAATTACTCAATAAATTACCATATGCTCTATTTATACAGAGAGGAAGCAGAAGAAAAAATAGTTGGAGATCCAAAACCAAGCAGTCAAGATTGCATAAAAAACACATTCAGGATTTTGACTATAGTCTGGCCAGAAAATGTCAGGACATGGAAATATTTGGGAATAATGATATAGTTAAAAAATCAAAACATTATACTTTTTTAGGCAGTTCTAAATTAGGTGAGGGTGCAATTAAGGATATATGTGTGCTTGTGGGCTAGCAAGATCCAGGCACACGTTTTTAACTTGGATTTGACCTCATTGAAATTATTATCTTTTTTAAATTATTATACTGACACTGGCTAGTGTTGAAATTAAAGGTCTGTCAACCCTACCATTATAAATGCCGATATTTAGGAGTTTATAACTCAGCTGTAAAAATTTCCTTCAGGCTCAAAGTTGGCAGTGAAGGTTATAAACCAGAGCTGATTTTTCCTCCCCCCAAAACCATTACAGAGTATGTTTGGACTAAATCTGAGGATATTGGAGCAAACAAAATACAGATATTAAGTAGTTTTCGATCCTTTTTATGTCTTGCATAAAACGCAAGAACACCCTTTATCACTTTGTTTTAGTTGCTATTTTTTTTCCCTTTCTCTTTAGTTAAATTTAATGCTCATAAGAGATGCCAAATTCACGTATCTGAAAGGTGAATTCTTCCATTTACTTGCAGAGTAATTCCTTTATAGGCAATGGCAATTTGTGTACCTCTACAAATATGTCTTCATCTTCCAGTAGCTTCAGGGATCATGAATTTTTAGTGACACAGAAGCAAACCAACAGCATATTATTTGTAGCAACAGTAACAACAATATTATTAATGCAGATTATATCAAATTAACATAGCAAAACAGTCCCTAAATTGAAATATTTAGATGACTGCAATGTAGAGCTAGAATATTTTGACTCCTTTCTAACTTTAGGCACTACATCATATTATCCCTTTCACAACCATATTGATTTTAATTTTAAAAAGTGTTTGGGGTTTTTTTTGTTTGTTCGGGTTTTGGGGTTTTTTTGTGGGTTTGTTGTGGGTTTTTTTGTTATTTGTGCCTGCTTGGGTTGGAAGAGCCTTTCAGAAATCTGTCATGGTAAGAAATCTTTTTACTTTTTACAGCTATTCACGTTCATAGCTCATATCCATTCTTTTATGTAGATCTTTCTAGAAAGAAATCTATCTTTCACTGGAATTTAGATTACTAGTACAGTTACAGAGATTGACCATATGTCTTTCACACTGAAGTTTGGGTGGGCTAATCATTCTGGGATCTTAACTGTTTCACTTGGTTTCACTTGTCCATGAACATCGTTGTAAAAGAATAAATAAAAAGGCTTTAAATTAGGGAATAGGAAAGGACACAACTGAGAGTAACAGGAAAATTCCTGAAAATAATTGACTGAGGTCTCTTATACCAAAAATATAATATCTTGACCCAGGAAATTTCTAACCTGTAAATTGTGAGGGGGGGGAGAGAATTTATGGTAAGTATTACTACATAACTGTCCACTTTGTATACTCTATCCTAGAAAACATAAAAATCTGGAAGGGTGTGTGAGAGAGAAGATGGGGACACTGGGTGAGTGATTAGTAATATGTAGAGGTATACATAGTGTCCATTAATGTTGCTACCATTTGAAATAGAATTTTCAATTGTTATTTCCATATCTAGAATAGTTCAGGTTATAGTATGTGGCAGTCCATGCTGCACTGAAGTGATTTTCAGGGTATTTACTTTGTTTCATCTGTATTTACAAAAAACACATTTCCCTCAAATTTACAGCAATAAATCTTTGTACCATATAATCACACTTTCCTGCTTTCTCGCATACTGATAATAGTCCACAGGGCATTCAAAGAGCTTAAACATTATTATTGAATATCCAGAGAATAGTGCATGTTAGTTTTGTATTTCTATTTCATCCACTCTCTATTTAAAAATTTAAATAAAATAAAAAGAAATATTATATAATCATAGAATCATAGAATGGTTTGGGTTAGAAGAGACTTTAAAGATCGTCTTGTCCCAACTCCAGTGCCATGGGCAGGGACACATCCCACTAGACCAGGTTGCTCAAAGCCCCATCCAGCCTGGTTTTGAACACTTCCAGGGATGGGGCATCCACAACTTCTCTGGGCAACCTGTTCCAGTGCCTCACCACCCTCACAGTAAAGAATTTCTTCCTAATATCTAATCTAAATCTACCCTCTTTCAGTTTAAAACCACCCCCCCTCATCCTATTGCTACACTCCCTCCCCATCTCTCCTCTAGTCCCCCTTCAGGTACTGGGAGACCATTATAAGGTCTCACTGGAGCCTTCTCTTCTCCAGGCTCTACAACCCCAACTCAAGTAGTATTCTGAACTTGAATATTACCACAGAAGTAAGAAAATCAAATATTAGTCCTAGAGATGTACATATATTTCACCTCATTACAGCGAGATCTTACATCTTTCATAGACAAGATATAAAGGGATAAGTTAACAATAATCCTTGTACTTTAATTCTGAATTTCTTTTTCATTCCAAACAGAATTTTGTTCAAATGGCTTCTGGGATGCTCAATTTTATTATGGCCAGTCTGTATTCAGTGCTAGATAGATGGGAAAAAGGAAAGAAAGATGATACTTCCAAAACTATTCCAAATGGAATAACTCTTAGATAATTAGAGTCATAGAATTATAGAATATTCCAGGTTGGAATGGAACCCTGAGAGATCATCTGTTCCAACATTTTGTGGGAAAGGGAGCCTAGATGAGATTATCTAGCATCCTGTCCAATCATATCTTTAAAACCTCCAGTGACGGAGATTCCACCATGTCCCTGGGGAGGTTGCTCCAGTGAATGATTATTCTTACTATAAAAAAATTCTCTCATGTCAAAATTAAGCCTCTCCTGGTGCAACTTGGACCCATTGTCCCTTTTCTTCTCCATGTGGCTCCTTGTGAAGAGAGACCCTCCGTACCCTTTGCAGCCACTTTTAAAGGACTGAAACACTGTGATGAGGTTCCCCCCAAATCTTCTCTTCTCCAGAAAGAAAAGACCTAAGTCCTTCAGTCTTTCCTCATAGGCCAGGGCTTTCCTCTCCAGCCCTTTGACCATCTTCCTGGCCTACCTTTGGACCCTCTACAGTCTGTCCACATCTTTCTTGAATTGTGGGGGGCAGAACTAGACAAAGTGTTCCAGGTACAGCCTGAGAAGCACTCAGTAGAGTGAGATGATCTCATCTCTGTCTCTGCTAGTAATGCCCCAGGGTCCAATTTGCCTTTATTGCTGCAGCAGCACACTGCTGACTCACGTTCAGCTTGTTGTGTGTTGACACCTCGTGTTGTGACAGATGCACCTGCCTTGACAAAGACCTGACAAAGACATAACAAAGACCCGACAAAAGCCCACAAAAACTTCCTGCCACAGCTCTTGTCACACCCACACAGTGGTGGTCAGCACATACATATTTCAGTCGAAAAGTGAGGAAGTCGTGGCCCTCAGCCATTAAGACCCATCATGACCATATATGACCACAGACCAGATTTCGATTAAGGTATAAATGGAGCACCACTGGAGGGCAAAATTTGAGTTGTCCTCCTCTGAAGCAGCAGGTCTGCAGCTGGGGACTCTCCCCATGAGCTGGGACACCACCTATAGTTCACCTCCTGTACAGGATGAGAGCCCTCATCTTACAGGTATGTGCACATATAGGATTGTGCACATTTTTGATCATTGTTTCTAAAGCTTAAGAATTCTTGAGTCAGTCATACAGTATTAATTCTTCATACATTCTGAACCTGTGGTCTACTAATCTTGTTGTAGTGTTAAAATGATGTTGGTATACCTCATTTCTAGTTAGTTCTCTACTAAACAATTTTTTGTTAGAATAAAGTTCATTTTGAAATTATCACTGGTCTAAATTTGATTTTGTAAGCCTCCATGACAGTTGTCTACCAGGACCCCCAGGCTCCTTTCAGCAAGGCTGCTCCACAGCTACCTGGATCCTAGCCTGTACTGGGCTCTTTGGTTATTCTGTTGGAGATGCAGGACTTTGCACTTGTCTTTCTTTGTTAAACTGCATGCTCTTCTTGCTAGTCCACTCTTCCAGCCTGTCCGGGTCTCTCTGTATGATGGCTCTCACTTCTGATGTGTGCACCTCAACAACCCAGTTTGGTGTCATCATCAAATTTGGTGAGGGTGCTTTCAATCCCATCAGCCAGACAATTTATGAAGAAGTTGAACAAAATGGGCCCAGTATTGATCCCTGAGGCACTCCACTTGTGACAGGCCACCAGCCTGAGTGAAAACCATTGGTCATCACCATCTGAGTGTGAACTGTTAGGCAATTTCCTGCCCACCTCGCAGGCCAGCCATCCAATCTGCATCTTGTCAGTTTGTCCAGGAAAGGGCTGTGGGAAACTGTCGGACACTTTGCTGAAGTCCAACTAAACAACATGCACTGCTCTCCTCATGTCAACAGGAGATTTTATTTTGTTGTAGAAGGTGATCAGATTAGTCTGGTATGATTTGCCCTTTGTAAATCTGTGCTGGCTTTTCCCAATCACCTGTTTCATTTGATTAGTAATAGTTTCTAGAAGGACTCATTCCATTACTTTCTCAGATATTGAAGTAAGAACTCATGAACTAGTATTGTCAAATTATACTAAGAGAAGAGAAAAAATGCAAATACATATTCTTATAAGCATTTAAGCTCAATTTCTTAAAATACATATTTGAAGTAGCAAACTAAATTAGGTGTAACTTACTGGCAGCCTCCATCTTAAAACACTGAGTTTAAAATAGAAATAAACAAGACTAAAACATCACCTGATTTATAGAGAAACTTACTCAAGAAATGTGTTTGAGAGAAAGTTTTTAAAAAACCTTATTTTGTATTTGGTAAGTTAACAATAGAAAAGACATTGCAACAAATATTGACATTCTAATTGAAATAGACTTCAGCCCAAGTTTTCGCTTGATTTCTGAAAACATCAATGCAAGAGTGCAAAGTTATAATGTCAGGGAAGAATCATACCACAAGTAATTCTCAGTGTCTCTAGAGATGGAATAATTGACAGTTGCACCTCAAAGCGTACAGACAAAAGTAGTACTGAGATTAAGAGACCTGCTCCCCTGCTTTCCTTGCACCACCGGGAACAGATCTTGCTATCTGAGGAAACAGCCAAGTATTTTGTTGCATTAAAAGTTGAAGTAGCCTTCTAACTTGTATTTTAGTGGTTTACCCTATATATTACAGAAGTATGCTTTGTAAATCACATTGTCATGTAATGATCTAAATTTGAAAGTAAATTATTCTAAATGGATAGGTAGGTTTTGTTGGTTTTGTAAAATAACTCAGTAATTTAGTGATATTTAATGTCTTCAGGTCTTCTTCAGTGCAGGTATGAGTATATGTGTATGATGAAATGCTATTGGTTTGATTTTATTTGCATATAAACCTATTTTCAATAAAGTGATAAATATTATTTCCTAGAATTTTCAAATGCAGCTGACTACTTTAGGACCTATGACAACCAGTATGCATCTCTGATAAGCTTTTAGCTAGGCGCAAAATGAGCTTTTAAACTGAATCAGCCAGTCATCTCTTTGATTCAGAGCAAGCTTTGACTTACATGATGGAAATGTCTTGGAGTGCGGGAACTAAATTTCTTATGAAGAGAACAAAGCCAGAAAATGCATCTATGCACACCAGACCTTATTAAGTATTCATCCCACAAGATCAGACTAGAAGTAATTAAAAGTAGCTGCCTTTGATATTACTGTGTGGGATCCTCAGCAGAAACTGTTTCACTGAACAAATCCTCTCCTATTGGTACTAACTAAATACAAAGTCATAGTTAGAAAACGTGTTGAGCACCATGCAAGACTTGATGGTACATTACTTGCCTTCGATTTGCTTGAAAACTACTGTTCAGCCACAGAGATTAGGGTTGGTCAGAAGCAAGAATTCCCCTTTTATGATTCTAAATGTTATGGAAAACTATTAAGAAGCTTGAACACCTTCACATTGAGCCTAGAATTTCCAGGATTGACTGTTTTTTGGCGGAGCAGCAGTTTTACAACCCTCAGAACAGTGTAGCTGTCCAAGACTTTCAAAGTATCAAGGTCTCCAGTGAAACAGCAAGTAGGCTTGAGTTCAGCTATGTTCTGGAGGTCTCACCAGTTTCAGAATGGTCAGGCTGGCAGGAAAATCTTCACTTTACAAAGTTTCTGATGGAAGATTTAATAAACATCAATATCTGCCATGCCCCTCTAATATCCTCCAGTTTTAACCAGTTATCATCTATAATAGAAAATCGTTAAGTCCAGACCTTGCTAATCATCTTTGTTGCACAGGAACTGTGAATGGAGCTGACAGAAAGTCAACAGCTTCCATGGTTTTGACAGTTGTTTTTGTTCTTTTTTGGAATGAAGATAAAACCTTTTACAGGGTTTTGTAAAGCAACACAGTGTTGGAAGATGATTTTTTCTACTTGTAACAGAAAACAATTTCTTTCAGTCTTACTTTACCAATCTGTTTTTCTCATTCTCCTTTCCTGGTGTCTCTGACTAGGACCTATTGTGTCATTTCTCAGGACTAAGAAACCATAGCATTGCAATAGTCAACAGAACCAACAACAAAAATGTTCCCATTCTGTTGAAGCATTATTCTTTGAAATAAATTCAGTTTAAGTTTCCAGCCAACTGTAATAATGAACATCATAACCTCATAGGATAGATTTTATGTTGGCAGTTTACATGAGGGGTTATGCAGCTATAACTTAAGTATTATATGATGGAATTTAATTAGGTCAGATATGAAGTGATAATATTAGAATAGTAAGTTGTACTCATTGTGAAAGAAAAGTTCCTTGCTTTATAGTTGAAAAATTTATGGGTGCTCTTGGAAACTTTAATGTCAGCAAGCATTTCTTAAAGAAAACTACATAATTCAAACTATATAAAAGAAGATTTTATATACATTGGCTGTGAATTTCAGCTGACATCTCAGAAAAAGATCAACAAAACTTAGAAGGAGTCTGATACATTGACTGCTAAAGACAAAAAGTTGATTTAGAGGATGATTTTGTAAGGAATATAATGATTTTCCTTCATGAAAATCATGTATATATATATCAGCGTGATCTTTTGCAAAGGAAAAAAAAAATGTAGGAGAAGGTCCCTTCCTTCTCAAAAGACTGCACAATATCTAAGCCATCTGAATCTGACTCTTCAGTTAATGTCATCTATCTGAATGTTACTTATATAGCTTGATCCCTGGGCCTGGGCCTAGTGTGAACCTTAAGGCTTTGAAAAATATTGGGCTATTGCAAGGTGTGCAGGTTGTATCAGTCAGTGATTACCAGACAGTGTCTTTCTTGCCTTTCCTATGGAGTAGCCACTGGTCAAGAACGAACAATGGATACTAATTCTAGAGTTGATCAAGAGGGACCTGAAGTAAAAGATAAATCTGGAAATACATGTTTATTCTTCCTAAATTTTCTACCCATCTTAATTATTCTGAGAACTCACCATATGGAAGTATTAGTGAAAATATTTTCTGTTTCTACAAAAGCAAAATATCCATTCACAGTTCTCAAAATTACTGCTTGGTCAAAAATTTGCTTAGTTAAAATCCTTTGCAAAAATTGAAATTTCTGCTTTTACTTTCACTGTGTTCATTATATTTCTCTGTCCAAGGGTCTAATCTATCCATGGCATATTTAACAAATTAATTTATCCAGACTTGGTAGGAAAGGCTGTATTATCTTTCTTTAAAAAAAATGTCTAAAAGTTAGACTACCTCTTCTAATGTGAAAGTGCTTAACTTTAATAATATACTTAATTTGTAACATGGGTTCACCCGTTCTAACTTCATATTTTTTTCATTCTTAGTTACACCAGTAGTAACAATGATCTAGTTTAGTATATCACTGACAACAAAAATTAGTTGACAACTAAAATCAGTCGTCAGTCATATTAGTTGTATACAGAAATATATTCAAGTGCTGTATTGTAAATTATATGTTGCAAAAGCCATCAGCACCAGGCTTCCAAAACATAGATAGCCATCCTATAATCCGATTTACAGTACAATAAGTGCAATTTGTTAAAGAATATGTTTATTCACAACAATTACGTTTGGTAGCCTAAGTAAATATGGAGCACATGGAAATTTTGGAAGTGCTTGCTGAGATGACTTTAGAGACTCTAGATATTAGAAATAATTCTTTTCCTTTATCTTTTGTCATTCTTTAATTTCATTTAAATTTTATTCAAAAATTATTCCTTAAAGCAGAATGTACAGACGTATCCATTCTTTCTAATGCACTATGTTGTTTCCTCTCAAGAAATCGTGAAGTAGTTCCTCCATATACTCCTTAAACCACCCAGAAAAGCACCCACAGCCTAACAGAGATCTAACAGTACCAGAAGTACTGCGTCATACTTGCTTTAGTAGAGTAAATATTGAGTATCTCTATTAAGTGTCTGATTTTAAATTCCCAGGTATCCTTTCAGTGGCTATGGCTCCATACCCCAAGAAGGATGCAGGCAGATTCCTCACACACTGTGACCCTGAGAAATTTGGTGTACCCGTCTTCAGTGAATTGTATGGATTCCGCGATGAAGACACAAGCTCCCACAGCTTTCTAGATAGCAGTCTGTTCCCCAGTATTTAACTTGAGGGACATACCCAGACCTACTCAGGCAGAAGAATCACATCTCACTAGGGAGGACAAAGCTAAAAATACAAATGAAGGAACAAGGTCAGCCTTGAGCTCCATCTGTCTCCTCACTTTCTGTCCTGGGTACCTTGTCACCTGCCTTGCCTTTCCCTCTGAGGACAAAAAAAGTGAACATAACAAAGGAATGACTACCTGTGACATAAGCCTGGAAATCTACTAGTCCTGCTCACTGAACAATCTATAAATATAGCTACAGTCGTTTCTCTAGGATCTTTCTTCTCCACTTAAAACAGTGCATTTGTTGTCCTGCTGTAGGCTGCTCATTTGTCCTTCTTCCTCTTCCTTTTCTTCCTCTTTCTCTTCTTTTCTTTGTTGTTGTTCTTGTGGTCTGTTGCTCAAGTGCTAAGGCTGGCTTGACTTTAAAAACACCATGTGATTACTCCATCTCTTTTATTCTGTGATTTGTGCAAAATCTGTGAGAATTATTGCTTCTGAAAATAAACACTGATTACAGCAAGTTGTACTGGAATAGTACTAAAGTTAGTTACACTGTAACTTCTTACCTGCCATAGTTATTAAAGAACACGGAAATGAAACAAATAAAACTCAGCAAATCTGCCTCTTGCCTTAAAAGTTACCCAGAACTCAGAAAACCAGTTTAATTTGTTCTTACAATAAAAGTTAATTGCATTTTTCCTTTTAGTAAAGAAGTCATGCTTATGTAGCACAATGTTTGTGTGTATTTAATTTCAGTTACTCTAATATCTTTCATAGTACTATTATCTTTTTTCTTTTTTTTTTAAATTTGCATACTGTTTTCTTTATTACATTTTAAAAAGAGTGTTCTTAATTGCATGTGCAAAGGTTCATTTGCAGTCAGAATATAAGGAAATTTTTATATCTGAAGAATTAGCTTAATGGAACAGTTTTAAAGAAGCGGTAAAGTAGACTTAATGGTTTGGCTTGAAGCATTGTAATTGTATTTTATTTATTTATTGACTCTTGGCAATCTTCCTCTTCAGCATCTGATTCCTCCTCCCAGCCCCTTGTTGCAGCTCTCTCTGTGGCTTTATCATGTCACTATTTCTTTATTTTATTACTTCCCACAGTTGCCTCACTTGTTTGACAAATAAGAAAAACAAAACAATTAAAAAAAAAAGAGGAACCCTTTGTACTGAATGTTTTTCCAGAGCTTGAACTCCGAGAACTCTGAGTTTTAACTTGGTGAACCCATAAAACTGCTGCTCTTTTGTCCACATCAGGACAAATCCTGCAACAGTTCTCAGCCGAGAGGTAGCAGGCTCATAGCGTGACCACATACTCAGTGTAGGCATTACACAGGGTGAATATTGGCTGAGGTAACATTATTGTAAAATAAATATTTAATACATTCTATGAAGTTTGGGGGAAAAAAAACAAGAGAGCCACCAACATCCTCCTCTGCAATAAAACCCAACCCAAACAACACCCCCACTCCTGCCATTTATTCCCTAACCTAGTTGTTTAAGTTGGGGACTTTTAAAGAATCTTTGAAGGCTACATCTATCTTTCCTTCTTCAAGGCACCTCAGCAGGAGAACAAGCATGGGAAAAGCTTGGGTAACAACAGAATCAAACTTTTTTGTGCTTCAGAAAGGCAAACACCTTCTCTCATAACCACATCCTGGCTATTTGTATTGGGTTTACGTAGCAACGTTTTGGTAGAGGCGGGGCTGCAGGAGTGGTTTCTGCGAGAAGATACTAGAAGCTGCCCCCATGTCACACAGACTTGCTGCTGGCCAAAGCTGGGCCAGTGAGCCCCGTCGGTAGCACCCCTGTGATACTATACTTCGGAAAGGGTAAAAAATGCTGCACAGCATCTGGGAGAGGGGAATGGGAAAACGTGAGAGAATGCCCCACAGACATCAAGGTCAGTGAAGAAGGAGGGGGAGGAGGTACTCCAGGCACCACAGCAGAGGTTCCCCTAAAGCCTGTGGTGAAGAACATACTGATGCAGGTTGTCCCCCTGCAACCCATGGAAGCTAATGGTGGAGCAGATATACTTCCTGCACCTTGATGAAGATCCTGCACTGGAGTAGGTGGATGTGCCCTGAAGGAAGAGCAGGCTCCTGGTAGGAACTGGGGCCCATGGAGAGGAGCCCACGTAGGAGCATGTTTGCTGGCAGGACTTGTGACCCTGTGGGGGACCCACGCTGGAGCAGTCTGTGAAGAACTGCAGCCGGTGGGAAGGATCCACACTGGAGAAATTTATGAGGGACTGTCTCCCATGGGAGGCACTCCTCGCTGGAGCAGAGGAAGAGTAGGAAGAGGAAGGAGCAACAGAGGCAAAACATGACCATAACTGACAAAACTGACCATAACGCCCATTCCTCTGTGCTGCTTGGGGGAGAGAGGTAGAAGAGTCAAGAATGCGGTTGAGCCTGGGAAGGGAGGGGTGGGGGGAAGGTGGTTTTAGATCTGTTCTTATTTCTTCCTATCCATATCTCCTATTAATTGGCAATAAATTAAAATTACTTTTCTCCGAGTTTAGTCTGTTTTGCCTGTGATGGTAACTGGTCAGTGATCTCCTTGTCTTTATCTCAACCCATGAGCTTTTCATCATATTTTCTCCCCCTGTTCTCTTGAAGAGAGGGAGTGACAGAGCAACTTGTTGGGCACCTGGCAGCCAGCCAAGGGCAACCCACCACACCATTAACTAGACGGAAAAAGGGAATGCACTTAATGCATAGATAAAGTACATTGAAAATATGCTTCCTAGAAACTTTAAGTCATTTCCCCTCTATTTTTCTCCCTTATATCTGTGGTGGTTTGTTAACATATTTATAAATGAGGAGTTGGTGGCTTCTATTTTATAGAAGTAAAGGAACATATTTGATAGACATAAGAAAAATAAAAATTACACAGACATATGTTGTAAAAAAAATTAGGCAAATACAAAATTTATTAGGAGATTTTTTTTTTTAAGTAGAAATTTCAAAATGTAAGGATGCTGGTTGCACAAAATCAACATGTAATTATGGCAAAGCAAAATATCTTTTTTTTTTTTTCTGCATCTTAATCGCCACTTAAGTGTTTAGTTATGAGTGAATTTATGTTTATCCAAAAAAAGTTTTGTAAAGTAAAATACTAATAGTGACCCTAAGTAGCAGGGAAACTGTTACTTCCCTATTAAAATAAGTAGTATAATAAAAATGTCAGGAAAAATCTTTTTCTGGCAGAACAAATCTACTTGCTTAATAAAAGGAAGTATTCATGTTCGTGTTAAAACAAATTATTTGTGAATTAATATATCCCTGTGGAGATCTTATTGATTTAATCAAGGTGTAGACTACTTCTGCAGATACTCATATTGGAAGCTCAAATTTAGACAACGTAAATACTTCTTACAAATGAAAACAGAAGTATTGAAAATAGCAGGATATATATTTCATGCAGTTACATGTGAAAGTATTGGTAAATTGTATAGATTTGTTATTAAAACAGTCACATCAGTGATAATTTTACAGTAGCAGATGAAGACCTTTTGCTATAGCAAAATCTGGTTATTGCTTATTCGCATATGCTATAATAAACCTTCTGGCAAACTTGTTCTTCCATTAAATTTTATAAAATTTAGCAACATACCCACATACAATACATCTTACCACATAAAGTGAAAAAGTTACTATTTAGATAGTTTGATAGTTTTATAGAAAAGAATGGATTAGGATCATTTGCAAAGGGATTCGAACACTGAAGTATATGATGTTCAGGTGCCCAGTGATCTGTGAAATACATAGATTTTGGGTAGCCTAGGAATGCCGTGCTCAGTAAGCTTATTTAAGGTACTGGAAGCAGGTTAACTGTACCATATGCAAAGCATAAAATACATATGGAAAATCCAACACTTAAGACCAGGTTTCACAGCAGGCAGCAAGCTGGCTGGACTACAATGCCAATAACTTTTTTTCTTCCTCTGCAGCCCAGAGCAGATCAATTTTTAGGTTAGAAAAACCAAAAACACTTCAATTTTTTTTGGCCACCAGACTAATTGTGAGAGATCCCTATAGAGTCTTGAGCTCAAATCCTTTCTTCAAACTGAAGTAGAAAGAGGATTTAGAAAAGCAAGCAAGCAAGCAAACAACACCCCCTAACCCTTTCAGTGATAGAAAATGGCCCATAAACATATCCAATTAGAAAAAAAAAAAAGAAGAAGAAAAGGAAACAAAGGAAGAAATGGAAAAAAAAGAATAAAAGGAAAAAAAAGAAGAAAAGGAAAAAAATAAAAAAACCCACATTTTTGCTGAGGTCAGACGTTTACCTATATGTGATACTTGTGAGCATCATAGTTGGTGAATAACGTTATGTACCTCATCTGTAAAATCAAAACCTTGGAAGTGCTG
Organism: Larus michahellis; assembly: GCF_964199755.1. NCBI lineage: Eukaryota > Metazoa > Chordata > Aves > Charadriiformes > Laridae > Larus > Larus michahellis. The sequence continues at coordinate 161,261,852 of NC_133896.1, forward strand.
GGTTTTTATCCACAATGCAGTCCCATACTGCGTAAACTGAGCTAGCTAAGGTACTAAAACCAAATTATATGTTAGCTAAGCACCAAGCAGGACAAATGGATCCAGACCTAAGGTTTTCTTTATTTTGCTTTAGTGTCATTGATCCTTAACTCTGTAAACTGCCTCCAAGATTAGGCATCAACCAAAGCTTCTAAGAACCACTTATATGTTAAACACACAGTGTGGAGAATCTGTGACATCCCATTGAGGGATGCTAAAATCAAAAAAGTCAGATCGAGGTCGTAGATGTGTCAGCATACATGAGATCTTGAATTTTGTTTACATAAAGTTGTCAACTATATATACATATATACATTCAAAATGGGTACAGATCTTCCTGATAATTATAGAACAAGTTTACATGAGCAGGCAAGGAGATCAAAACACAACACTACCAATAATGATGCATCCATTGATCCAAATGACATTTGCTGAAATGCTACACTCTTGAAGAATCTTTTCATTGTCACCTTCCCCAAAAGCTACATTCAGGCACTCCTTCAGGTGACCCTTGCACCATTTCCTGACTCGCGCTCAGAGGATATGCCACTGTCCCCCTTACTGTGCTTGAAGGGGGACAGAGTGCTATAGGAGCTAGAAGTGGTTCTAACAGAGGAATATTTTCTGTCTGATCCAATGTCATAACCTGCAAAATAAAATGTGACTGCCATTAAGCACAGAACGTGTTTTTGTGTTATCTGATAAAATATATGATAAACAATTTAAGGCTGGCCATTGTCCATTAATGGTCTGCTTATCAAAATTTTCAGTAGTTTCTTTTGAACGGTTTTAACACCTTGTCACTCACTACTCAGGGCAAGAATAACCAAGCCCGCAGAGGAATGATAGCATCTCCTGAAAGAAAAAAAAAAAAAAAAAAGTCAGCATAGCATACACTCATTGACATTTTTTTTTAAAAAGTTTTCTGTGTGATTTTGAAGTCAGCTTTGTTTTAAAGGGAAAATATTTTTTTTTTTTAATTCTGAAAAACTTCCCTGTAAAGAGACAAAATAAATTTTATTAATGTATTTTGGAAATTTTGGAAACGTGAGTTAAAAAAAAAATCTGAGATGTTGATATATACCTACAGGCTCATATTTTACTGAACATATTGGAAATATAATAATTCTAACAATCATAAAAAGATGACACAGTGCTTGTTTGGGTTTTTTAAGTACCTAAAATAATATATATAAAATGATTGACTAAATTGTCTGAGCCCTAGGTCCACTATGAAGACAGATTTTTCAAAGTTCTGGGCCTACTTGGCCATGCAAAACATTCGTTTGAATAAATGTTGTGAGTAGTCAGCAGAAAACCCTACATGAGTTTATGAATTAACTGCTAGAGGCCACAAGACTGTATCAAATCACATGCTGCAACCCTAGGAAAAACTCTTTTAGTTCTTTTTTTTTTTTTTTTTTTTTTTTCTCTTTTTGACCTGTGTTCTTGTTTCACTTCCTTCTTTTTCCCCTCACCTTTTGGAAATATCTGTCAAATGTCCAGAATTTCTTTTAAACACTTTGTTATGAAATTCATCTAAGATGATTTCTAACTAAACAGTTCACAAATATTATAGGTTTAAAAAATTATAGTTACAAAATCTATATATATATCTATGTTTCTGTGGGATATTTCACAGCTCTTCTAAATGTATTTCAGTTACGGAATTTTTCTTTCTTCCTTGAGAGCTTTGAAAAAGATTGTAAAAATCTGAGAAGTCTGTTATCCTAGCACATTTGTAATGGTACAGTTAATGATAATATATCCAGTGAAATGCTAGGAAGTCACTGAACTTCAAAAGTTTTATTCAGAAATGTTAAAAAGATTTATGTTAATGCTTGAAGATTGAATTCAGAATCTGCAGAGATAAGCATATACTTTGCTGCATCATAACCATGATATGATTTGAAGCACTTTCAGTTTATTTATTCTTTATTTCTGTCGCAGTATTCTGAACTGTGTAAGAAGACTGATATCTTAATTCAGACTACTATCTTTAATAAATAAACAAGATACTGTACATTGTTGTATGAATTCTTTGCCTTATTATTCATAGAGATGGATTAACTTATAAGTGAGGATCAGAAATAATTCTTTTTTTAATGGCTCCCAATCCAAGCTATAAGACTGAGAAAATACAGTTTGGTCTAAATGTTAAACACATGGCTGCCTGGAGAGAGTCATGTTTGTCGCTATCTGTCTTCTTTCCAGGGTGAAACTGAACAATACATCTTCCATGAAGATTTCAGCATGTAAAAGTAAGGTATACAAAGAAGTGAGAAAGATTGCTCCCACAAGAAAATGCACTGAGTATAACTGTAGCTCAGTGTTAAAGAGATGGCATTACAAAGGAAGACATTCATTCACAGAGCTGATCCCACAAGAACTACAAAGCCTCATGTAGAAGCTTAGATGAAACAGTAATTGGCAAAGAATTTCATAGGGTTTTTATCAGTCTTCTTTGTCCTGTATGCATGTTTGCGTATACTCTTTTGAGTAGGAATATCAGGAAAGGGCTAACAAATTAAGGAATTCATCAGTTCAATACAAAGGGGTGCTAAGAGAGACACAAAGTTGATTTCTTTGCTTTTATGTATACATTAATCCATATATAGGGAGTGTAATGTTTAATATAAAATTTACTTATTTGAAGTTATTTGATGTTACACAGGATTTTTGATTTAGCAGAGTGATACAAAATATACTGAAAAGACAATACAAACACAAGTTACACTTCACAAAATAAAGCAATGGCAATACACGGTTCAGTCACAACGTGATTGCCATTACCGATCTCTATAATATGCTCACCATCATGGGCACCCCCAATTACCAGGAAATACGTGTGTTGAAGCCAGCTCAAACCCAGTGATGTCTAAAATCATTTTGTTAGTTGCTTTGTTGTCATCCTGTGTTGGGCTGAGCCATGTATTCACTCTGCCCATGCTGACCTAGCAAACTCAGGGAGACATTCACACTCTTTGAATGAACTCAGGGAGAAATTTTTACACCACTAGCTGATCCACTCAACTGATAATAGTTATTTATCTAAAGAAAAGGCCACTCTCTGGTCCCCTGTGTGTCCAGATGAAGTCAGCTTCTTTTCAATAGCTTGGGTCAGTCAAAACCTTCCTGATTCTCTGAGCTTCATGGGCACACCATCTTTGCCCATCTCTTCTATTGTACGGCTTTATTGGTCAGTCATAGATCAGAAGTTAAAGGAGAATGACTTCCTATTTGCAGTGCTCCCCTCCAATAGTCTTTTGGTAGATTTTCAGAAGGCATTGGACTTTTTCAATTGTCGTACAGATCAAGTAACTTATCTTTTGCATGTAAATGGCAAAATATAACTTTAATGGCAAAAAGTAACTGTCATTTTGCCTATAAATGTTCATATTCCTGGTAAATGAAATCATATTTATGGTAGCTCTTTGTCCACCATCTTATTCCAGACATCTAAAAGTGCCTATTACTTTCCACTGATGATAAAAAAGATCAACTAGAACAACTATCTGAAATGTAGTCCTCTATGTTTTAGCTAACTACATGTGGCCACATGAGTAACAAAAGTCTACAACCAAAACACAGCTTCCAATAATGAGAGGAAAAGTAACAAAAGATGTTGTTCCTCCCTCTTTTCAGTCATTTCTTCTATACTCTAAAAACAAGCTTTTAAATGACATACTACATAACAAATATTTAATTTTTAATATGGAAACAACAGGTCTCATTACTAGAGCTTTCAGTCATTTCATCCACTAGATCCTGATGAAAAAGCAAGGAACCATAACACCAGTAACATTTGTGCCTGCTACTATGTGCTGAAAAAACATTTAATTTACAAGGACTAAGTCAGGGCCAATCAAGAGATTTTGCATCTTAAAGATAACACAAGGCATGGTCTAGTCCATATAATGCAGGCACCCAAATTTTAGGTGCATAGTGTCATTGAGTCAGTGTATAAACTACAAGTATTTGAGGATATCTAAAAGAATATCACAGTTCTCCAAGTTGTATGGAAAACTGGAGGAACATAAAGACTACTCACACAACATGGACATATGTAGTCTAGAAATTATTTGAAAACCAAAAATAGTTGAATTTGGCTAACAGGTTGCTTTTTATTTTTGTCTTGAACATTATTTTTACCAATTCATTATCAAAATAAAGGAGTATTATTTATCTTAAAAGTATAAGATTTTAAAAAATCCCAACAAATAACTGACAATGCATGTTCTTAATTTGCTGATTGTCAGAAAGAAACCTAACTAAAAAAAACTTTTGATACGTTCCATTAAGTATGTCTCTACTAGTATCCTATCTGACCTTTCAATTAAGCCCGACCATGTTGTTTATTCAAGGAGCTTTGAACAAGGATTTGAAAAGTCTTAGCTGTTTTCCCAAATGACATAGCAGATTGCTTCAAAATCAATTATGTTACCTTTAGAAATTGTAATGTAAACCTTTTGCAAAATTGGATTTTTTGAGTTCTATATTCATGAGACACAAAAAGTACTGAGCGTAGAGACTTAAAGCTTATTTTCTATCACTTTACATACATTTTCTATGAATTTCCTATTTCCAGTACAGGCCAGAATGCCTCATGACATCCTAAAATTAAAGAAAGGCAATCTCATTGTCAACCTTACATTCTTCTAGAACATGGAGTCTTACTTTTTTCACAGCAGGTTAGAATTAAATTAGGAGATATATTTATCATTTCTTATTCTAATTTTCCCTTGCACGTAGCACCATCACTTCTTGCAATATTCTTGTTTGAATTATTAAGACCATATTACCTATGCCTGTGGATTTCTTTCAATGTCGTTTGACAGATGGAGAAAAAAGGAGTCATACCAAGACCTGAGTTAATCCTTCTTAATATCACGTGTTTAAGGTCCATGAGGTAAGGGATTACCTACTTTTACCTTCCCCTTTAATCAGGGAAAGCGACACTTACAAAGAACATTTCAGTCTTTGGGACCTAATCTGCCTTCTGTGTAATCTACAGCGCTACAGGCTTGGGAAAGAGTGGCTGGAGAGCTGCCTAGCAGAAAAGGACCTGGGGGTGTTGGTCAACAGCCAGCTGAATATGAGCCAGCAGTGTGCCCAGGTGGCTAAGAAGGCCAACAGCATCCTGGCCTGTAAGAGGAACAGCGTAGTGAGTAGGACTAGGGAAGTGATCATCGCCCTGTACTTGGCACTGGTGAGGCCCCATCTGGAGTACTGTATCCAGTTTTGGGCCCCTCACTACAAGAAAGACATTGAGGTGCTGGAGCGTGTGCAGAGAAGGGCAACGAAGCTGAGGGGTCTGGAGAACAAGTGTTATGAGGAGCAGCTGCGGGAACTGGGGTTGTTTAGCTTGGAGAAAAGGAGGCTGAGAGGAGACCTTATCGGTCTCTACAACTGGTCTCTACAATCAGTCTCTACAACCGGTCTCTACAATCGGTCTCAGAACCCCTGCAACAAAGAACTCCCTATCCTCTGTCACCTCAACTGAAGGTGGTAACCTGGAGGACAGGGGGCAATGGCAGGAAGTTCCTGCACGGTGCAACAGGCGCCGCACTTGAGACAGCCCTGCGACTACCCCATCTTCCCAGGTGCTATTATTTAACAGGTACAGTGCTATGCAGAGGAACCTGGATGATGACGAGCACAATATTTCTCCTACCTTGGAGCCGTCAGCAAGGTCTAGCCAGACCTCCCTCTGCATCAAAACCTCTGCGGTAAAGAAGAAAAAACGGGTCCTTGTCATAGGTGACTCACTACTGAAGGGAGCGGAAGGCCCAATGTGCAGGCCGGACCCGGTACATAGGGATGTCTGCTGCCTCCCTGGGGCCAGGGTCAAGAACGTGAAGAGGATGCTTCCTTCCCTGGTATGGCCCTCAGACTACTGGCTCGCTGGTGAGGTGCCAGGGCGTAGTTGCTCAGCGCTCACGGGCCAGTGTGCCAGTATTTCTGAAAGCCAGAAGGCACACCACATCTCAAGGGTCAAAACTACACACACAACTCCCTCTCTTAAATGCTTATACACCAATGCACGCAGCATGAGGAATAAGCAGGAAGAGCAGGAGATCTGTGTGTGGTTGCAGGGCCACAATCTCATTGCAATTACTGAGACCTGGTGGGACAGCTCACATGACTTGAATGCTGTCCCGGATGGCTACGTCCTTTTCAGGAAAGACAGACCAGCGAGGCATGGTGGTGGAATTGCACTCTATGCGAGAGAGCATTTGGAATGCATTGAGCTCTCACTGGGGGCGGATGAAGAGAGGGTCGAGAGCTTAAGGGTAAGGACTAAGGAGCAGGCAAATATGAGGGACACTGTTGTGGGTGTTTATTACAGGCCACCTGATCAGGATGGGGAAGCTGATGAGGCTTTCTAGAGACAGCTGAAGGTAGCCTCGCAATCGCAGGCCTTGGTTCTCATGGGGGACTTTAATCGCCCTGGTATCTGCTGGGAAGACCACACAGCCAGGCATGCACAGTCCAGGGGGAATCCTCCAGTGCATTGGTGATAACTTTTTGACACAGGTGGTACAGGAGCCAACAAGGAGAGGAGCACTCCTGGACTTGGTACTGACAAACACAGAGGGACTGGTGGAGGACATTAAGGTTGGGGGCACCCTAGATTGTAGTGATCATGAAATGATAGAGTTCAGGATCATGGGTACTACGCACAAAACATCAAGAAGTAAAATTACAACCTTGGATTTCAGGAGGGCTAACTTCGACCTCTTCAAGAAACTGCTTGGAGAGATCCCGTGGGCTAGGGCTCTGGAAGGCAAAGGGGCTCAAGAAAACTGGTTGGTATTCAAAGACCACTTCCTCCAAGCTCAGGATCGGTGCATCCCTAAGAGAAAGAAATCGGCTAAGGGATGCGGGAGACCTGCATGGTTGAGCAGGGAGCTTCTGAAAAAGCTCAAGTGGAAGAAGGAAGTTTACAATAAGTGGAAGAAGGGACTGACCCCTTGGGAGGATTACAAGAATGCTGCCAGAGCGTGCAGGGATGAAACAAGGAAAGCCAAGGCCGCCTTGGAATTGAACCTGGCTAGGGATGTCAAGCTCAACAGGAAGGGCTTCTACAAGTATATTGGAAGCAAAAGGAAGACCAGAGAAGTTGTGGGCCCACTGTTGAATGAAACAGGAGCCATGGTGACAAAGGATGCGGAGAAGGCAGAGTTACTGAATGCCTCCTTTGCTTCAGTCTTTACTGCTCAGACCAACCCTCAGGAGTCCTAGGCATTGTGGGAAGTAATGGGGAAAGAAGAAGACTTCCCTTGGGTTGAGGAGGATCGAGTGAGGGATCAATTAGATCAATTAGATATTCACAAGTCCATGGGCCCCGATGGGATGCACCCAAAAGTGCTGAGGGAGCTGGCGGAAGTCGTTGCTGGGCCACTCTCCATCATCTTTGAAAGGTCCTGGAGAACAGGCGAGGTGCCTGAGGACTGGAGGAAAGCCAATGTCACTCCAGTCTTCAAAAAAGGCAAGAAGGAGGAGCCGGGGAACTACAGGCTGGTCAGCCTCACCTCCACCCCTGGAAAGATGATGGAGCAGCTCATTCTGGGCGTCATCTCAAGGCATGTGGAGGAAAGGAAAGCTCTCAGAAGTACTCAACATGGATTCACCAAGGGGAAATCATGTCTGACTAATCTGATAGCCTTCTATGATGGCATGACTGGATGGGTAGATGAGGGGAGGGCGGTAGATGTGGTCTACCTTGACTTAAGCAAGGCATTTGACACTGTCTCCCACAGCATCCTCATAGGGAAGCTTAGAAAGAGTGGGCTTGATGAATGGACAGTGCAGTGGATAGATAACTGGTTGAAAGACAGAGCTCAGAGGGTAGTGATTAGGGGCACAGACTCTAGTTGGAGGTCAGTGACAAGTGGTGTTCCCCAGGGGTCAGTACTGGGTCCAGTCCTCTTCAATATGTTCATCAATGACCTGGATGAGGGGATAGAGGGCACCCTCAGCAAGTTTGCTGATGACACAAAGCTGGTGGAGGGTGGCTGACACACCGGAAGGCCGTGCCGCCATACAAAGAGACCTGGACAGGTTGGAGATCAAGGCAAAGAGGAACCTTATGAAATTCAACAAAGGCAAGTGTAGGGTGCTGCACCTGGGGAGGAACAACCCCATGCACCAGTACAGGTTGGGGGCTGACCTGCTGGAGAGCAGCTCAGTGGAAAGAGACCTGGGAGTCCTGGTGGACAACTGGATGACCATGAGCCAGCAATGTGCCCTTGTGGCCAAGAAGGCCAATGGCATCCTGGGGTGCATCAAGAAGAGTGTGGCCAGCAGGTCGAGGGAGGTCATCCTCCCCCTCTACTCTGCCTTGGTGAGGCCGCACCTGGAGTACTGTGTCCAGTTCTGGGCTCCCTGGCTCAAGAAGGACAGGGAACTGCTGGAGAGGGTGCAGCAGAGAGCTACCAAGATGATTAGGGGACTGGAACACCTCTCTGATGAAGAAAGGCTGAGGGATGTGGGTCTCTTCAGTCTGGAAGAAAGACGGCTGAGGGGGGACCTTATTAACACTTATAAATACTCAAAGGGTGTGTGTCAGGAGGATGGGGTCTGGCTCTTCTCAGTGGTGCCCGGGGACAGGACAAGAGGTAAGGGGCACAAAGTTGAGCATAGGAAGTTCCACCTAAACATGAGGAGGAACTTTACTTTGAGGGTGGCAGAGCACTGGAACAGGCTGCCCAGAGAGGTGGTGGAGTCTCCAACTCCGGAGACATTCCAAACCCGCCTGGACGTGTTCCTGTGCAATCTGCTCTAGGTGACCCTGCTCTGGCAGGGGGGTTGGACTAGATGATCTCCAGAGGTCCCTTCCAACCCTATGATTCTATGATTCTATGAACCACCTGAAAGGAGGTTGTAGCAAGGTGGATGTCAGTCTCTTCTCCCAAGTAACAGGAGATAGGACAAGAGGAAATGTCCTCAAGTTGTGCCAGGGGAGGTTTAGACTGGATATATAGGAAAAATTTTTACACTGAAAGGGTTGTTGAGCATCGGAACAGGCTGCCCAGGGAAGTGATGGATTTGTCGTCCCTGGAGGTATTTAAAAGATGGGTAGACATAGTGTTTAGCGAAATAGTTTAGTGATGTTTTTTGTTGGTGTTACATTGATGGTTGGACTTGATGATCTGAAAGGTCCCTTCCAACCTAGACAATTCTAAGATTCTATGATTCTATGATTTTATGATTTTGGTGCAGCTCAGCTTAGCATTAATGAGAAAAAATGTTGAACTCTAAGAGACTATGCAAGCTAAGACCTTGTAAGATAAGAGAAGCAAATATATAGACAAGTGAAACTGTTGAGACTAATATTATTTCAGGACTTAAAAGAAAAATGCTGACATGAAAGAGTGTAAAAGCCCAAGAAAAAAAGCAGAGTCAGAAGGTTTTAGCAGAAACAAGGATCAGACCAGACCTTTCCTCCAGAAGTACTGGAGGAAAATAATCCCCACTTGGCTGATAACTGTCTGGACAGTAAAAACTCAGGAGGAGTCTCTGCTGATACTGCAAGCCTGATTATTTTAGTAGTGTAATAATATAATACTCATATCTGCTATGTGTATTAGCAGTATATAGCTCCTGTATATTCTTTTATATATTCTTAACAGAGTCTTTTTTTCAGATGGTCAAAGATGCCTGAAAAGTAGAGAGGTGCACCTGGAGTTCCCAATCTCTCTTCACACACTACACAGAGAACTTAGATAGCTGGTTGGTGTCAAAGCTAAGATAAACCTCATATATAATGGACATATGCAGGATTTTATGATGGGTTTGTAGTTTATGATCACTCAGATTTGCAGTGACAATTACAAATTCATAGACCACAACTGAGGAACTGCTGTCCTTCAGATTTCTGCATTGCATAAAAAATTAGAAACTGATCTTATATGATCAAGCCATATGCGGAACATTTTGTATTGAATATTTCCCATATTTTCATGAGCTTCGAGCCTGAAAGGTTTGTCGCTTTTTTTTTTTTTTTAACAACAGGAAAAAAAAAACGAAAAAACAACTATCTGTCTGATGGATATTTATTTGACTTTTAAAATAACTTCTGAACTATAAAACATAGATGCAAATTGTATTCATATTTTCTTGTGCTCACTGGCTCACAGGGCTCAGCCATCAAAGCTGGTAGCATTGCCTTAGAAGGCTTGGGATTTTTTTGTTTGTTTGTTTGTAGTTTGTATTTTAGTTTTGGTTTTGTTTTTGTTTTTTTTCCTCTCCTATTACCCAGCTTACTGGTAATTTTAAGTCCTTTCTTTCTTTCCTTTCCTTTCTTTCTTTCTTTTTTTTTTTTTTCCCATGTTCTGAAAAGGGATAGTTCGCTTCCTTCATTTTCAAAGTATTTAGAAACATTTGTTTATTTTTTCTGTTTTATATTTTATCTTTATTTGCATTCTCTGCATACCCTGAAAAAAAAGTTACAGAGAATACAGAGATCTAAAATAATAACAGTAAAATGTTGTTAAAAGAATTGCATGCTAGTCATCCTTGCAGAAACTGACACACTGACACTAATTTAGTTTGTAGAGAAAAATAAATTCTAGAATGAATTGATGTATCTGGTTTTATTTCATTATTTTAAAGCATGTTCTTCTTGTGTTTTGAGAAATTGTAAGGATAATGTTCCCTAACTTCAATATAAATTCAAACATTCTGAAAAATGCACCACTACAAATTAAAAAAAAAAAACAAAACCAAAACCAAACCACTAGTAAAATATAAAGCTGATCTGAAATTTTAAAATTTTATCCAAATATCATCTTGATATATTCTGAACACAATTTTGATGAAATTTCACCCATTGTCCTACAGAAAACAGTGCAAGATATTTTATTTCTGAAATCATATCTGTCAGAAATGTTGGGGCCTATGCAGTTGGAAGTCAAACTGTGCACCTTGAATTACAGCAAGGCAGAAGTCTAAAATGCTTCTGTAATGAACAAGTATTTATAAGAAGTAAACTGATGCTTTTGTAACTTTCTTCAACCACAGCTGGAGTTAATTCCACTTACAGACACAAGGCAAAAAACATTGAGAATAAGCGGTGGAACTTGCTCGCACCTTAGAAGAAGCATTTTTTTTCCTGACGAAGATGAGAAAATATGTGTGTCTATTGCTGTTAACTAAAACATCTAGGATTATTTAGGACTTCAACAGTTTAAAATGACTAAATAAAAGGTAAAATGATTTTCCTATGAAGTATATTGCTCATTTTTTCTTCCTTCTTTTTTCTTTTTTTCTTTTTTCCCCAAATCTGCTAGGCTGCCTCTTATTGGCCTAAGTTGTGAGGTTGGGCTATCTGAGATTTTACCCTAAGTGGACATGCTAAAAGACACCAAAGACATGTTATCTCTGAAGACAGGCTTTATTAGAACCCAAAATAATAAATTAGAGCAGATAAGGGCTTTCTTTGAAATGGAATCTATACATGCCCGAGCTATCAGCACAGCTTAAAGCCCTGCCTGGTGCGTTCACAAGAGAGACTTGTGTTTCAGATAAGTGCAGATTAACCTCAGGGGAGACATCCCCCAGCCAGAGCTAGTGCAAAGCAGGCTATATGTCATCATAACAGCCTTATTTATCCGAAAGTTCTGTATTAATTTTCAGAAAGACCACATTAAAATTAGGGTTTGATGATGTTTACTTACACTGTGAGACTGATATGAAGCACAGAGGTATCAGCAAATGCAGGTGCTGAAGGCATACGGACCACATGAACACCACGCCCTGCACCACAGCACAGGGGGACAGGGAGTACATGGTGCCTGCACAGTGGCTCTCAGAGAGGATTTCACTGGCCATCCTTCAAATCAGGGATGGTCCTACTGTTCCTGTTTTCTGTCACGTACTCTTCAACCTCCTTCATGTTATACATCCACAAGGACACACGCAAACAAACACACTCACATCTAATACAAGACTATTCGTCGAGAACCTGAACACCATTAGAACTGCCATTAGGGCTATAGAAAAGAATACTGCTTGATATTAAAAATGGTGGTACCAGGATGCCAATACTGGCTTGAGAAGCAGCTAGCTCTTCAGCCCTTTCAGCTTGCCTTCCCATTATTACAGCAATCACCATGTTCATCCACTGGGCCCACAGACAGTTGGAATCAACTATCATTTCTGTGATTACAAAGCGCGTGTGCAGAGCAAATTCCTAATACCACATCTCCTGCACACCTTGGCATGGGTGCAAGTAAATATATCAAAGTACATGACTAAGGCCTTCAGAACAGGGCCATGTATAAACAAGTGTTACTTTGTGTTAATGACTGCAGCGATGACAGAAAGTTACAGAGTAGTAAATGCAGTGCACTTGGTATATTTTACTTGGAATGGGATACTACTTGACATGACATTCCCCAAACTTCTGGCTTAGCCCTGGCACAGAGGCAAATGCATGGTGGGCCAGATGAGAATCTGACCTCACCTTTTCAAAGCCACTATTACCTCCGCAATTACCTTGTGTGATTGTGACAAGAAAAAAAAATTAACTGTGCACCCAGCCAGTAAATCTTGCAGTAGCCTGTTTTCTCTAGCAATAACACCTCACCCAAGACATGACTTGCTCAGAAAGAAAAATCCTTATAATGTTCCAAAAGTCACTAATCTTCCACGAGTCTTAAACTGCTCTTTTTCCTTCTTGGAGTTTCGGAGTCTCTGTAACTTCTTTGAAGGTTCCCAATTGTAAGCTTGCTCATCCAATCGAAGTATAGGTAGAACATCATAACTTTCACCACATGATACTGTAACACTCACCAAAATCATGTTTTAGTTTCAAAACCATGAGTATCAAATCCGTTGTGATCAATATTTTCCAGGGAAAACTTAGGAAAGCAAGCTGGAATAGTGAGGAAATTCAGAGCAGCGATGGCATGCTTGAAGTCTTCCAGTGTGCAGAAAACAGAATTAAATTACTTAGCAGTGCGTCAGAGTGAACAGACATTACAGATTGTCTTAAGGCAGAAGAGGAGCTTTTATCTGTAGGCAGACTGAAGAGAAACAGAACCAAGAAACTTCAAAATTGGAGTAGTTCAGCTGTAGAGGAAGAGCAATGTGCAAACCACCTAAAATAATCAATAGTCTTGCAGTTAGTGTGGTTGCTTAATTGTAAGCAACAGTCAAAAATTGTTCTGTACGTTAAAAACAAGTCAATGTGCACCCGCATCACTAACAATATTTTCCAAACCTGTAGGAAAACAAATGTTTAGTTCCATCAGGCTCCTCCTCATTAACATAGTATGAAGGTCTTGTTCCCTTTTGAAATGTCTGAAATTACAGCAATTAATAATATCATGAGGCTGGAATGATCCTGCCATCATTGTTAGCTTTGAAGGGTAATATTAAAAATGTGTGAGCTTCAGGAACACGGCATTTTTAATTCTCACTTCAGCCACCTACTGTGTCTCCTCAAGGCTTCATGTAGTTCGTTTAACAATGTTTCAGACTGCTTTTTCCACACTTAGAATAATTGGCATGCATGTTTTGAAAAGTGATCAGGGGATTGTGGGGGATGGGTAAGAACAAGTGTCACCTTTCTTGCTCAATAATTCCATTAAAAGAAAAACAAACTTGCACAGAATTAATGAAAACTTTACGCAATTTCACAGATTATTTGTTAGCATCTGATTAAAAATAAAAAGCACTAGAGGTTTCCAGGTTTCCTATTCCACATTCTTTTTGGAAATGTGACAATATTGCAACTGGTTTGTTTGTCAGTGGTGTTCTGCATAAAAGAGAGGGTGGGAGGATAAGTTAGTTTTTTGTTCGCTTTTTGCTTTCACAAGATATTCTCTCATTCAAATTTGCTCTCCATGTACCAGGTACTGTCTGCTGATCTTACTATTTACTTCAGTATTCTTAATTTAATTATTTTATTCATGCAAATACCGGGGTGGGAGAGGAAGGAGGGGAAGCAAAAAAAAAAAAAAAAAGCTTTGCAAACCTCCAGGTGATGTTGGCACAAGTTCTAGGAGCAAGAGAAAACTAAATAGCAGTTTTAACTCCTGCCTCACCAGTCACCCTCTTTCCCATGTTATAGCCAGTAAAATTGAATGCTCTGTCGTGCTTGGGGCATGACAGTTAGCCCCCTTCTTTTTTCAAGATTCTTCACAAATGAACTTCCAAAGTCAAAAATGAAGGTTCAGCTTACTCCAAGTGAGTCTTTCACAAAGAACATTCTACAGATAATTCCATCTGCTTAGATGCAAGAAATCCCAATCTGATCAATTTGTCTGATTTTAGTAGTAGAATTACAGAGAAGGTAGAGAAGACAATGAACTCAATAGGTAACAACCAAGGAGAGCTTCTAAGGTCAGATTTGTTTATTTGATTTTTTAATTTACATTTTATCAAAAACTGCACCAACATTTATTTGCATTATGGCATCATCTGCAGGTTATAGTCAAAGATACTGACACCATTGTACTATGTGCCCTTCAAATGAATACAAAATCTTACTTCAATTGTCTCATAGTTTCAAAAAAAAGAATACACTTCTCAAAAAGAGTTACTCATTTTCTATCTGACTTTCATCTGAAGACGATACTGCAAGTCCTAACACTAGTGACAAGAAGCAGCAGATTTTAAAGCTTAACCTTTGAATCTAAAGAAGATGTGACTGCAAATATGCTGAGGTTCAATGTTTATGAGCAAATGACTTTCCCAGTCATCCCAATAATAACTAAGTTATTATTTTAGCCCTTTTCTCTTGCTAAGGGCTTCAAAAGGAGTCATCCTTCTATTTTTCAGCTGTAAAAATAATTTATCCTTATATCTTGTAATATTTAATCAGCAAAACCTATCAATGAATAATAAGGTTTACTGCAGAGAGAGTTTTTGCATTTGTTCTTTTTTATTTATTTTTGTTTTTCATTTAATAATAAGTACTACCTTAAATTTGTGATAGGCAGTGGCATTGTATCATTTTGAAGTCTTTGTAATGCAGTGTATACCGCGGATACTTGTTTCTATCTATGACACAATATTACAACACAGTTTAATAATAAAAATCAATACACTGAATTATATTAAACTGTTAAGAACTGATAAGCATTTAGCAAAGTTGCCCTCAATCCATGTTCTCTCAGCTAAGAAAAGCATTTCAGTAGCATCAAAACTATTTTTTCAGAGCATTTTATCTGAAACAGTGCAGAAGGGGAAACCTAACCGCTTTTAAGGCACATACACGCACACAAACACATTTTTCTTCTTTTAATCCACTTCTATTACAGTGCTCATTCTGTTTTACTTCTGTAGCTTTGACAGAAAATATCTAGAGAGTCTAGCTACAGCATGGAATTTTCTATACAGCATTTCTTTTTCTATACATCTATATTATTACTCATCTCTTCAAAATGTGTATGTACATGAGCTGACTCCTCTGATAAGGAGAGAGTGATATAGAACACATACAACAATTAGAAGACTAGGAAAACAAATGTCTTAATGGGTATAAGGCATGCTGCCAGTAACTATGTGAGAAAAAAAAATAGTGATCGCACTGGGCAAGAACAATTTCAAACATGTTCCATATTTTGCAGATACAATGTATATTTTTTGCTTTATATTTCTTTTTGCCCCATGTTTCAAGAGCATGTTGGTAAAGAACTGAAATGTGCTGGACTGATTCTATTCACTATTACCAATCTTTAGTGCTCCTTGCAGAAAACTGAAGAATCTGTAACCTATTGAATCTACCTTCCAGTGGTACCTGCATGGCCATGAACAGGTACTTGAACAGGATCTATGCGATGTCGATTATTCAGAGAAAGCAAGCTCTTCTCTTGATGTTCCACAACATGTGGAGACAACCATGTACTTGTTGACTATCGCCCAAGATGCTCACTAAATGATGTACATCAGCAAAACATGGTGCTGTTTTAAATATCACTGAATCCCCAGGAAGGTAAGAAAGCAGGAAGATAAGATGACATCCCCTTCCTAACTGCTTCAGCACATTCAGATCTGAACTCGATGTCATTAAGACTGTGTTTCTAAAATGTCTTTTGAAAATTAGCCTGAGATGATTATTGGTTTGTTCATTTGTTTGTTAGAGGAGAGAGAAGAGGACTTTCAGTTCACAAAATAACAAGCTTTCAGGGTCTTCTGTACACCCGCAGGTTCTGCAACCTCTTCCTAGGAGTTTGACTGCTCACTACCAGCTCTGACGTGGTCCAGCTCTGCTATCTAGCATGTGCCCATGACTCCCAGATAGTCACCACATCTGTATCCCACAGGAGTTAACCAAGATCTCCTTTGGATGTCATATGGTATCTTGAGACATTACTTCCCCCAGTGCTCTTTTTCGTCTCCATTCAAAAATCGGGGTGGGGGGGGGGAGGGGAAGAGAAGTGGCCACATCACTGCCTACTGGAACAATGTTTATTGTACTTTATTGTACTTTTTGTGGTCTGTTCCTGTCCTCCATCTTTTTCTTTCCACTTTTCAGTTACACAGTTTGCTCTTTGAAGCATTTCACTTACATCATTCACATCTTTGCAGCAGGTTCAGTGATACTGAGGCAATGATACAGGTAAAACACCCAAAAAATCTATTATGTCAAGATAGAACTATATGTGTATATTCTTACTGTTAAATATTCATGCTGTTAAAATAAAACTAACCTCATTAATTTCACACACAGACAAAAAACAAGGAAAGTCCCTAGATTAAATGTTGTTTCAAAAACTGGTTATAAAGCACAACAGCAGAAGGGAGTGGTTATGTTTTGTTTTTTTTAAAATGCTAATTCTGATAAAATAAAATAATGTAAAACATGTTTTCTCCTGCATTATCAATTTCTGCACATATTTTTCAGATACAAGAAAGCTGCATATTGGATTGTCTGGGGGTGGAGCGAGGAAATGGGTTGAGGGTGTCACATAGATTTTTTAACTGTGTGTATGCCTAATGGACTTTATGACTAACATAAGAGGAGAATAAAGAGGGGGTCTGTGAGAGCCAGAGACTGTAAATATCTACTGAATCCTACAAGTACTGAATGACATGGATGCAGGCTATAAACTTCTATTATTTTTCAGTTACATATTTTTCTGTTGCATAGGCAGGACAAGCCCAGCAGCAACAGTCTTCAAGATATAGCTAGTGGTTGGTTCATTTCCAGCAGCTGTTTGGAACAGAACAGTTCTGAGTGAGCCATTTCAGCAACTAGAAATTGCAGCCATCTACTGGTAACTGCCAAAACGTCAGTCAGTCACAGACTTTAGGGCTTGGCATCTATTTATATTATCTCCCCAGACACATTCAGGCTTGTACAAGTAGCTGCTGAACACCACTTGAAGAAAGTGATATCTACAGTGTGACATCTGGCCCCTTTGAACCTCTATTATTTCACTACTGTATTTTTTACACTGTGCATATGCACACTGATACCATTTAAACACTTTAGACATGTAACATGGTTTATAAAAATAAAAAGGAATTTAATAATATAACCTTTTATGTTTTCCTTGCATTTTGACTTTTTTTTGGGGGTTTTTTTTTTTTTTAATAGTAGGCAGAAGTAGAAATATTAACTGATAAATCTTGCCCCGTAGTTGTAGAAAACCAAATATACTTGCTGTTTGAAAGAACAGCTTAGTGGTGGTGGTCTGTTTGCTTGAAACTGTGCAGAGCATGCATAATAAAGTATCATCTAGGTTACTTTTATGCCCAAATTATTGACTTCTGCTATACTATCCAAATTTTTATTTATTTGCTTTCTATTAGACAAGGGAGATTCTCAAGGTCTGAAGGTAGGAGAATCTTTATTGTTATGATCTCCAGTACAATTCCTCTCTGGTTGCTCGGTTACATTTCTTATTAACCATGCCAGGAATGCAGAAAGATTCTCTCCGTTGCTTTGGGAATACCATGGTTTTGTGTTTTAACAAGGAGTAGACTGCTCTGGAGGGGCTCCTAGACAAGGGAAATCTCAAGGGGAGCATGAGAGACAGAGAAAATATTTGGACCAGGTACAGGATATGAAGGAGTTTTCCTTCCTTAAATCTTGTAATTGAATGACTGTTTTATCTCAACATTAGTCATGGCTGTCTGGGTTATTTCACTTATTTGCAGGCAAGATCCATACCTTCTCCTCCTTTTCACCAGTCCCTGGATGGCAATTTCTTCTGAAGTTATATGTATGTGCAGTTTAGATTTTAATGCCCCAGAACTTCTGGTGCCTTGAATAATATCCTAGCATTCAATATTGATTTTTTTTTCCTCGTGCTTATATCCTTTGATAAGAGGTACCAAGTACCTGTTTTAGCAGGTAAGGAAAGGTGATTTAAAAAAAAAAGCTTTTTCATGGCAGTTGTATTGGCTCAGTGCCAAATAAGTGTGTGTGTTACTGTGCCTTGCCAGTAAATTCTGACATAAGTCACAGGGTACACTAACAACTTAGTACATTCGACTTTGGTAGAAAGTTCTGTGTATTTTAACTAACAAGCTAACTCTGTCAAATGAATGATGCTAAGTGAGGCTCAAGACATGGACATGTGCCAGTTTAAAGTTTTCTTTTCAATTAGGTGTACAGTGAGTTTTTGTGTCCGAAAATCAGTGGAGTTCAATGGCTGTGACAGTGGCATCACATCAAGTAAGAGAAGGACACTGTGGCATAAGTAAGGTGCCTGCTGCGGCAAAGATGTGCTGTTAATTCTGCTTGTGTCAAGAACAGGATATTCGACTCCCCTGGACAGAATGCCACTCATCAATGTTTATAATAAAATTTCGAAGAGGAAAAATATAGTTTGGCTTTATATGAACAACATTTTCATTGCCTTCACTGACATAGGATCCATGTCTACATGTAAATGAAGAAAGAAAATATACTTTTCCAGCTTAAAAATAATTCAAAGTTATCTTGTAAATTGTAATATTTCTCTGAAAAATGATGGAAATTGCCCATATTTATTCTTTTGAAGTTAAGAGTTTAAGATGAAATAAAATTAAGATGCAAAACATCTGGCTTATATTTTTCCTCCCTCTTGAGTGCTTGTTGCACTTAAACACTCCAATTCTCTGTATATAGTCACACATTTTTCTTTGAAATTCTTCTTTGTAAGCATGTTTTTGCAGTAATATAACTATTAAGGTCTTACTGTTGTCCTACTCAGCACTATCCTGTTGCTGATGTGCCTGTTGAAATAGCATTCAGTTAATTGTTTACAATGATACAGTATATTGTAACCACCCCTCTCTTGTCCAAAATAATAATTTTAAATGTCATATACCACTACAATCTACCGAATGGAGCAGAATTATGGTATCTTATAGGACTGCCTAATGGAAGGGAAATCAAATATAATGAAATATTCAAAGTGTATGCTGCCTTATTTATATAGGTGCACCAATCAAGTAGACTAGTAGTTCCAAAATGGTATACGATCGATACTTCACTCCAGAAACTTCATCAATTTCCAGTTCGATTTCTGAAAAAATAAATAGGTTTCCAGCACAGACTGAGTTTAAGAATCTGCCTATACCACACACTGAAGTGCAGTGTAGGCATGAAAGTTGTCGTCTACAAGATAGTCCCCTCTGCTTAGTCTTTCCCTGGACTTCCTGGTGATGAAAATGGAGACTGCTTTTCAAAACTTCCGTGGATATGCTTCCTCAAGTGTTGATGGCATTTCTGAATGATTACTTGAAATAAATAGCAACCAAGCCGTTCCAGCTTAATTTCAAATTTATTGTAAACAAGTGAAAAAACAGAAATCATGTCAACAGATAGGCTGATAAAAAGCAAAGCAGACCAGGTTTATGATTTCTCGGATGGATTTTTCTCATTGCCTGCTACATAATCACATGATTTATAGATGTTAAGAGATGACTGCATGTTTTCTTTCTTTGATTCCCTCACAAAACATCAGTTCTCCTGGTTATATATCTCATTAATTCATTTTCCATGGGACCTGAGTTTGTCTTATTTTACGTTAATTTGTGCCATGAAGACAGAGTAGTCCATTTAGAGATGGCTCAGGGCTATCACACCAAGGCATGGCATTGCACAGCATACATTGGATATGACTAAGCTTGTCTGCCTGACTCGTCTTCTGGACTGCATCATCTCTCATTGAACAGTGAATTCATGTAATTATTTTGTGAAATTGCATATATCTGAGTTTCAGGTGTTTTGGTATCTGAGCTTCCATTTTGTCTCCACACAGTTACTTCATCTTAAACTGTGATAACAGTTAAAAGCCTGATTAAAGTCAAATAAAAGATCCAAAAGTGGTACATGTGAAAGCAGGAAAGATTAAGCTTGCCACAAATGTAATAGAAAGAAAAAGTTTAACAGAAAATAAAAGAAAAACAGAAAACTGTCTGTGCATATAAACCATAATCCAAAACCTGTGCAGTGAATGGGAGGACTTGCCATCACTGGTACTGAATCAAATCTACATGTCGTTCTACTGGTGACAACTGTAAATATTGTTGGAGTCAATGTAAACATAGACAGCTAACATTAGAGAACATTTCACTGTGAAATCCTCAGTGAACCAAAGAAACTTTCTGATTATTTAGAACTTAAAAATTTTGACTGTCCACCTTATTCTGATCAAAGCTTAACAGATGCAACCAGCATAAATGCCTACTCTTTGCATAGACATTTCTCTTCAACTAGAATGTATTTAATTTATGAACATACAGGAGAAAAGATGTACATGTAGAAATGTAATCCTCAGCTGAGAGAACTCTCAGGTAAGGCTTGGATTTGCTTTTCATGTCTGGGTTTCTCTCCTTATACTTACATTTAACTTTTCCCAGACATCATTCTTCTTCTTTAGGCTGCCCTCTGCCTCACTTTGTGGTCTCTATCTGCTCTGTTATTCTAGCACTGTACCTAATCCAGGATCTATCTGTGCAATGCTGAGTAACTGATCTCCCTTTAAATAACTTCTCAGTCCTCTGGTACTGTACTTTTTTGGTTGAGAAATCAACTAGAAAGTATCTGTGTAAATGAATGTATGTGTACACGTACTGTAAGCCTGATAAGTCTTATATAATTAAGAAAATATGCACCCATTTCTTATGCAGCATCTTTATACAGTTATTGTAATAAAAAGGACAAGAGAAAAAAAACTCTATTTTATTTTATTTTGGTTTGGTTTATTTATTTTATTTTATTTTGTTTTATTTTATTTTATTTTATTTTATTTTATTTTATTTTATTTTATTTTATTTTATTTTATTTTATTTATTTTATTTTATTTTGTTTTATTTTATTTTATTTTATTTTATTTTATTTTATTTTATTTTACCTTATTTTATTTTACCTTCTGTTATACAGTTTCAACTTCATCTTATTTTTCACACTGCACTCAAAGGAAGTATATTTGACAGTGCCCTTGAAAAGTCTTCAGAAAACAGACATAACTTAAGTTATTAACCCCCAAATAACAGAGTTTTAACCAAAAGTTTTCAAATAATACAGAAATTTTCCAAGCATATCATGCTGGACCCATATGTGTTAGCAGCAAGGAAGTCTGAGATGCCTAGTGTGTTTAAATTCCTTAAAAGCGGTTTTGAATGGGCTTAAGTGTGTTTTATTTTGTTTCCATTTTTTGGGAGGTAAAATGGCACTGAACACTATTCTTTTTTGCTTTTGATTAACTCTCTTAATGAAATGGTTTGCAAGAAGTAATAGTTTGGAGAGCTCAGCTGCCACACAGAGGAACACAGCAAAAGAAAGAGAAGTTTCAACTAAGTTTCTAGTGAGTTCATTTTCTTCAGTTTTCTCAGAAAGCTAACAAGCAGAACCACCTTTCTTCGAGACTTGATGATTAAACCCATTGCAACCAATGAAACAAGAGATAAATGAAAAATGAAGCTTCAGTCTAGAAAAAGCTCTCTGTAATGATCTACTGAAACAGCCTTCCTATGTCCACACACCCACATGCAAACGGTCTAAGGCCACCCACACCTCACACCTATGACAGCAAGAAGACTCCTACATGTAACACATGTGGTGGTGCAAAGTAGAAAGCTGAATCTATTTTTAAAGATTTTTTCCAGGATTATGATCTGCATCTGTAAATGCCAGTCTGCATCTGCTGTAAATATCTTTTCATTAGTCAGCCACCTGCTAGATAGAAAGTGTTGCACTAGCAATACAGCATCTGAGAATATACATGCAAAATTTGAGATCAGAAAGTGGCATTGAAGGAGACGGAGTCTGCCATGCAGAGAAGTTGTTATTTTGACATACACACAGATTG
The DNA here is from genome assembly GCF_964199755.1 of Larus michahellis. Lineage (NCBI taxonomy): Eukaryota > Metazoa > Chordata > Aves > Charadriiformes > Laridae > Larus > Larus michahellis. The sequence continues at coordinate 161,284,153 of NC_133896.1, forward strand.
GAGTAATTCTTTACGCAAATGTTCCTTGATGAACTTTTATTGCTATTCATTATCTTCTCTTGCTTGCGTACAGAGTGCAGACTTTCAGGCCAATGTCATTGGATTTACGAGGACTCTTCAGTACCATGGATCATAGTGTTCTGCCAGATCATCAGCTGGCCCTGGCAGAAATAAAAGGCCAATGGCTAAAGCAATTACTCTCAGAGAGAACAGACCGAACCCAAAACTGAGTAGTAGGCATTTTCATGCAGACACTTTCCTAACCGGGAAGAGTGTCATCTATAACCTTTTCTGTGCTAAATGCTAAACAGTCATTGCTGATGAGCTGTGGGATATCCAATACGGCATCAGAGTTTGTTATTACGAAAAGGAGACCAGGGCAAAATAATTTTAGCTCACTTACATAAACTTTGAAAAACAGCTTACATTTTGGAATGAATTACTTCACAGCAGCCAGCCAGTAAGAGTGGTTCAGAGGTGACAGGAATTTATAAATCCAAACTACAGAAAATACTTCAGTTTTATGAGTTTGTATATGTTTGAAAGAGAGTAAGGTTGCTACATCACAATTTGCTATGCCACCTTTAAAGGCTGGAAGAGAACGGATTGATTCCATGTGCCATTGAAATCCCTGAATCTTGAAATGCCACATCCATGCTGTGGGTAGTAAAAGAAATGGAGAGAAACACTCAACTTCACTGGAGCCAGGTCTGTCTTCAGAAAAGAATACAAATACAGCCTGTGCAGGTTCCTTTTGAACGACATTGGGAAGGTACTTTGGGATAAAAATATCTGACCCTAATAATACAAGTCATAAGCTTTGCAGAAAATCTAGCTGTTGAAATTGGCACTGCGTGTCTATTTAGGTCTGGAACCAAAATAGAAAGCACTGTCAGTTTTGAAGATTAAATTTAATCTGATGTCAATGACAGAACTGTAAGATTAGTGTGCATGTTAAAACTGACATGAATGAAAGATCGTAAGTGAAAACCTCTGTGTTCAGACACCAGAACTGTCTTCATTCAATCATACTATTCAAGAAGTCAGTGTGATATCTCACTGTCCTATTGCTATACTTTGGATATCTTCTTTTGATGTTCTATTCCAGTAAAGTTTTGTGTTCACATAACACTACAGGTTTTGCCTGGAGCTTCAGTACTATTGGAACAATTCATTTATGACTTCTCAGTCTGTGCTCTGATCTGTTGTAAATAGTTTCTTGGATTTCTCATGAAATTTTCAGTGGATTTATGATGCCCATACTTTTTGCTAGTATATCTTTCATACAAATAGCACTATAGCTTCTCAGATCCATACAGTGATTTGAAAATTCTTACCTTTGCACACACTCCTTTTTGACACTGTTCACAAAGGAAAAATATTAAAATACAGATTAAAAAATCACTTTCTCCATGCAGTTACTCTCAGTGGCTTATAATACCTCTTGGTAATTCCTATCTTAGTAAAAAAAAATAATATCAAATTTACATGAAAATAGGAAGAATGCAGAAGCATTTTACAGGCTGACAAAATCTGTCTTACCTTTAGAATCTCTTCGCTTACCAATCTGCCAAGCTGAAAAATTAATAAAAAATTGCCACACAGTTAATCTTCTTCAAGGCTATAAAGAACAGAGAACTTTTTTGCTGTTATTTAAACAACAAAAGTATGAAAGGGTTTTGCTGTTGTTGCAGTTCAATAGTAAACCTCTAAAAGTCAGCAGTGTCTCCATCACCAGCATAAAGGCTGATATCACAACCCAGCATGCACGATTGGGCCATCCAGATCATAGGAGCAGAAGGTCTGATAGAGGCAAAAGATGCGCCATTGGGCTGTGGCTGAGTGCAGGTGATATCTACAGCAATAAGTTAGACAGCATCAGGGAACTTTACAGGTACTAGTACTTGTGCCTAGTGTTATACAGTTAGAACAACCTTAAGACAATTTTGGTCCTTCACAACTAGCACGATCCCAAGCAACACCAAGGCTTAGCTCAAGAGTGATCACAGGCCAGATCCCACTTTCAAGATCCAGTTCACATTCAGAGGCTCTGTTTTGGAGGGAGACTGAGCAATCCAGCAGGGTATGAAAAGGTCGATGCCTGCTGGCCTCGAGGGCAGAGATCAGTCCCGGTATATTTAATAGTATAGACGTAGCCACAGTTTCTCTTCCTGTCTAGTTTCAGGAGCATTTAACAAAATAGGAATTACTAAAATGGTGATTCAAAGAGGAGAAGGAAGACCTTCAGGACAGAAAAAAGTGGAAAATACATTGCATCTTTCCTAGTCCCAGTGGAATTGTAATCTGAGTCACCATAAAAATCTAATTTGACAAACGCCCTTTTACTTGAGAGAGAAGAAACCAAGTGGTGTTGATGAAATTGAATGGAATCTCTTTAGAAATTCAGAGTACTTCAGTGAAGTATGTGCCTACAGTGGGTTGCTTGCAAATTGCATGAATGTATAGAAATGGAGATCTAGGAACTTAACTTATTTAGAAGATTCAAATAAAATCTGTTAATCAGGAGTCTGAAGATGCTTTTAGTTTCAGGAAAAATGACAAAAAAAGATACACAAAAGGCTTAAAAGAAATATAAAGACAGAAAATCCCCAAACGGTGGGAGATGATTTCAAGATCCAAATGGTGACCACCTCTCCTACGAAGACAGGCTGAGAGAGTTGGGGTTGTTCAGCCTGGAGAAGAGAAGTCTCTGGGGAGACCTTAGAGCAGTCTTTCCATTCTTAAAAGGGTCCTAAAGAAAAGCTGGAAAAGGACTCTTTATCAGGGAGTGTAGCAATAGGATGAGGGGGGATGGTTTTAAACTGAAAGAGGGTAGATTTAGATTAGATATTAGGAAGAAATTCTTTACTGTGAGGGTGGTGAGGCACTGGAACAGGTTGCCCAGGGAAGCTGTGGATGCCCCGGGCGTCCCTGGAAGTGTTCAAGGCCAGGCTGGATGGGGCTTTGAGCAGCCTGGTCTAGTGGGAGGTGTCCCTGCCCATGGCAGGGGGGCTGGAACTAGATGATCTTTAAGATCCCTTCCAACTCTAACCGTTCTATGATTCTATGATATCAGTAAAAACTACTAAGAAAGGACCAAAAACCAGAGAAGCAATTTCATCTGTAGTGAAATGCCTTTAGCAGATTCTTATAAAAGCAGTTAGGCCTGGCAACCTCAGTCAAACACAAGTTTGTGTTTGTCTGTACTGAATAAGAAACCATGGTAAATAAAATAAAATGACTAAATTAAGAAAACATAGAGTGGGTCTGCCCAAGTCAATTGATACACATCTTAGACATATTACCAGAAAATCTAATTAATATATGCTTCCATCTGTAGCATTATTTAGTCGAATCAATGAATGACACTATAGAAACCAAAATTGTCTTATGCTATTCCAAAACATCATAGTACTACATCTCTTTTGATCTTATATATCCATAATAAAACTATGGCCATAATTCAGTTTAAACAGTCTAAATAAGGGTCTGTAGATGTGTGATGATCCCTAGCAGTCGGAGGTTGAATAGACAGTGTATTTAACATAAATGTTTGGCTTTACAGAGAACAAATGTAGTAGTACAAATGAGATGTAGTTTGTTCTCTTTCAGCACATTACATGTCCCATAACAGAAATTATCATCTGTGCTTCTTCTATACTAATGTAACTATGAAATTTATTCAACACCACTAGATAAGACTATAGAAAACAAAAATGAATTCGTCTTATAATGTCACTATGTAAAATGGACAGAAAGTTTTCATACCAGAGCCACCACGAATTTGAATTTTTTGATTAATTGAAAGCTATGGTAAAAGGGTTGTTAAGACCCAGAACACACTTGCTCTCATGGTAGTTCAGGAAAATGAATCACATGTTTTAAGAAACTGGGGGTTGTCGTAGCTACAACATTCAATTACTGACTTGCCATTTCCAGATCAATGGCCTTGAGGGAAAGTAAGGTTAATTAAGCCTTAATTCACTCAAGATAAATTGACATTTTTGTGTCACAGCAGTAATTGTCTAAACAGAAAGCTTACTAGTAGTGGTGGGAGTTAATAAAAAAAATAATAATAAATTTATCAACTTTATTCCTTGTATCACTATTTAATAAAAGCTTCCCTATGTCTTACAAGTTTAAAATCCTGTAGGTATAGCAGCAGTCACAATACTTGCTTACAACCGTCATCTATAAAATATTCAGAAACATTTAATGATTCATTGTAAAATCATTCTAAATTGATTTAGAAATTAATATAAGTTTAGATGTAATTTCCATAGTTTGAGAGCACAAGGGAAAGACTAGCTTCAGCTTTACCCCTACAACTTGACTGTTTGCTAATGAATACAACTTTTGTGGGATACGAAGACAAAGTTGGATCATCACAGATAGAAGTAGAAAGAACTCTGAAATTATATTTGAGACCAAACACTAGTGAAAGAAGTTTCAGTGCACTTTGATTTTTGTGTTTAGTCAGAAAATTAGCTCCTTCATTTTTTAAAAACTGACACCACTCTAGTTGGGTGGACACTGTTGGGTATTCCAACGAGTATAGTATTATAGTAAGCAATCACTGTAAAAACAAAACAAAACAAAACAAAACAAGAAAGCATGAATTAAGTGCTTTACACCAATAGCATTCAAATAGTTATGTTAGCAATATTCCTTTGCTTTAGAAAAAAATCTTTTCTGCAGTATATGTAAAGGGTCATGGATATAATTTAAATTAATACATCTGGTTCTCTATTCTCCCTACCTTGTCACTGGCATCTGAAAAGTGTGGGTGAAAAATTCTAGGAGTCTGATTTAGCTGCAGTTCCACTTTTCATCATACAAATTTCAGGGCAAAGGCAAATCAGCTCCATTTTGCTTTACAGTCCGAGAAGACAAAAAGATGTCTCAATTTCTCTGACAATTTGTAACTTGCACCGTTACGATAGCCCAAATTTTATTATTCATCCTCTTCTGACCAATGATGTCATAAATACCACACAGACTATTAAAATTTCACACAGGATATATGAATCTTTAAGGACTGAATTCCATTTAGTGGTTTTAATTGCAGCATCTGTTCCCTTGCTGTAATGACATCAAAATTCATTACAACAGAGCATCATTACAATGCAAAAGAACATAATAACATCATTGCCATATAAAAGCCTTATAGCAAGCTAGATTTCCAACAAAGATGTGAAAGGAAAAATGATTGTTTTTTCAAGAATATCAATTTGATAGCAGTAATCTTTTTTCCCCCTTTTAATGAGCCTTTGACTATAACGGTATTTTTGTGTGTAGAAAGAAAATGTTTTGGGGTTTTGTTTGCTTGTTTGTTTTGTTTTATTTTAATTCTAAAACTATTCTAGCCAAAGTTTTCTTTAGTATGTGGAAGTATCTGGTGATCTTTAATTTACTTGATTTGAATTTAGGATCTTCTTGACTAATCTGGCATTCCAAATTTCTAAAACCATGTGATGCTATTTTTTGTAACAGTCTCTTCCTTGAATCACACATGCATTAGACATCAATCTTAACTGGCCTCTGCTTCTGAATCAAGTCTTTCATATAATTGAGAAGCAAGCAAAGTCACATCTTGAACTTGCTAGAACTGTGACTTCCAGTTCTCAGCGGCGGCGTGGACAACAGTGGGAAGCAAGAAATATGCTGCAGGCAACATTATTCTTTACTTGCCTGTCAGCCTGGACCATAGCAGTGGTGACAGTGACAGTTTCCTGAGGCTGAAAGTAATATCAGAGGATCTTGGAACAGTATGTTGCTAGTGAGCCACATGTTAGAGATTAGAGCTTTAAAGTCAACACTTAAAGGAAACCATATTTATTTTTGTTGCCTGTCTTTCCAAGATTGTTCTTTGTTTAAGAAAAACTGAGAAAAATATATGCAAATGGTTGAAATTTTAGCCATTATGCATTTATTCAGATCTTTCTTTCTCACAGTCTGAAGATGTTCACTGGAACGGTTTTGAGACCAAACCTTTAGTCTTAGCGAAACATTCACTTCCTCAGTCGTTATGTTCTCCCTTTATTGGAGTGAAATGGAAATTGAACCATGAAAATATTCGCTAACCTCTGTCACAGCCTCAGCCTGACAGAACTTCTGCCACATTCAAAATCATCACCACATGTCTGCATATATACATAAAAGGGAGGTTGGAGAGAAGTGGTTATTAAAATAAAAGGGTAGAAGGGTAGTACAAGAGCATTTGTATTTAAAACTGAGAACATTGAAGAAACTAAAAAAGAGGTGTTTCAGTAGGTTTAAGTGTTTCAAAAGAGACTGATGGTTTACAATTACCCCAAATCCATACTTTTCATAAGTTGTTTCGTTAGTATTATAACTATTTATCCAGACACATGCTAAAGCTTCTTAGGATCAGCTAAATATTAGTGTTTCTAGGCAACACTTGTCTTTATATTTACGCTCTACCTTTTCCCTATATCCAGCTGTGCTCCAGAAAGGACCTCCATATTAAAATCATGGTCCTCCTAAATTTCAGTAGTGCAGGGTTTCATCCTCATTCCTGAAAATAAAAAGGAGAAAATTTATTACTAGGTTATTTTCTACTGAGTGCCTCATATTTATCCTGAGACTAGCAAGCATTTCCTTTATTTAACTTTTGCTGAAGTGGAGGAGTCTGGACTGTTAGGATGGAAGAGTGCCAGGGTTGACAGAGCGTCCCTGGCAGGTGGTAATAGCCTGTTGTCATATGGAGGAAATCTGACTACTGTTCAGCCCCAGTCCAAATTGGCGATCTAAAATTAGGCATGAAAGTCACGGAAAATCCTAACAATGTGTAAGAGATGCATATCCTTCATGACAGATAAATGTGATTATTTAAAGCTTAAAGAATAAAATCTATATTTAATTCTACATTGTACACTCAGTCTCAATTCAGGAGCAAAACTGAGAGTCCTGATCCTGACACTTGAACTTTTTTAAACGAAAAAATAAAAAAAAAAAAAACAAAAATAAAAAACAAAAAACAGAATAATGGAGAAGCCTTGGTCTCTTTTCCCTTTGTTTCCTGGTCAAGATCTCGCATGCCCTTCCTTATAATTAGTTTTCAGTTGGGTTAAATCCCACCCCCCAATGAAAAATTAAAAATGTGAGGCTGAAAATTGGGTGGAAGCACTCCTTTGGGAGCCAGCATTACCTCTCAAGCCCTGAAAGAGTACAGGCATTGCAACATCTCTGAGGCTGACCACAGATTTCTAGCCTGAATTGGGCAATTCATGAAATCTCTCTGGCTCAGACACAGAAGGAGAAGGCCTCTGAATAACTCTGGGACATAGGCCTTTGTGCCCCAGGGTACACTCTCATGGCAATTTAGAGTGAAATAGAACAAGGTGATTGCAGTCCTGCTCTAACTTCCTCTCCCAACCTTCCATTTGCCTTAACCGTGGTTTGACAATGAGTTGAAGACTGCAGTAGTGACAGAACTGGATGAAACAATCTGTCTGTAAACTGAGTCTGCAAAATGTGATTTGTTTTCTGTCTGGGTATCTTTCTGAACCAGCTCATTTAGTGTCTGACATACATCTGGTTGAGGCACAAGGGAATGGTGTTGCCAGGTAGAGCTGGAGAAGGAATGTGACTGCAGAAGGCGCAACTTAGACTGGTTTATACAAGAATGTGTTTTTAATGCTTTTGTATATAAAATGGTATGATGCCTGCTTATCAAGATTGCTGTAAGAACCAGTTCATGCATCACCAGTGATGCACTTCGAGACCTCAAGATGGAAAGCAACATATCTGGAAAGCATTCTTTCCAATTGTATTTTATTGAAGTTGTTACTTTATCACAAAACCCTGAGAGTCTCAAACCTTTGTTCACATTTATAGCAATCTATTTCAGGAAAAATAACAGACAAACACATGACACATCACTACAAAACCAAACAGAATAAATCACATTCTAAAGGAGACTGCACTGAAATGATCTTATTTTGAACCTTGTCCCTTGATTTTTGCAGCTTTGTTAGCTCCAGCATACAGAGTAGTTTGAATTTCCCTGTGGCTCAGGGGTGCCTTTTAGCAGTTTTTTTTTTTAGGTTCTGTCTTCATTGAAAGTCTAATGGGTGAACAGCAGTTAGCATAGGACCTAAATATCACAAGCCCACAGGGGCAAATGACTCACTACAACTATAGTAAAAAGGTACTTAGGGAAAGAATGACAGGCTCTTCCTAAAGAATGTCAATAATGCTTATTACAGCCACACTATCTCACTGAACTTTTTCTTTATTTGTTTTGCTTGCATTCTGGGATGTAGAAAAGGTTAAGGGAGAGACTGCAAGCTTTGGTCATTTAACATGTTATGTTAAATAAATAAATAAATGTTAAGAGTCTAAGATATTCCTGAGAGTTCAGATCTCCTATTGTGGCCTGTGCCTGCATTTTTCAGTGTCTACTGTGTTTTTAATACTCCCATTATTTTACGTGCAGCTTCAGCCATTTTTAAGCACTTTGATTTCTGAACCAGTGGAAACGCCTTCAAGGTGTCTTTAGATGAGCAATGAAAACCCCAAAGAATTCATGATTCTTACTGACATGAAAAAAAATGAGGGTTCCTGACTAGTCTCCGCAGCAGACAGGAACTGTATTCTGGATCTAGCTTCACAAATGCACGGAGTGGGATCAAAGGCAGGTGAACTGACAGGGCCCTCCTTGGACAACAGTCATTGAGGAAAGAAAGCCACTAAAGAAGCAGCAATCAAAGAAGAAGCCTTTGGAAAAGCAAGCTGACCCATTGCTCCTTCAGCTTTTATACTGAGCATGGCAGATAAGGATGGAATATCCTATTGGTCAGTTTTGTGTCACTTGATCTGTTCACTCCTCCCCACAGGTGCAACCCCTCCATGGGTCAAACAACCAAGTCAGATGACCCTTGTTGCCACAGCAACAAGTAAGAGCAAGAGGCTCTCTCACCACAGGAAGTTGGCTCTGTTCCACACCAAACCAGAACAGGACAAAATTTATGTTCTTCTCAGAATCAATTTTTTTCTTACTCATAATGTTCTTATATTCATGTAGAAGTTCAAAAGTAAAGCTTACGTAGTTTACATTCATAACAGAATATCTAGATACTGTTCCTTGAACACCCACAGACATGGTTTAGAAGAACCACAAGTTGTTCCAGCTGGAAGTGAAATGTTAATAGGATTTAACAAATTGTTCGACACTACCTTCCACTCAGCCAATGTCCTGGTTCACTGAAAGTGGAGTTTTGTCATTACTCTCTACCAAAGAACGTGAAATTAATGACCAAAATGGAACACAATTTAAGATGAAAAAATTTTATCAAAGAAATTCTCTGTAGAAGGAAGTGCCTAAAAAGGAAGACAGCAAAAGTTCTTTTTCAACCTTGTAGCAACAAACTGGGATGAACTGAGAGGCAGTGTGAGAAAAAAATTTGCTTTGTAACATTTACATGTACCTACTTATATCCTGATCAGTAAGAAATTGCTGGGACACTGTTCCTTATAGAAGATTCTATTTGTTACAACAATATTGGAAATGAATATTACAAACATGACTGTAAGAGTAATATTACTGATTTCATGTAATGGCCAAATCAGTTCAGTATTTCATGTGATGTCTGAGAAGAGCAGTCAAATAGTACAATGCCTAAGCTTGCAAATATTTCACATGATGTCTGAAACTTTTAATTAATTTGTGAAGACAACGACGAAAGTAATTTCATGAATCAAATAAGAATTTTCAAATAATGTTTTCATGGTATGGTCTATCATATACGCCAAATGCCTGTGAGCTCACAATAGAGAAATGATAAAAAAATTACAAGATAAATGAACAATGCTATGAAAATAAATAAATTTAAAAATCATGGGAAAAATAGTGCAATTGAATACAATGAAATAATTGCTGCTCTTTTGCCCTGTTTTGGAATATCTATGCATGAGCTTAATTGAACTATTTTATTTCAATTTACAATATTAGAGCTTAGAATTCACATATCATATTTGAAAAATACCTGGAAACGGGGACTGTGTAGGTATTAAGGCAACAACTACTGCCATTTCTTGTCTATTGCGGGATAAGCAATAACATCAGGAGCCTTGTTGGACTGGCTTAGAACAAACACCACCCCCAACACACACACAATTCAGTCTTCTTTTCTTTTTTTTTTAATATCTGTAAATAAATTTGACAATCATGAAGAAAAAAGAGAGACCTGTCATATAAATAACTGTTATGCAATCTAAATATTATTTCCATCTTTTCTTAATGGTGGTCATTTTACAGTAGACTGGAGTGGTCATTGAAAATAGTATTCCAATATTCCAATGTGTAGTAATTAGTGTAATTCATTTATGTTGAAGCTTGCTTTATCTTATGGAAAGCCACAGTGACAGTAGAGAAATATGTTGAAGTAACCCAGATACTCTGCTAAAGCAATTTCAGTCTCAGAAGGCTGTTAGTATAACTGGGATTGTTATTCTCTACTTGATCATGAGTCTCACCTTGCAGATACTCCTTTAGCAATGAGAGAGCAGAGATTAAATTGGCAGAGAAATAGGAAGAAAAACAATCAATGAATTAAAAAAAAAAAACAAAAAAACAACTTGTGCTTTTTAATAAATGTGCTAAAAACATAGCGCCACTGAAAATTCAGAAATGAAAAGGCTGTATCTAATTACTTTGAGTGGGTGAGCTGAAGAATGGAGAAAAAAATTACAGAATGCATTTTGCGTTCAGGTAAAATTGTTGATGTTTATGTGCTTAAAGGCACTTTGAATTTCCTCTGTCAATTTTTGTTACTAAAAGTTTAACCATTTGTGTCTGTATAAAAATGAAGTAGAACTTGGCCTTTTAGGGTTGCTTTAACGTATTTTTGACGTTTAAGTGTTGGACTACAGAGAATTAGCATGGTAATAGCTGAGATTTGGAAATAAGATAATGAGTGCTTTGGTACCAAATAGAATAAACTTTGGAGAATGATGAGTGATAAGAAGTGAAGGAAATCAGAAGGCATGAGAACTGGACTGTGAATGCAGAAAGTCTATTATTGTACAGTCCGTCTTCAGAGACTGTAGGGTGCTTTTAAATAGGTCCATGAGAGACAAGTAACCAAACCGGAGTCTATTGTTACAGGCTTCAAATTACCTTTGGAGTTCGCATTTCTGTAAGAAAAGAAATCAGGGGTTCACAAGCTGAAGTTATACATAAAAGTCTTACATTTTGCAATCAACCAAATGATATGGTTGGTTCTTGTGCTTTTTTGACAGGTGATACTGAAGACCTAAGGAAAAAAATGCAGTAAATTTATTAAAATGCTGGGATTTTTACTATTCCCTTCTACACTGGAAAACACTTTTAATACTTCTAGCATAAAGTATAATTGCTTTTGCATTAAACTGTCACAGTCCTGCTTTTCAGGTATACCATAACTGTAATAGCAAGATGCATTTGCTTAAAATCCTGGTAAATTATGCTAAAGTTTCCCCCAAAATATATTTATTTCTGCAGTGCTCCACTATTGCAAATCACTTTTAAAAAATAGTTAATACCTTTACTGCTTTTGAAGTATATTTCTGAACGAGTGTGTTATAATGCAGGCCTAATACTGCAAGTGAATAGGTAATACAGGTCTATGATTCTGTCAGTAAAAGCATAACACAAAGGAGGTGTCATGTTTGTTGATTTAACTCTGCTAGCTTTAGCAGAATTATGCTAGAAAATTGGACTATGTAAATATGCCAAGACATCAGTTATACATAAAAGGCAACAATACAGTTGAAGACTTTGGGTAGATGACCGATATCTCAGCAAATTTATAGATAAAATATACTTAAATTGGTAATGTAGTTTCAAAAAAATCAGGAGGAACCCTCTACTGCTCTGTCTTTCGACAGTGTGGCAAGATCATTCCTGTGCTCTTGTCTCTTAAGCACTTTCTTTGGGGGCCTTAGGACTTTAATTTTCCAGGATTATTATTCAAATACTGCATGAAATTCTATCTGTGAGCTAACCATCAAGCAAGAGACAAAGTCAAATTGTCTTTGTGTCCTTCTTCTTTCCCCCAATTCCTCCAGCAAATCCACTATCGTATGGATCCATCTCTGAACTACTTGGTAACCGGTAAACAGACATGAATCACTTGCAACTCTTTGGATGGAGTCTTTACCAGTAAGTACTCAGCAATTCAAGAGTTATGAGGTCAGTTATGCCCACATGCATTTAATCATCAAATTTGTAAAAAATTAAGCATTGTGAGACTGTTCTGACCCTGTGGAGAAGAAGTGTGAATCTTGTAGCTATGCAATACCACCTGCCACGCAATTCCTACAGTAGCTTTCAAAGTGAGAGAGAGGTGACTGTGGCCCTGTTTTGCTTTTTGTTGGCCTAAGCATACCTGTTGAAGTACTTTTGGTTTCTCAGGTGCTTTTAAGTGCTAAACTACAATATGATTTATAGCTATGTTGTCTGTCTTCCTCTGAGGAATCTGCCCCTAAACCACAGCCTGAAGAAGGCTTCTGCATTCGTTTAATTTGAATGGGTTTTGAGAAGTTCCAGATGGCCCCAGAAAGCAAGAGTGGCTTTTCTCCCAGTGCTGTGAAACATGACTGTACCTAATCTCAGCTAATGTTGTTAAGAAAGTTTCCTTGGGTACCGTGCTTTCACTATGCATACTATGCACATGTAAGAAGAATTTGGCCTGAAAGAAGAATTTGTCCTTCATTTGAAAGTGTTTTCTTTCTCTGACTTCAATCTTCCTGGAATTCTCTTAAGTATTGGTTGCTTTTCAGAATTTATGCCTTGCTGACAGTCTTTCTAGGTGAGACAGTATTGTTTGCATGTGATAACCAATAAAAGGTTATACACCTGACAACATTAAACCATAAAGGGGAAGGATGTAGGTTTTTATTGAATAAGTCCTTTCATTTATATCAGATACATCCTCTGGAACCATGCCCAACCTCCTTGAAGGTCCTCTGAAATTAATATTCCTCCTGCAAACATCTGTAGTGGATAGGCTCCTGCAGATTATGAACCATATAAAATACAGAGGACTTTGATGGCTTTGTCCATTCTGGGTTAGAAACTCCTAGACAGTGCTATTATGCATTCTACTGCCTGTATTTCAGGCGATAGATGAAAAACAAGAAGAGAATGTAAATGATCTCGCTGAAATTATCATGGCCATCATGATAATCCCATTTACCTAATGGTTGAAAATTAAATAACAAGCTCGCAGTGCTGCTGAGTCCATGTGTCCATGATCTCTGGAATGTTTTCAGTTTTATATGAAGGCTGTGGAAGTCTCATTAGCAAAATTAGTCACAAGTTTCTGCTTTGTCTAGGTGTTCTTCTGACAACAAGTTCTGCCTTCTCCCCACAAGTTTAGGTTTTTGAGCTCCTTTATCATAATGTCTTTAAAATGAACTACTTCTCACACACAAAAGAATATGTAAGGAAGTAGGAAATATCTAAATTAATATCACAGGAAGACAGAGATCTGCAAAAAGTTCTGATTTCTCCTTATGTTTTTAAATTAAACCCATCTGTGGTGAAGAAATAGGGAATGTTATTTAGTGTCAAAGGATATTGTTCAAGAAAATGGTGGATAGTGAAAGCAAGGCTTGTTACATTAGCTGGAACTGTGCCTGAATTAGAGCTTACCCTACAGGACTAACTGAATATCACAGAGCTACAGGTAGATACTGCAATCTTTGAATATGTAAAAGGGCATCGCTGTTACTCATATAGTAACATCCAAATTAGAGTGTCAGCAACCATCAGTTTTGCCACTAATGTCTTACTAATTGGCCGTACAAAACAAAGGAAAGCAAAACAAAACAACTAAGTTCAAAAAAAGTAAACTTTTTCCTTTATATACTGGTTTTATTGTCTACATTTGCGGAGACATGAGTGAGGTAATAAAAATGGATTTTTTTCTTTAAAGTAAGCTCATTTAAAACTCTTGTTTACTTTGCTCTTAATCTATCATAATACTCTAAGAATCCTTATAAGACTACATAAACTATTTGGTGTCTTAAGGGAATAGTAGTTGAGTATGAGTTTTTCTCAAAGTTATTAGTTCAAATTTATCATAGGTTCATAATAAACCCTAACTCTTTCCCAGGCTTTTTAGGTCTTTGGCCTTTAGAAAAGAAATCATCAGTCCTACAATGGTTCCTACTGCAGCATATGGATATGTCTTTAGTGACTTGCATGGCACAAGGAGAGAGGGGCTGGGGTGTGATTTCCCATGTTCCGTCATGGCTTTAAGACCGCACAACCACATCACATATTTGTCAGAAATGAACTTCATGCCAATTGTGAGTACCGGGTATACAGCCATGAGGACACCCACAAGCTCCAATAACCCTGCCCAGCCTCACCTTGGACCCCTGCCCATGGCTCAGAAACACTATTGCAGCTTAGCCTGGGGCACCCAGTCAAAGTCTGAGACACACCATAGGCAGGTCAGCAGCCAGCCTCGTCCCCTGCTGCTGCTGACTTGGATAGACAACCCGGCATAACCTGTGACCTAATCCCTACCCTTGCCTTTACCTGCTGGTTGTAGGCCTGTAGTGGGATCTGTTACCATCACCGTCACTGTCCTGTCATTGCTTCCCCTGTGCAGGTGCTATGGGACTGTGCACTGCCAGGGTGGGGTTGCTCTCCTGCTTGAGAATGAGTCAGCTTGTTTCAGCCCCCAGCTCATCACCCTTTGTGGAGCATCCCTACTCTGGCTCCTTCTTGATGGGAGGCACCTACCACATGTCTACATCTACGAGGTGTTAGGACACAGATATTTTTTTCCAACTGTCCCACATCAACTTGCCATTGCTAAAAAAGTCCTGAACATGTGTAGAACACTAGATGCTGGATGGATGTGCATCCTATTTGCCCTGGGGTGCTCTACCTAGAGTTTTGGTATGTGACTTATGTTTGGTACTAGTGGGAGAGGAACAGCCTTGAACACACCAGTCATCACCTCAGTGCATACCACGCGACTAACTACAGATATGAGATAAAACCATCCCAAAAAGAACCTTTCTAATTTGCTAACATAGGCAGACTTGTGAGGTCCCATCATGAAGGCAGTCCAAAATTGTAACTGTCATCACAGCAGTTAAGACAATGATGAAGAAGCACACATAACAAAGTGTGATCTGATTCTTTGACATAGGAGGTGAAGAACTTATCAAGGAAAAATGTGTGGCTTTAGATGTGAACAGATGTAGAAGTTAGATGTGCTAAGGTCCACCTTCCTGTAATTTAAATGAGACTATACCCTGTGCCCCATGATGGGATGCCCTATGATACTGCTTTTCCACTAGCATGCACTTTGAGGGATAAAATAAAGGGTATATTTTGCAGTCAAAACCTGTTCATTCAAACTACAAGTTTATCAATGAAAATGCATACTGCTACTTAAGTATCTCTTATTCCTACAGAATGAATATCAAATTGCCCTGCTTACTTGAACCTTCGCAGCTCCACATAAATTCTAAGAGGGTTCAGTTACAAGGGACAAGGTTGAGTTTTCAGTAAGTCTTCCACTCTAATGTGCACATTCCTGCACACACTTACTTCATCATAGCAGGCTATGCAACACAGTACCCAGCTGAATAAAAGAGACCTTGAGATGAAGGAATAAAATGGTTGTATGAATACTTTGGCAAATATGTGCACAGCCACCTGACTACATGATCTATGAGCACACTTCATACAATTCTGATAATGCATCTGTCTTCAACCACCCACAGAGATTTTCTGAGGTGAGCTGCATTTTGTATCTTTTTGTTTAACAAAGATCACACAGTAGTCAACATACTATCACAATCATGAGACTAAATCAATGTGTGTCTGACCTCCCAATGCCTATCCTTTAGCTTATTATAAACAGCAAAGAAAGATGTGAAGCTGGAGCAGTGTGAGATGGTCTATTCACACTGTGCTCTTTTATACAGCATCTTCACCTGCTGTTGTATGATTTTCCTTAGAGTGGTGATAGTGTTAGACGTAGAAAAAAACTTAAACTATTTAGTCACTTGATAAAAGCCTACAAAATTCTAGAACAGAGCAGTCTCACAATGCAGACAAAACTTGTAAAAAAAACCCAAAACAACAGTATAAAAGAAGGCAAAGCACAAAGTCAGTCATCTGATCTGCCTTGCCAATCCTTTAAGTAACATATAGAAAAAATTATTAAAATCTAATATTGAAAGGGAATTGATGTTTTTACTGTGACATTTACAGATAGTTTCAACTTCATAGGTCTGGTTGTGAAAGGAATCTCTAGAGAGGGATAGTCTTGATACGAGAGAAAAGCAGCCATTCCTTTATAAAGTATAAACCCTTTTAAGGTTTTTTGGTTGTGTCTAGACTTACCTGTTCAGGTACACTATGTAAAGCCTCAAGTAACCTTCCTCCTCCCCCTCCCTTTCCACCCACCCCTCTCCCACCCTCGACTAAGCATAACTGAGACTGTACCGTCTAACCTTATAGAATCACAGAGTGTCTGAGGTTGGAAGGGACCTTTGGAGGTCATTTGGTCTAACCTCTCTGTTCAAGTAGGGTGACCTAGAGTGTTTCCTGATGCTCTGATGGAACCTCTTGTGTTTCAGTTTTGCCTATTGCTGCTTGTCCTGTCACTGGGCACCACTAAAAAGTGTCTGGCTCCATTGTCTCTGCACCCTCCCTTCAGGTTTTTATATACATTAACAAGATCCCCTTGAGCCTTGCCTTCTTTTCTCTTCTCAGGAGAAGGTAAGGTCAGCCTTACCTCTGTGCCCAGTAAGAACATGGAACAGATTGTCCTGGAAGATATGTCAAAACATATGGAAGTCATGGAAGTGACTAGAGACAGTCAATATGTCTTCACCTAGGGGAAATTGCGCCTGATTAATCTAGTGGTGATCTACAATGGAGTGACTGCATCAGTGGACAAGTGGAGAGCTATGGATATCATCTACCTGGATTTCTGTAAGGCCTTTGATATGATCCTCTACAATGTTCTTGTTGCTAAATTGGAAAGATATTTGTTTGATGGATGAACTGTTAGATGAATGAGGAATTGGATGGATGGTTGCATACAAAGAGTTACACTCAATGGCTGAATGTCCAAGCGGAAACCAGTGACAAGTGCTGCCCCTCAAGGGTCCGTACTGGGACCAATACTATTTAATGTCTTGATCAATGAGACAGAGTGGGACTGAGTGCACCCTCAGCAAATTTGAAGATGACACCAAGCTAAGTGGTGCAGTTAGTTCGATAGAGTGAAGAGATGCCATTAAAAGGGATCTTGGCAGGTTTGAGGAGTAAATCTGTGTGAAAACATCATGATGTTCAACAAGGCCAACTGCAAGGTTCTGCACCTTGGTTGGGGCAATCCCCAATAACACTACAGACTGGGGGATGAAGGAGTTGAGAGCAGCCCTGCAGAGAAGGACTTGGGGATACTGGTGGATGAAAAATTGGACGTGGCCAGCAATGTGTGCTTGCAGCCCAGAAAGCCAACCATATTCTGGGCTGCATAAAAGGAATCGTGGCCAGCACATCAAGGGAGGTGATTCCTCCTCTCTAGTCAACTCTCATGAGACCTCACCTGGGGTACTGCATCCAGTGCTGGGGTCCCCAGTACAAGGCAGACATGGACCTGTTAAAGCAGGTCCACAGGAGAGCCATGAAAATTGTTAGAGGGTTGAAACATCTCTCCTGTGAAGAAAGGCTGAGTGATCTGGGAGTTGTTCAGCCTTGAGAAGAGAAGGCTCTGGGGAGGCCTTATTGCTGTATTTCAATACTTAAAGCGGGCTTGTAAGAAAGATGGAGAGAAACATTTTACCAGGGCCTTTAGTGACAGGGCAAGGGGCAGTGATGAGACAGGTTGCCCAGAGAAGTTGTGGATGCCCTATCATTGGAAATGTTCAAGGTCAGGTTAGACATGGATCTCAGCACTCTGATCTAGTGCAAGATGTCCCTGTCCATGGCAGGGGAGTTGAATTAGATCATCTTTAAAGGTCCCTTCCAACTCAAACCATTCTACAATTCTGTGATTCTATGATTCTATGTTAAACATGATTGGACCCAGTATCAACCTTTGGAGTACACTGAGATAGTACATAGTTAAACATCTTGTCTATGAGTATCTTATGGGAGATGGTGTCAAAGACCTTACTGAAGTCCAGGTAGATAATATCCATTGCTCCTCTTTCATCTACTAGGCCAGTCATTTCATCATAGAAGTTTCTCAAGTTTGTAAAGCATGGCTTCCCCTTGGTAAATCTATGCTGACTACTCCTGATTAATTTTGTCCTTGGTGTGCCTGTAAATGGTGTCCAGGATTCGTTGCTCTGACACGTTCCCAAGAATCAAGTTTGGGTTAGCTGGCCTGTAGTTCCCTGGGTCCTCCTTCTTGCTCTTCTTGAAGATAGGAGTGACATTTTCTTTCCTCCAGTCTTCAGGAACTTCTTCCAATTGCCATGATTGATCAAAGATTATCAAGAGTGGCCTCACAATTACATCTGCGAGCGAGCTCAACACTCATGGGTGCATCCCATCAAGGCCCATGGACTTATGTATGTCCAGTTTGCTTAACTGTTCCCGGACTTGATCCTCTTCCAACAACGGTACATCTTCCTTTCTCCAGATTTTCCCCCTGGTCTCTGGTCTTCCTAGTAAAGACTGAGGTCTCCAGAATTTCCTTTCTATGAGAATAATTGTGAGGGTGAGAAGGAGGCTGAACTCTCTCAGGTCTAATTCTCACACCAAGGCTGAGATTTGCCTAAAACACAAGTATAGGAAATGGGAAATACTCCTGGGTGCCCTAAACTGGATGTACAGCCTAAACTAGATGTACAGCCTAAACTAGATGTACAGCCATATTGATACTACCCGTATTCTGTCTGTTGTTTTCATGATCATATCCATTCCTCTTTGAGTCATTTTGCACAAGTTGTGTCACTGGAAACAAAGCAACAAATTGAGTTTGGGGTTTTTTTTGTTTTTTGTTTTTTTTTTTTCTGCATGATTATTTTGTTTTCAGTGACAAGAGAACTAAGCCAAGTCTTTAATATGTTAATTTCTTTTTTTCCCATGCTCTCTTAGCAGTGTTCCCCTAAACTTTGACAAATTCTCTCTAGTGTTCCTCTACATTTCCTGCTGTTTTCAGGACTCTCAGTAACTGTTTCTCAGCACTTTCATCACTCATGTTAATTGGATATTTTTTGTCTGCCTCTCTTACAATACTTTCTATGAATGGTCTTTTTGTGAACAAGATTCTTACAAAAAGCTCTGAAGAATGGATGGCTTAATCTATGTACTTAATATACTCTTCAGGAGAGGATAATGGCATTGATAATCTGTTATCACCAGTACCTTTATGACAATTTTTATGAGATAGTCCAAAACATGATGATACTTAATCTCCCACAAACAGCTGGCAAGAAGACAGCATGATGAGTTTGCACTGCCAAGGTGCAAAGGATGTATTACTTTCCAGAGAAAGACAGAATTCACTTCCTTTTGTTATTTTAAATAGTACTGTCAAAAGATTTGAACAGGTAGCAGGCAATGTTTATGTCATAAGGAATAAAAGAAAAAAAAATCAGAACTTTTTTTTTGGTCATGTCTCAGACATACTGCTTCAAACTTTTTTGTCAGCTTATTACCAGCTGTTAAAGGATAAACTTTTCATGATCCTCAGTTGTCATGCACTAGAAGTCAAATACTAATTTTGTTTTTTTCAGTGTTTGGTTTACATTTAGACTGTTTATCTGTTTCACTAGAGGTATTCTTTTTCCTGTTTTTTTTTGTTGCTTTTTTTTTTCTTTCTCTTTTTTTGTAGATTTTTAGAAGGGAAGATGTTCAATGGTTTAAAATTTCATGAAGTAATACTAAAAAGGCTTAACTTTCATATAAACAAGTGCAGCTGTGTTGACTGTAATATCATGTTCCTCACTATAATGTGATTTTCATTGTCTTGTGGTAGGTTTGCCTGGTTTTGTTTTATTTACCTTTGACATTCCAGTATTTTCTACGTTACTTGATAATCTCAAATTGTCTCAGAAATTCAACTTTTTTTTTTTTTGAAGGAAGACATTTATTTAAATTATTACAGCAAATATGAATGTCTTCATCTAAACAAAGGTTTCACACTGTATTAAAATATTAATTTACTGAATTATTGAATATATTTAATATTATCAACAAAAAGCATTTAATTAGAAACCCTTCAAACAGGTTTAGGGTTTTATCATGTACGTGGCAAGAAACTCCAATGAAATAATGACCTAGGGATACACTGATAAGAATTTATATTAGACTTTCAGTACTGCAGTGAGTGCTACATGATTTTAACAGCTTTCTAATAGCGCCAGTTTTTTGGTTTTGTTTTTTGGCACTGCAGTGCCAATTTCTGTTATCAGGATTCAGCATTGAAACAGAAGGTAACTTCTATCTTGGAACTTTTTTCAACTCATTGTTTAGTGTGCATTTGTTTTGTTTCATTTTCAAGGAAAAAACACAAGATCAGAACTGTCACCAACTTTTGGTAATCTTAGTAGACTTAATTAGATAAAGAGAATAGACTATTTCAATTGGAAGGGATCTACAGGGACCATCTAGTCCAACTGCCTGACTGTTTCAGGGCTGGCCAAAAGTTAAAGCCTGTCATTAAGGGCATTGTCCAAATGCCTCTTAAACACTGACAGGCCTGGGGCATCGACCACCTCTTTATAGGAAGCCTGTTCCAGTGGTCGACCACCCTCTTGGTAAACAAATACTTCCTAATGTACAGTCTAAACCTTGCCTGGAGTAGCTTTGAACCATTCCCGTGTGTCCTGCCACTGAATACCAGGGAGAAGAGATCAGCATCTCCCTCTCCACTTCCCCTCCTCAGGTCACCCCTCAGCCTCCTTTTCTCCAAACTTGATGAGCCCAAAGTCCTTAGCTGCTCCTCCTAGGACATTCCTTCCAGCCCTTTCACCAGATTTGTTGCCCTCCTCTGGGTGTATTTGAGTACTTTAACAATCTTCTCAAATTGTGGGGCCCAGAACTGCACACAGTACTCCAGATGAGGCCACACTAGTGCTGAATACAGCAGGATAATCAGCTGTTTTGACTGGATGGTGAAGCTGTGTGTGATGTTTACTCTCTTGGCCGCCAGGTCACACTGCTGGCTCCTGTGGAGCCTGCTGTCGACCAGCACCCCCAGAGCGGAGCAGGGGGGGACAATCAACTCCCTTGGTATGCTGGCCAGGTGGGGTACTCATGAAAATGATGTACTCCAGGTGGGGTCTCATGGGAGTGGAGTGGAGGGGCAGAATCACCTCCTGTTGGTTATGCTTCCTTTTATGCAGCCCAGGATACGGTTGGCTTTCTGGGCTGCAAGCACACATTGCTGGCTCATGTCCAATTTTTCATCCACAAGTATCCCCAAGTCCTTCTCTGTGGGGCTGCTTTCAGCCCATGCATCCCCCATAAATGTGTCGGAATTCACTGGAACATCCAATGACAACAGAGAAGAAAGGCATATTCACTGGATTTTTTGATGGTCTTAACTACTCCAGACTGCGCTGCTTACTGTAGAGGAGTTGAGGGCATTACCACTGGTTGTTCTTTCTGTTATTCAGATGGCTGATGACAGTCACAATCCACTATAACAGACTACACAGTAAGTGAATATTTTCATCCTTAAGAGGTAACTGCATAAAAGACAAGTGACAAAAGAGAGATAAGACTATGCAACAATCAAAGATAAAGTTGACAAACAGAAGCATATGAAATTGTTTTCTTTTTCTTTCTTTCTCTCTCTTGTTTCCTCTTTCTTTCTCTCCTTTTCTCTGCTTCTCCTTCCTTCCTCCCTTCCCACTCCTTAGCTACACTATACGTGTTTATGTATTAATGCTCTAGGCCAGAGAACAAGTGATTTAGCCCCCTCGGGTGAAAACTGTATGTACAAATCTAGGTTTTCTACGATCAGTTCGAGCAGATAGTCTGCTAAAACATCACTGTGTATATAGAACTAAGACAGCTATATTTGTACTGTACTCTTTTAAAGTATAACTAAAAACTTTTTCACTGAAAATTAAGAGATTTTTACACTTGTTTCAGTCTGACTGTAAAGATTTTAAGACCTAGAGCTTCCAAAGTGGACAGCTTTTCATTAGTGATAGAAGATTATTTTCCATAAGAAAACAAACAAAAAAACCCCACATCTGCATACAGATTTTCACTTACGTATTCATACACATCACATACCATTTATAAACTATAAATGATAATTATCATGACAGAATCCTACATCAAAATTTTTTATATCTGTTTTCTTATATGAGGAAAGGAACAAAACTTTGAGAGATTATACTGTCTGTGACTATGTAGGAAAAAGTCTAGAATTCTATTTCTTCTATTTAGAAAGTATTGTGTATAGCCTATACCCTTATAATGCATTTCTCTCTTACAATAAAAAGAAGAAAAAAAAATAGAGAAACTGAATAACCTCACCTTGATAAGATCTGATCAGCCAGACGGGGCAGAAGTGTGACCATATCTAATATGTAATCTCAGCCATCTTGACAGTTAGATACAGTTTAGAAATAGGGCTACATAGCGACTTTGAACCAGCCTGATCAAAATTCCTTACAGTGGAGAGTACATTGAAATGCTGTACCTCCTGTCATTGCTTCAGAAGCAAGTTCAGTCTGACTTCCCTTCTAATAAGCCTTGG
Source organism: Larus michahellis (assembly GCF_964199755.1). NCBI lineage: Eukaryota > Metazoa > Chordata > Aves > Charadriiformes > Laridae > Larus > Larus michahellis. Next base: position 161,306,871 of record NC_133896.1, read on the forward strand.
CACAGCACCATGAAAGAAGAAGGGGCCAGCTGTATTCTTGGTATAAAACTCCTGTGAAGCCAATAAGGATACACCAGGAAGACATTAGACTAGAAGGTGAAATCCTGTCTTTTGTTAATGCTGAGAAAATCCTACAAAAGACAGCTGGGTTACACAAATATTACTGAAGTAGACTAATTTTCCTTGTTTGGTATTTTACTCAACAGTATTAGAAAAATAATGAACAAGAAAGCAAAAAGTTCATTAACGTGATACACAAATCAAGCTCCTAAATAATATTTATTTTTGGATTTTATATATCAGGTGTGACCATTCTTACAGTAAAAATGAACTAAAATCAACCTGTATTATTCCGTCATTATTTAATAATTAGCAGTCACTAAGCCTAAATTTGTATGTTTGCAGTGTAATAGAATCAGATCCTCTAAAGAGATTTGTATATACGGCAGTCATTTCTATAAATCATAGTTAACATTTTTCAATATAGTATATAAGGTTCAAATTTTGCACCACATTAAACACCTACATAAAGAGGAATTATTCTGAAATCAGGTGATTACACCACAACCACATATAAGTCTGCAAAATTCTGTACTTTGATGGACAAGCCACATGGTTAGACATTTGTTACAACATGATAGGTAATAACTGAGAAATCAGTAAAACTGTGCTGGTTCTTAAAGTTTGTGGCATGTTTAAATATTCCACTGAATCATGAATCCATGAATCTTCTATCTGTCAAAGCATGTATTTCTGAATCCTAGTTGTAAAGATTTTAATAGCACAGGACTTATTCACACCCAAATGCATATCTGAACACATGATTCTTTTAACTTCCCAGTGGAGGATGAGGAAAAACTACTAGCAGAAACTGAAACAGAAAATCTATAATACTGTGTCACTCCAAACAACTATTAAGACATATCATAGCTGTATGCACAAGAGGAGAGAAAGCCATCTTACAGTGTAATCAAATTACAGGACTGCACAGCTGCTTCTATCAGGACCAGAAATTACAATTTACAATCTGGATGTATTCTATTCATGATATATACCACTGTTGCAGGGAGTTTCCCAGTTGTTTTAATAAGATGGCTAACCTGAGATTAGCCTTTATCATTTAAAATTTTAATATGCTAGAGCACTAGCCAAAAATTAATGCAGACATAAACGTGTGTTTCCAGCATTATCTCACATTAGAGGGTTAATTACTTACTTGTTCTTAATATAGAACTGCATTCAGTTGCTAAGGAAACCAATGATTTCTTCATGTCTACAAGTACTTGAATCATGTTTTGGTTTCTTTGTTTTCAGGGCTGTTTTCTGGGAGGTTTTGTTGTTGCTGCTGTTGTTGTTCACTAATGTTAAATCAGAAAAGGAGAAAGAACACCAAGGCTTAAAAATGGAAAATGCAGGCTGACCTAGTAATGGCCAGATTTGTGGTGGTGAGGCAGAACAGTGTGTTGCCTGTGGGGAAATGAGTTGTAGGCTCTGCCTTTAATTGTTTCCTCCCAGAAAGCGAAGTTAAAAGCAATGAACATGCACTGACTTCAGGCCCTGAAACTGGTGGTGACTCACCTTCAGACAGCTCAAGCTAATCTGCCTGTTGACTATAGCTAATCACCTTTCCTCTAGCATTCTTCTTTAGGTGTTAGATGTGACAAAACTATGTACATCATGGTGGAAAAAATTCAAGTTAGCTCCAGCTGCAGCACATCTGGAACCATGGAACCTGAACATAGAGAATAATCCTGTGACACCCACTCTGGTAATGTGCAAATTATCTGAAACTCAGAAGTAGGTCATAAGAATATGCTCTACTGCATCCACCTAAATCCTCCTTAGACAGTGCACTGCAGGCTACTAACCAGAAAGATCTGATTCAGCTGAGGAACTGTTTTAATATCGAGAGGAAAGTAAAAAGAAGGGACCCAGGAAAAGAAGGAAAATAGAGAATCCCTTTGAAGAACACTCCACTGAATATTGATCCTGGAAATGGAAATTTAGAATGAATACAATATTTTACATAATTTTGAGCTAAATTTAATTCTTTGATGTCTCTTATGTTCTGGTACTTAAAGTATTATATTGCCCACTTTTCCACAAGGCAAAGAATATTATTCAACATCGCAATGTATAATAAAATGCAATCACTTTAAGTTTAGTATAATTTTGCATGGCAAGCTGTAACTAGTATTTAGTAGAAAGCTACAACTGAAGGACTTCAGAATCTGTCCACAAGTGGTTCTAAAACAAGTATACTTATTTCTATCTCTTACAAGGCATGTTGTGAATATGCTTAACCACAGGAACATACATAGCATCATAAAGGGAGAAGCAGAATTAAAAAAAACTACTTTATGTTTCTTCTGTGAAAGGGTTCATAGAATTAGATTTAGATAGGCATGATTTGGCATTTAACTGCATTTTAAGTCCCTAAACCTATCCAAAAAGCATGTCTGTTTGTCTGTCAGTACAACCCTTTGTGTGTATAAAGGTCTGAAGTGATGACCTTTTTATAGGCTTACAAGTATGTACTAGCTCGAGGGTAAACCCATTCAAGACCTCCAGTCAACTATTCCTCTGCTTGTTTCTTCTGTTGACACCTTTTTCAACAGCAGTCGCAGCTCAGGTTTACTTACTGGGCTCCATCCTGAAGATACTCAGGTAACAAAAAGTGCTCTCCTAAGCACTTACTCTATACACCTTAACTAGCACATCACGAGACAAGTAAATATCAAAATATAGCAAGAATGAATTAAGTTCTGTTTGTTGTTTTAAATTAATACATTCAGTAACTAGATTATAGGATATTATGGCTGACATGGGACAATCTGAATGGCTACTACAGAAAGAGATCTGGGGATCTGGTTTGATGGCAAGTTGAATAGGAGTCAACCACGTGCCCTGGCAGCCAAAAGGGCCAACCATGCCCTGGGATGCATCAAGCACAGCACAGCTAACCAGTCAAAGGAGGTGATTGTCCTGCTGTACACCACACTGGTGTGGCCCCACCTTGAGTACTGTGTGAGGTTTTGGGTGCCTCAGTACAAGAAGGACATCAAGATATTGGAGTGTGTTCAGAGGATGGCGACCAAGATAGTGAAAGGCCTTGAAAACAAGACTAACCAAGAGCAGCTAAGGTCACTTGGTTTGTTCAGCATGGAGAAGGCTGAGGAGTGACCTCATCTTAGTCTACAACTTCCTCAAGTGGAGCAGCAGAGGTGGGGTGCTGATGTCTCTCTGATGACCAGTGATAGGACATGAGAGAAAGGAATGAAGCTGCATCAGGGGAAGTTCATATTGGACATTAGGAAAAGGTTCTTCACTGAGAGGGTGATCAGTCACTGGAACAGGCTCCCCAGGGAAGCGGTCATGGCACCAAGCCTGTCAGAGTTCGAGGAGTGTCTGGATGATGCTCTTGGTCATATGGTTTAGTTTTAGGTAGTCCTGTGAGGAGCAGGGAGTTCGACTCGATGATCCTTATGAGTCCATTCCAACTTGAGATATTCTGTGTTTCTGAATAATTTCACTTTGTGGAATAGTTAAATATTTTCTGGGAAAATCAGAAAGATGGCAAATGTGAAACTGAATCATTAAACAGTTTTATCAATTGCAGCTGAAGGTATTTTTTTGAAGCTCAGGATCCATGGAAGTTGCTAGAAGCCAAATAATTTTAGAGGCGGGATTTTTCCAGTAACGTGTGGGTACTTCTCAGAGCATTGCTCAATAGATAGGCTTTTGTGAAACCCATTTTTAATCATCTAAGATTCATAACTGGTTTTAGATTTTTCAGAATTATATTCGGAGCTGTTACTTGTAATGGAAGGCTTGACTTATAGGAAAATTCTTCACAGAGCTGCTGCAGAGCTTGTCCAGACCTCTTTGGGAACAAATTCCCTCTGGTCTCATCCATAGCTTCTGTTTAAGGTGCTAGTGAGAATAATTCCACCTATCCATGATATGTATAATATGCATTATAAAGGATATCTTTCTTTTTTCCTCTGTTGTTCTTAAGTTTTATCTAACTTCCCTTTATATTTCAGTACCTTATTATGTCTATTTATAATTAATTACATATAAAATAATGCATCATTCATTTTTACTCCTTCTAATGCATTAAAATGTTCTTCAGATCATGCATCACAAATACTGGGAATGTACTTTCTTAGTATTTTCTAAACAGGCTTTTCAGTAACATGTGGTGATAGAATTCTAAGAAGGGAAAGGCAAAGGCAAAGAAGAAAAGCATGGATATAAAAATGAGTCTTCAGTACCTTGCATATGTTACGGAGGTACCCCAAAATGACTTTGCACAGATAATAAACTTAAACAACCTTTAATTCATAACTAAAGCAAAACATACAAAACCAAGGAGACAACAGGGGTAGCTCCAATAAAATTTAGTACATTATAGGTTCAGTGTACCAGTTGGGGAAGTTATTACTAGACAACAAGAAGTAAGAATAACCACACATAGGAATGATGATTCCAAAGTGGGCGCACACTCACTCACAAAGGAAGCCCTCTCACTCAAGGGTACTCAGAAGATGTAATCACTCACCCAAAAGAGGTGAGGGCTCACCCAGAAGAAGTATTCACTCACCAAGTGGTGGCGTGAGAGGGCACTCACTCCTGTGAAGTTTCCTTGCGTGGCGTCCCAGTCCTAACGGGAGGGCTTCCAATCATAGATCCACTGCTCCACGGAGAACTGCTCAAAGAGGGTGTCTGGCGGGGGCCCCATTTTATAGCCTGGTCAGATCCGAACTGTGGTCATGTATTGGTTATGGTCCCAAGGCTCCCCCTGCCTGAGGAGCCCCGTTGTCTGGGGACACTGTCTGTTGACCAGGGGTTCCACTCCCTTTTCCTGCCACTGAGGCTGGGGGGTGTGTGCTGGTCTGCACCCAAGCAGGGTGCATATGTGTAGCAGCCACGGTGCACCACCAGTGGTGTGAAAACAAGGGCACAGAAGAGCTGGTGGCCACTACGTTAACAGCCCTAACCCTTGTTGGGGGGCAGGAGTAAGGGGGGAAATGTGTGTGTTTGTGCTCCTGCCACAGCATACATAGTGTCAGAGAAAGGGTGTTATCATTCACACTACATGGAAGTTGCTCCCATATTCAGCATAGGAAACAATATAAACATCTAAAATAGATTATTAAAACCAAAGGCCAGATTTACTGCTGTACTCTGGCTGCATTGTGTGGCTCCAGTGACACACAGCAGTCATAAACTCAGCTTTAGTAGGTGTTCCAACTATGTTTATAATTGATTTGCAGAATGCTCACAATCTTCATTTTAGCTGCAAAAATTCTTGAGCAACTAATTTTGACATTGCAGTCACCATTAAGTAATCAATATGAATCAGCAGCTACAATGCAATAGGAGATTGCACATGCCTCTTTCTCATAATTAATGGGTAAATAGCTGCAGTAACTCAGCTACCATGGTAAAAACCGTGGTAAATGTGATAATTTTTAGTGGTGAGCATAAATGAAACTGCTATAGCATCTCAAATAACTCTTTTGTTTCTGCTTTTTCTTTGTGTGGCAAATGCAATGAGCTTTGCAACTGAGTATTTACTTGTCAAGCTGTACCTGTCAAGTAACCTCTGAGCTGTTTGTTGGTTTTGTCTTTTTTATTTTAATACTGAAATAAGAAACTGCAGTTACTTTTAGTTCTGTTTTAAATACCTTCTTTTACTGGAAAACAAACCAAACCAAACAAAAAACTTTAATTAGCGTGAGCTGATTCCAGTGTCAGGAGTGATGGCAAGTGACAAGCTAAGGAAACAGCTAAATAATATGCATGTTCCTGCTTTTATGCCTACCAGGACAGAGAAATATGGTTTTTAATCCTCCACAAGAAAAAAAAAATCTTGAAACAACGGCGTTCTGTTTACCGACAAATAAAAAATATACACTAAAGCAATACAAAAGTCTTCTAATTCCAAATTGACAAAGTGTGGGAGACTTAAATCTGACATACTGTTTTAACTCTACCATTAGTTCATTTTTCTCCATTTGTACTGTGGGCTAAATTAAGCGTCTAGCCCAGCTGTGAATTTCATTGGTTTTTCTGTTCAGGGATAGAACAATCTTAATTTTATTTAACCTTCTTTTTTATTGGATTGACCACAGCCACAGTGGAGAATTGCACTTGCTGTCTTACAGAAATATTGAAAGAAGAGAGTTCCTTAACTTGCACCCAATCTACTAATCCAGTCAATAATTCAGACTGGCCAATAGGGAAAGCAATTGCCTGCAGCTATTGCAGTCATGATTGAACAGGACAAGCAAGATCCTTACTTCAAATAACTGCTCTCACTATTTCTAGAAGGTCTGTTACATATGGAATGCATTTTGAAAATTTAATAAACCATCATCCTTCATGTGTAGCTTGACACTTCTGAATTATGGACTCAGAGACTTAAGGCTTGAAAAGAGGAAAGGTGGAGTCTACAAGCAAAATAGGGTCAATGTAGACAATGCACGTATTCATTCAACTATACAGGAAGCGTTTGCAGCAGATTGCCTCTGCATTCTGCAGCAAATAATATTTTTAAGCCAACCAAAGCCTGTATGTACTTTTGTTCACTCTGGTCATTCAAACAAACAAGCAAAACTCCCAAAAGCCCAATAGTAGAAAGCAATAGCGATACATAGCGTTAAAACTTATGATGCTTACAAATAAGAAATAAAAGCCAGTCCACTTAAACCGGGACCAAAGAATTTTCCAAGGATCTTCTAGGTTAATTCTTACTGATTTTGGTAGCTGAGGTGGAAGACATCCAAATCTCGGTGCCTGCATGTAACATACAGCTCCTATTGGAGACAACAGAGCAGACACTGAGATCTAGCTGATGAGTCACAAGATTTCTGGCAGGATGAACTAAATCACTCAAAGAAACGTGAGTCATGTGAATCAAACAATGTTGTTATCCTTTCAGATGGTTTCCTTTCTTCTCAGACCTCATACCAAAATTAAGCACTTAAATAACCCACTCTTGCTTCTAAAACAGTTAATGGCTTTATTTCATGTATCATCTCCAGATAAAATGTCTCCAGATAAAATGTCCTCTTTTTTTCAGGGCTCACTTTCAAACATGGTGTCTTTACTTTTGCCTCTTTCAAAGATTATGCTTATCTCACTGGAGAGCTGTTTTATCTAGCTGGTATGTTTTTTATGTCAGTGGGTGAAATTTTGATCCCGCTGGCAGCATCTAGGTTTTTCTGATGTCATCAGCAGAAAGCATGATAGTCAAATGCTCTGGACTGGTTTACTTCTGTGCTTTAAAGTCTGGGTCCTATCATGGACTGTGATCTGGTTCACAGCAGGAAATTCATGTTTTACTCCAGAATGGTATGAATGAATGTATAAGCAATGTGCACAAGCAGGGCACCAGCAAAAAAAAAGGGAGGAAGTGAGTGAGGCAACCTGGTAGTATTGGTGAACTTCTGCACATATCAGGATTAGATTTATCTTCTCATAAATTGATTCATATAAATAAAGTGCTCGTGACTGGAGTGTGATCTTTCCAGGCTATATGTGCATTCAATGAGGAGAAGCTGACAATTCTCAGGGAGGATTTTGTCCGCTAAAGATTGTTTTAAGAGGCTGATCTTTCCCTCCAGGCGACACAAGAAGCTAAGGCTGACAAGTCCTCTAACACTGGCATCTCAGTTTACTTCTTAAACTGTTTGGGGTGTGAATACAGGTTCTTCTTAGCACAAGGCGCTTTTTTAAAAATACGTTTGTCCAGTGACTATTTCTACATACATACTCCTATTTGTGGAATTACATTTTGAGCATTTTAAGCAAAGTTTTGAATTTTATAATGAACAATACTAAAGCATATTCTGAAGAGTAGTAACATATCACCCCAGTATTTTATTCATTGTGATTATGTGACACAGCTTTTTCCACTGAATGTTTAAATTGAATTTGCATAAAAAGGGTAAAATTCTTAAAATATATACAGACTTGTCCCAAATAGAAAAGCTCACCTTGGGAGTTTCTACATTCCTGAGCCATGAAAAATAGCTGCTGGTTAATTCTGTCCTTCTGGCATGACTCAGTAATAGAGTAATGATGTGCTTGAGATATCATTAAAAGTCTGAACACTAGTTCTGGAAGTCATTCTATTTAAATAGCCTGAAAAAGAAGACTTGAGAAACCTTTTTTCTTGTTTTACCTCTTTTATATTCTTCTGTAGAAATGGACTGGGAAAAATAAACTAAACTGATTTTTTTTTTTTTTCAAGTAAAGAATTTCACAGTATTTGAGAAGGCTTGGGCCATATTATATACATCATTATTTTGATTCATGGCTGCTATGTCATGACATAACATGCCATAAAGTGTACTTTTCTATGTGACTTTTAAATAGAAATGGAAAACTGATGGAAAACAGCTATTAAATTTGTCTTCCTGAAAGATGAAAGAGTAAGAGGTTTAGAAAGGCATCTACAGATATTTTTAATTTCATATTTTGAAATCATAGTTATCTGTAGAACTTTGAGTAAGAAATAATACCTGGCTTATTGTATTAAGAAAGTAAATATAATACAATAATATTTATCGTCCATTCTCAAAAGAACTGTTTCAAGATGGAACCTTTGTTGTATAACTATAAAGAGAAATACTGAAAATTAGATACATTCTTAGTAAATGTGGGTGTATTTTCCCTACCTTAAAAGGAGTCATAGTCGCTATTTTTAAATGGAGAACACAAGGGAAAACAATGTTTTACTTTTTTATGTTAGTCCATTCAAAGGTAAATAGTTTCTTCTTCTTTCCCTAAAAACACACATAACAGAAAGAGTGACCTGTTAAGCACTAAAAGTGTGTAGCAGTAACCTGAGACGTAGCAGAAAAATGACTTAACACAGGGCAGGAGAATCTGGCAGTATTTTGGTTTAAAGATTATGGAAAAATAAGAAGAAACATGGAAAAATAAGTACTTATTTTAAAGTCAAACATGGAAAGAATAAAAATATTTCTTCCTTGCTTTTAGGAGGAAAGAGGAAAAAATGATGCAGTTGCAGAGCACCACATGTTTAGCAGTGAAAAACATGATTCTCACAGCATGTGATCTGCTATAAAATTGAAACACAGTTTTTAAATGGATTCTAGATTTAACCTAACAATTTCACCTGTCTTCGCTTCTTGATACTGAGTGGCTACCAAATATTTTTCATTCCTTCAGATAATAATTCCCTCTTGCCTCCATTGTTTGGAATTTAAAAAAATGTAAAAATGTGAGTCTTGGGAAAAAGCAACAGCTGAATGCTTCTGGGATTTTAGTAACATTTGTGCAGACTTCACTGAATATAAGATGAACTCAAGCTGTCATGTTCTGCATTAAGTTTAGTACCCACAAGTCTCTCCACATTGTTCAATTTTATTGCAGTTAATAATCAGGAGAATTTATTCTAACACTGCTGAGTTTTGGGGTTGGTTTTGTGTTTTGGCTGTGTTTTTTCTGTTTATTTTGTGGGTTTTTTTTTTTCCTTAGTAAGTTCATTAGCTTTGTTGTGCTGTTAAAAAAAAAAAAAAGCAAGCTTAACATTGCTTAAGTGAAAGTGCACTATGAGGCAATAGTCAGAAAAAACAACTGCAAAGAAAGTCTAAGCTGCATTGCAGGTATATTACTCACTTTTCCCTGGTAACAATTAGTAAATTCCTGGACCTGTCCAGTTTGTGTTTGGCCTGGATTCATGTTATCAAGTGTAGCCTCAGTTCATTTGACTTTTGATCCTGTTTTGATTATATATTATTGCACAATTTTTTTGATTGCTCAGTATCTCTAAATACCCTTAATAATAAATGTGTTTTTGTCATGAAAGAGGAAGCAATCAATGTCCTAAAAGCTAAGGAATGTCCTAACCCTCCTAGCCAAGTCTGATAATCCTAATATATATTATCAGCAAATAAAGACTCTCCCCTCCTACTCAGCTCAGCTTGCCTAAATCGGCATACAGTCAGGAGGTTCCAGAGATCACTCTAAACTGTTGTGTTTGTGTAACAAAGACACTGGGAGGGTTCTCCGCTTGGAAGAATAACCAACTCAGGGGAGGAAAAGGTCTTTGAATATCATTTTCTATTGGAGCCTCAAGCTACCAGCCACCCTGGTGCATGGATTCTAGACTCTCTTCACCAGCAGTTGCTGCAAATAAAACTTGATCTAAAGCGCCTATTAACTGATCCTCATGTAACATTCTGCACTCCCACTGTTTTGTATTATTGGGATTGAATAAAAATGCAACCACACAGGATCATAGGTCACTGAAAATATCTTTATTATAATAGCAAAATTATGATATAGTTTCAGAGGTACAGCTAAATATCTGCTCTATGTGAACCCACAAGGTAGCTGGGCAGATCTCTCATTAAGCGTAAGATTCCCTAAGATATTTTGTGATGCATTATTCTCCCAGTTTTGGTGTCAAGGGCATATCAAGACTTCTGAAAAGCTGTTTGTATCCATGCAATTGACCCTAAATAAATGTTATGGGACAAAAGAAAAAAAAGTGCACAGCTTCATTAAGTGATTATGACTAATGCAAGCTCATTACAAATGTGTTTAGGCAACTGAATAGTATAAACATCAAAAAATGAGGACAGCCTTATTAAGTGGATACCAATCATGCTTAGAAAGACTAGTTCTAACAGTAAAAAGCACACTTTTGTCAATCTAGATGAAACCCTGTTAAAACATTCATTATGCACAATCTTGTGTTGTTGACCTTTGTTCTGATAACTGTCTGAGCATTTACATTAGTTAGTATACTCTTACCTTTGCCTTGGTGGTAATTACAATGAACTAATTATATTCATTGAGTATGTACCATTTCTATTCTACTTGAGTTTTTTATTCTTGTAGTAAAAGATCAATGTTAAGAAAAGAAGAAAATAAAGTAAGATTTAGGCTAAATACAAGGAATCAAAAGCAACTGACCACAATTGTATAAATCTATGTATTGGAAGCTACAATACTATACCACATTTTAAAGACTAGTAAACCTAACAGTCTGACTTCCAGGGGTGCTGCTGATCTATTAAATTTATAGTAGACAACAGTGCTTAAGGATTCACAACACCTTTCAAAATCACTCTGCTTTTACTTGGGTGCCCAGATGAAGACTAAAGAATGCAACTTTAGGCATCCCACTGTGACAATTTTCACTTCTGTCCTTTTTGCTCTCTCTTGTTATGCCTAATGCCAGCAAAAACCTGATGGAAGAATAACAATTTAATAAAGATAAAGTACAGAAAAAAGAAATTGCTCAGAATTCCAGCTGGGTTTTCCACTTTGCTGGTAATTATCATAAGTGCCTCCCCATGACTGGAAATGAGAAGAGAAACTGCTGTTACTGCCACTTCCCTGCTCTCTATGTTGCTTTTTTTATCCACAGTAGCCCCCTAAACAAGTTATCCAAAACCAACAAGCTGTGAGGTTCAGCTACTATGCACTCATTTCAAAAGCACTTTTGAACGCAACAGTACCCGCGCCCTGCTTTTCTTCTCAGCTATTAACTTCTCTGCCACCACATAACATGCCAAAAGAAAGATGGTATTTCACAGAAATGGGGAAACCAAAAAAAAAAAAAAAGGACAAAGGAAACAAAGAAGTATTGCTGTAGAAGTGTTTGGTGCTCTAGCTAATTGAACATTACATGTGTTTCTGTTAATACATTATAGTTTCTCATCCTGAGCTTTGACATCTCTTGGTGATGGACTCACCAGGAACTGAAGAGGTCCTCACATGGCATGGGGGACCATAAAAATACTCTACTGTCATCCGAGTACCTGGCATGTAAAAGAATTAAAATTAGAGAAAGAACAGAAACATAGCTTGAGAGGACAAGTGGAGCAGCCCCTGGAGAATAGTTATCTACCAGCCCAAATCAGAGGTGCTTTGAAGTCCCAAGCGGCCCAAGGTCAGAAGCAAAGGGGAAGGCCAGTACCCAGGAATAACTGTGCTGCCTTCACTGACTGCTGCCACTGTGCATGGATCCCGGGCATTTCTCTTAAAAACCTGTTGATACGTCAGAGTAAAAGACATTACAGACTACAAAATCTTCCTGCCTGACTGCAGAAACTAACTGTGCAGCCTAGTCGGCTCAGATTCCCTTTCATGTCCACGGGGAGAGATAAGCACATTGAAGAAGCAGTTCAGATATCACATGAGATAAAAGTACCTTCTCAAAAAGCCCTCTCTACCCATTTCCACTGACTAGAGAGGGAACTTAAGCTGACTAAGCTCCTTATTTAGGTATTAAATCTACTGCTGAGTAAGAAGAATAATTTGATCTCCATGTTTGTATTATATCATGTTTGAACTGACAAGTAGTAGTACCACTGTTGCAATAAGATAATAAAATCATGTTCTTTTTTTTATAATTTATTTTTATTATATATACTGTTTCCTCTTGTGGATTTCACAAAGAAAACAACTATATTAGATTAAAATAAAACAACATCCACTCTTGTTTGAAAAAATAACACAAGGAGAGAAAACTAGAAGTTAGCATTGTGTATAGTGTTTGCTGTGCATTCAGTTTTAACAGTATTATGACCTTGAAACAAATTTTAGTTTTTACGAAACAAGTTAGTACTGATTTTTGAGTAATATAAATGAAAAGAAATTATTGTCTTGAAAAATCTTTCAAGTGAGACATATAGGAAAATGCAGAATATTAGATGACAGTCCACATGGTCATCTATTTAATTGTATTGTAATTACATGTAAAGAAATTTGACAGTTTTTTAAAGTTACCTATACAGCTTATATAGAAATAAACAGCTTTATAAATGTAGCTTCTAGCATTCAGTACTGGAAAAGATATCTGATGTCCTTTAAATTAACTTAAAATCACCAGTTTATTTTTAAGTGGATCAGTCTCTTCACTTAGATTAAGAGAAAATGATATTATAAAGAATTATTAATCAATTTAAAAGTGAAATATAGGCATGAGGCATTTTAGGATGCTTACTCTTGCACACCTTCACTATTAAAGTAAGTGAGGATAATGAAAGCATGAAAAATAGTCAATGTTTTCTAATAAACATTGATTTTTTTTTTATAGGCAAAACATGAATGCTTTTTTGGGTGAAATAACATAATTGGTGAACAAAGGGAATGCAGTTCTGCAAACAGAACAAGTTCACATCTTAGCGAAGCACTTGGTAGAGAGTCTCGTGAAATATTACTCTGAAAAATCAAATTTCCTTGGATACGAACCGTATGATATAGCATGAAAAGTAGCTCAATAGCCATAAACAGTAGCTAATGATGAACGACAACTTATCAGATAGGGAGAGATGTCTAGGGGCATACTAGTGTAGAAGGTTTCAGCCTCCTTCTTTATCTGACATCTTCATTAATAATTTAGAAGGGAGTTCAAATATCACATTAATGAATCTCACAGATGATGTTAAATTGCGATGTGTTGCAAACACAAAGAATGACAAAGAATAAAATAGTAGGACACTAAGTGTCTGGCACTTTCAGTGATTTCACCAGCTTAAAGTTTCTTTTATACTCTACAGTATGCATACACAAGATCCTTGAAACTTATTTCCAAAGTCATCTCCCTCCCTGTTTCCAAATTGGAGCTAAAAATCTTTTCACTGTCCTTGGAGAATAAGCTATCCATAACAATCACTAAAAAATATAATGATATTTTTTGCATAACCAGAAATAAATATATGAGAAAGAAGAAGGTAGATGTCTGTACAGGAATTCAAATGGAGGGAGAATAGCAAACATTTTAATGGATTAATTATTGTGCATTTTAATCATTTGAATATGAAATACAACAAAGAAATCATTAATGTCATATAATAATACATTTTGCATGTACACATTCTGTGTAACTAGTAGTACAAAAATGCTGGAATTACAGGGAAGAAAAACCTGCCTGGTTCCTTCCTGTTCTGTGCACATAAGAAGATCAGAAGGAACTTAATTTTTTTTTCCTTAAGACTGAAACAGTTGGTGAGTTACTGTATGATACTACAGTTCCTCATATTCAGTTGCTTCATTTTGGTTGGATTTTTATCTTCTACTGACATACAGTCGTATATTTCTTGTCTGTCTAGAACTGCCTTTGCACCCACGTACAACTATTGCCTTCAGTCAGATTCACCAGGGAAGAAAAATCACCCTTCCTTTGTTGCCTCTTTCCTTCTTTCCCATAAGGATCATATTGCAGGATCAGTCATTGTGATCTTATAATACGAGCTCAGTGTTGCTGCTGAAATGAAATGCTATTCTTAACTAACAGAACACAGGTACTGAACATTACACAAAGAACACTGAATTCCAACATAACTGTTTTCATTTGTGAATGTTTCAGATCTATGGGTTTTCTCTAAATGTAGATTTTGGTTTTGTTAGGCTCGTTGTTAGCTTTCTGTTTGTTCTGCATATTTTAATGCCATTCTGAAGTAGAATGTATTACACACTTCACACTTTTTGCCTCTGCCCTGCTCTTGAAAACTTTCAGCCCGTACAGAATTAGAGTTACTTCAGTACATTAAACTCTTTCAAATGTAAATGAGTTTGGGTTTTGGTTTTTTTGTTTTGGTTTGGTTTTTTTTAGGAATAAAAGGAACAAGGCAACATTTATCTAACAAGTTCACTGGTTGTGTTTTATTTAAATATTGTGAACTTCAAGGATTCTGAGGGGGAAAAATACATAAAATGGAAGAAAGATATGAAGGATTTTGGAAAGGAAATTACAAAGTCAGTGACAGAATTTTTCTTTTTAGTTCATATGGTACAGTGCAAAACAGTGCTTTGTGCATATGCTTTTCAATAGGAGATAATTATTTTAATCTTTCATCTCCTCCATGAAATGGATAAAATAGTTAACCTTGTTAATACCCACCCATGTTGATTTACTGTAGCTAATGCAACATACCAAGTCCCATTTAAGGGGCAGCAACAGAAGAGGAACAAATGTCCAAAGATAAAGCAAAAACTTTTTTCTTTTCCATCTGATTCCTGGCTCGATCCTTTGCTGCAGAAAATCCTGAAGGCTCCTTCCTTTGTATGAGCATTCAGCACATCCAAGAAACTGAAACGAAAGTTATCAACTGGTGTGAAAGAAAGGAAGAAACTGCCTAAATACCCTCCTGAGTGTAGTTTCACTGGCTTTTTAGGCACTTCTCTGTATCAGTTATGCAGATCCTATGGATTCTTCTGTTCCTGTAGTAACATGATGCAAATGGAGGGGTAACTGCATCTGGCTAAGCTCATTCAAAATCTCACTATTTTTGCCAGGACTCACTCTATAGAATAAAATAATAGAAGGAAAACTTCAGGAGTTCCCTAGACTGGTGGTCTCTCACAGATTTATGTATTGCTTCGGTATATCTACGTCACAGAGATGAATATATTTTTTTTTTGTTTCTTAATCCTGTGTTTTAGCCTTTAGCTACTGTGAAAGCAAATCTTTTACCAGGACCTCTCTGGTCTACACTCCTTTAAACACCTCATTCCTAAGAAAAAGAAAGGGGTCTGAAATCATAATTGACATACTATGTTCAGATTTTTAATTCTGGACAATTAAATTAGAGGAGAATCATAGTCAACCATCTATGAACGTTCATATAACAGCACCAGAGCTTGGGATGGCTGCACATATTGAGGTAGTAGAATCTATCAAAGATCATATAAGACATAAAGAATCATCTATTCAGTTCTATTTTTTTTTATAATATTAGAAGTAGCTGATAGACAAAGGCAATAGATGTCCCTGCAGATAACATAAAGTCAATGTTAATATACAGTATATATATATGATCTACTCAGGGGGATTATACGAAATTACCAGAGTCAGTCACACAGCGTCATTAGCTGCATTGCTTCTGTGTATTTTTTACTCACTTTCACTAACAGACTGTTTCTATGGAAAGATTCTTCTGTTAGGATCTTCATTTTGTAAAATACAAAATTAAATAGGTAAGTCCATATATCAATCATCAACAGATTTATGGCAGGTTAAACTATGTGATTTAATATGACATCTTACAAAGACCACCTGCTTTATTTCCTCTTATCGGGGGAGATGCCTAAATTGTCTCTTTAGTTCCTCATTAACTCAGGAGAATATAATTTCCTCATCAAGTAGACTAGTTTCATTACGAGGGAAAAAACTTTCAAAAGTTTTTGCACCTCCCAGCCTCTTCCAATAAGGAATAAGCCTAATTTACATTAAATTATTCTACCATTAAATTATTCTACATGAAGGATGGTATTAGAAAAAATCAACGTTCTCTATTTTGGAAGGTTATTGCAACAATATACCTTCTCTCTAAAGCTAGCAGTAGATATCACAAAATTTTCATGGGAAACATCACATGCATAGTAATCACAAGTGCTTATCATGATCTGTGTTCAAAATAGAGCTGGACCATAGAATACATCATGATGGGATGCCCTAGTGTTAAAGAACACTAATGCAGCATTAATTTTGTATGTCTTTTGCAGAGACAGGCATGGTTTGTATGGAAAGGAATGAATTGAATTTTCAATGAGATGTATTCACTTGAATAATGAGAGTGCTTAAACAAGCATGACAGTGTGAATCAAGTGCTCAAGAAATGTTCAAAGGACTGACTAAGGTACAACCACAGTTGCTATATGGCCTGGGTTTGACAAGTATAGCATTTGCACATTGTGTATGGCCAAGAGGAATTCTTATAGACACAACAGAGTTTCAAACAAGAACTAGCTCTAGAAGTCTACATCATCTCTAACTTTGGAAGAGTTTGATTTAGTTCAGGGTAAAAGTTAGTTAGTTGTCAGAAAAGCCAGTGAAAACAACTAAAAGAAACGAATGAATGAAAACCAAAAAAAAATGCAAAAAAACCAAGGCCCATACCAAAAAAAAACAAACCCCACAACCTAATTGATACATGGTGATAAAGTAGTTTGGAAACTAGGAAACTATTTTGAGGAGTTTGTTTTCTCTGTGTCTTGAACTATTAGTGGTGACTCCTATGTGAGATTATGCGAGTCCTACGTTTGGCTTCTCCAGGTGTGATTTAAAGTTCATAGAATTAGGTCATCTTAAATTCTTGAAAGGCTTTGCACTTTGTCAGAACTTCTATAAAGGTCAAGCCGCCTGTATCCTTGTTTGCACAACCAGTGGGGCAGGTGTGTCCTTCATACTTCAGAAGGACTCATTGCATGAAGGTGCAAACACCACTGTCCTGAAACTGTTGAATGTATTTAGAGAGGAGTAGGCTTTTGTACAATGGGAATTTCCCAAATGTTCTGCTTGATAATTTTAGACAGCTGATAATAGCTATCATATACTGTTGAAGATCTTGTAACTCCACATACCATCAGAGACTGTGTGAATTCCTCTCTAAAGTGTAAGAAATTAGCACCTTTATTAGGACAGCTCTTTATGCACTTATAAGCAGAATTTCTACCAAGTATCCCTCTTGAAAATGTATGAAGAATGAAGAAGCATCATAAAATGATGTGTGACTATAAAAGGAGATAATAAAAAAGTTTTTTAGAAGTTCATCCTTTTTTATTATCAGAGAATTATGAGTGTGGAGGATTAGTCAGATATGCCCAGTTATACAATTTGCAAATGTTCTCTTGCAGAAACAGACGTAGCATACACATTAATAAGATATACTGCATATACAGCTTCTAGTTTACATGCTTTGGCTACAAATAGAATGCCATGTCTTAGGGGACAGCATGATGGCATTGATGTTACTAGCAATAAAATGCAAGAACAGAATGAAAGAACCTTTATTGGCTTGTAATTTCACTGTCTCAACACTTTTTAAAATCTGAATGTTGCTTGCTATTTTATTAGAAGAAATTCTGTTGCCACAGTGCCAGCAAGTATCAGCTGAAATTAAGGACTGAGAAATCCCTATTGATTATAACATTACTGTGTTACAAAACCAATTTGCATCTCAATTCTTAGAACACTGAAGAGTCTCAGGTAACTCCCTCATTACTGAGAGTTAAAACGTGTAAAATGAGACCTTACATTTTAAACTACATGATGGATTTAAAGTTTGTTAGGTTTGTCATTACATTGATTGACAAGTATAACTGTCATGCAAAGCATACTTTAACATGGATAAAGTACATTTTAAATTTGACTATGTTTCTGTCAAGAAATCAAAGGAAATGTTGATCTCAAAAGGATGAAGTTTTAATGTTGTAAATATATTTATCTTTCCAGATAACCTAGATGATTGAAAAAATAATGACAAAATATATGAAAGGAACTGAGTACTTTTTTTCTAATCAATGTCATTGTGCATTTCAGAATACTAATGTAGTTGAGTACACTTCTGGTAATAGAAACTGTACTTGTTATTCCCACATCTGCAGGTCATGTTGAAAAGTTTATTTGACCTTGGCTTCACATTTTGCAAAAATATTCTTATACAAATCACTATCATGGGAAACATGACAAGACTGGTACAATTTCTTTTTTTGTTTGTTTCTTTGTTTCTTTGTTTGTTTCTGTTTCTACAATATTTTATACTGAAATATATGAAAAAAACACCACTAAATGCAAAATAATGTTTTAAATACAGATTATTAAGATTGAAAAGTCAAGTATTCAAAACTAGGGAATCCTACAACTAGATTTACTTTAAACTGGTGTCATCAACTGTATGTGTTCTGATAAATTTAGCTTCATATTGTGGTCAATATTGTGATTCAAGTTCCGGTCCGAATGAAATAGGCTCAGGCAGAATCCTCTGTGAAGCACATTTTTATTCGTGTTCTTGCAAGAGCGGGTGACCTAGCAAGTAGGCACACTTTCAGTTCTTGAAACACACCTTTTTATTTCCTAATCCCGGCCGAATTTTTCCCTCCCCTGTTTCCCATTGGTTAGGTACTCCAGGGTTCACAGTCTGTCCGAGGCGCCTAAAATTCTTCACGGATGTCTTGCCTCTGTTTAATTCTCTTTATGCTACACCTAAAGGGATTATCTGACTAGTTTATTTCTTTCCTTTTTCTAAAAAAAAAAAAATAAAAAAATAAAAATTGCTCAATGTCATTAGCCCTGGTTAAATGTTTGACTACCCTTCTAGACGCTAATCCAGTATGAAACAGTTTGTCCTTTTGTCTGTGCGATAAGAGATGTTCTACAAGCCTTTGCTGGAGCCCCTTTGTCTTAGTCATTCCCTTATCATGTCACCTCTGATGGAAAGGGCTGTTCTCCTCTGCAAAAGCAATACTTGCCTTTCTTACAATATAGTGAGGAAACTACTAACTTAGGTAAAGAATATTAATATAGAAATGTCTACAGTGATTTTGACCATAGATCCGTCTATCCTAAACTCATTTATCCAACATGATCATTTATGAATATCCAAGGAAAAGTGTAAGACTAGTGTTTTCCTGGAATATTCCTGGAGTCATGAGCAGTTTTCCTTTTTGCTACCTCTTCTTAAATCAAAAGCAGTGTCTTTGTATTTGAAACATGAAAACTTTCCCCACCCAAAACGTTCTGTGATGAGTAGCTTCATAAATTAACTGCACAGAATAAAAACGTACCTCCTTTTGTTTGCTTTTGTACCTGTTATTTTGAACTTTGTTCTTATGTTTTTAATTTAAATTTTTTACCTGTATTATGGAATCCAAAGCCAAGAATCTGAAGTGCAATTCTTGACCCATAGAAAGAAAGGGAACAGTTGTAATATCTGTGTCGGTTACCAAGTATGTAATGTTGGTGCTTCACCTAAATTAAGAAACCTGTGTTGTCCATTGACAACACAGGAAATCTGCTATTGTCAGACGTTACTGGGACAGATTGACACACTGTAATGATATGAAATAAATGCAGACAGAAACAATGGTGAGGAAGAGGGAACAAAAAAAAGAGAATGGCCATGTCACTTTGGTGTTGCTACTGCCTTATGTGAAAATGGCTCACTTAACACCTGTATAAAAGGAATGAAAGATTGAGAGATTCCCCTAAGGAATAGGAGCTCAAGCTTAATTTGTTATTATGTTTTAACCATGAAAACATGGACTTTGTTTTTAATTTTTCTCTGTGATCAAGAAAATCACTGAAGTGCATATTCATTTTTTAACATTAAATGGCTCACTTCACAACCATAATGTTATAGCAGCACTTAGAGATTTTGCTGGTTTAAGGCTTTAGCCATTAATGCAGTCTTAACTTTTTTTTCTTTGATGTTTCCTAGACACATCATGAGTTTCTAACCCCTAGGACCCTTCCATTCTTCGCTGAACTGTAAGCTTGGAGTTCAAGTCTATTAGAAGGTCTATTTGTTACTACTTAGCGTGGCAGTATCATACTGGCATCATGTTGAATTTCTGAAAGTGAACAAGTTTAAATAGCTACTGAGAAAGTGGTGTGGGGTTCTGGTTTTTTTTGGTTTTGTTTTGGTTTTTTTTCCTGAAAGCTTTAGCTCTTCTAAAAATATCACTCTCTCCCTGTAATGAAGTTCTTTCATTTTAACTTTTCTTTCCTGGTGGAGAAAATATTACTGCAAAAGCTGCTTCTAACATAAACACTAGCTTTATTTTCATTGATTTCTTTTCAACAAATGGCTAGGCAGTCACTTTTGATAAAACACTTAGCAAGGGTAAATGGATCAGGAAATATGATCTAGCCAATGGACTTTGGATAGAATGATGAAGGTCACTCAGGGTTGCTTGTGAAATTATTAAATCCATAACAGTAGCATAGAGTTTTATTTATAATGCATAGACATACATAAAGCCACACAACAAATTAAAGTATCATACATGAACATATCTTGCCATCAGACATAAACTCTTCTTGATTTTCATAAAAATGTTGATGTGTCTTATGGCAATATTTGTCCCTATGAAGAATTTTGAGATGAGTACTTTTCTTCAAACATAAGCTTCATTTTTTATTTCATAATCTGGAAATGGATAATAAAGAAAAATCTTTTCTTTACAGACAGGTATTAATCTCAATTACACAGGCATATCACATTTAATACAGAGTTTCCAAATTTACATTAAGCTAACTTAAGAATAAAGTTTTTCCATCAAAACTGGGGAAGACTGGGAGAGCTTTCAGTGTAAGGGGTCATTGCAATTCACTGCATGAAGGGAGCAGCTGCAGACTGGAAACATGTGAGGCCCCTGGAGCATTATGGTCCTTGTTCAGTAAGAACCAAAGTGTTCCATTCACTTGCTATAGTTGTCTTTTTATGAGGCTACTGATGGACAGCCAGGAAAAAACAATACTATAAGAAGTTATATGACACAAAAAGAAAGACAGGACCTGTGCAGGATCTGTGATTTGTTCTTCAGGTCTAGAGCTGAAATTCTGAAGTGGAATTTCTTAAAGGGATTAATAATTTTAACAGCTATAGAAGTTTTCCTTCAATTTTTTAAACACTAGAAAACCTGAAGCCCAAGAATCACTTGGCATTATAAAGCAAATAAATGCACATCAATTGCATCTTCAGAATAACATGCTTTCTTATTAGCATGGACTTAATTTCTGTAGAATTTAGAGGATTCAGGTCAGTCATGTAGTATAAAATATGTATTTTATTTACCTAACAGTCATAGTGAAATCTAAGCCTCCGTCTAGTGGGATCAAAAGCTCCTTTAGGTGT
Source organism: Larus michahellis (assembly GCF_964199755.1). Lineage (NCBI taxonomy): Eukaryota > Metazoa > Chordata > Aves > Charadriiformes > Laridae > Larus > Larus michahellis. The sequence goes on from NC_133896.1 coordinate 161,328,503, forward strand.
CTGTATTCCTTATATAAAGGCTGGAGACAGTTAAATCATTAGATGTTTCAAACAGGATATGTATACAACATCAGCCACAGTAACTGAGCAGTTTTTTAATCTTTACAAGGTGTTTGCCACAGAGTTATACAGAAAATTCTGTTCCTCTCCAAATCCTGGCAGTAGTCAGAGAGTTGAAGAGAATTTTCTTCACTTGGTATTCAGAATCTCTTTTCAAAAGGCTGACTCAGCAGCTACTAAAAGACAAGACATTACACCCTTTTTTTTTAAATACTGTTTAAAGAACTTTTGCAGGAAAATAAAGAACAGGTTCAATATACTCTTCAATCTGAAGGCATTCGGCCTGTCATCTTTCACTTGGCGGAAGAATGTCCTAATCTTTGGATACAGATCTTTACTCTACATTTGTTATGACTGATAATTTTAACTGTTGAAATTCAGGACAGTCTCAGACAGATAAATTACTCTTATTCAGATGTATCAGACTTGCTCAGTGCAGGTCAAAGACTTGGTAGACGATCAGTAGCCTTTCGTATGGGAGATATCTCATTCACATGATTTATCGGTCTCTGCAGAACAACCATTTTTTGACATTCCAACACTGTGAGCATTTAGAAATGCAGCCAGTTACAATAAGAATACAGGGAAAATATGCTTCATCTATTTTATCAAATGGGACTGAGATTTTAAAAATGGAGTATGGGACATCTCACGTTAAACAGGATGCCTGGCAACACCACATACAGAAAAATAGAACATGATGAAGAAAAAGATACAGACTTAGAGCCTACAGTACCGTGACTTTCAGTGATGCACAATAACTTCCCAACCGCAGCATGATACTATTCCTTGTTTAAGTAAGCACAGCAGCTTCAGATCATCATGAATGCTTTACCTTAAACATGTATAAACCCACTGCTCTCCCTTTGTTTCTGAAGCTTGGTATCTATGTGCACACAATTCAGCTTTAAATTAAGGTTCAGGAAAATGTCTAGCAGATTAGCAACACTGTTTTTAGGGATTAAATCTGCATTTTTAGTGTTCTACTCAGTAGGGATGAAATTAAACACCAAAACCAGAAATTAAGCTGGAAGCAGGGACTAGGTTTCTCCCAGATAAGAGTCCTAATAACTTAGCAAAGTAATGCTCACCACCTGCTCACTCCCCTCCAGCCTATGTGTGCAAGGATTTAACTCTGCATAGCAGCACAGAAGAAAAAATAAGATGAAGGCATAGTTTCAAAAAGGATGCAAAGAGTAATTTTTCACATCTGTGTTGAATCCTACCTAAATAGTAATCTGCTGATTGGAGTCCTCTTTACAGATTATTGAAAAGGGAATCCTGAATTCTCCTCAGTCTAAGGAGAGTAACATATACAGGTCTGGATGATGACATCTTTCTACTCATCTTTTATATTAGAAATAAACCCTTTTTGACATAATTAGTCTTGGTGGTGTCCCTCAGAACTGGTCAGACATCTGCAGTCTCAGGGCAAGAGAGTATTCCCACACCAGTCAGTTTCAGTTTCATATCCTAAAGCACGTGGGAAGGAGTTAAACACTGAAATCCCTTAAAGAAGAAAAATTCTGCATATGTTCACAATTTTGGACCACAAATGTGCTTGTGCAGGTAAACTGCATAAACTGAATAAAGTTCGCTTTCTCTCTCTCCTTTTTTATTTTTTAAACTTAGATGCCAAAAGTCTTCTTCAGTTTTGTAACAGACTCTTATGTAGTCTCGTGGATGTGAACCTCACTTATTATGCTAGACAACTGGCATCTGCAGCAATAGGAAATATCACACTTGCTGTTTAACCAGTTTCTATAACTTTTCTGTACCATTCATATAAGCATAGATTATTTATTCTCTGAAATTTTGTTTCATATTTTTGCATGTGTTTGTGTTTTGCATAGAAAACATCTTTTGGCAAATCATGTACCACCAACAAGATAATGTAGTTTTTTCTGAGAAAAGATGTTTTGTGTACAAAAAGACTGTAAAATATTCTTTTTCCAAAGTTGTCAAACTTTTCAGGGGTTGTTCAACACTTTTCTTTCTTCCAGCTTGATAACAAGGAAGGGAGAGTCCCTTTACATTGAAGTATTTAAGAACAAAGGCCAGGAATATATTGCTGCTCTTAACTAATCAGACATGACTCCTCCTTCTCAGGGAACTACACCCGGGTAGCAGTGGAAGAAACATAAGAAGTGTGATTACAGATAACTAAAGACCGTTTTATTTAAGTCAATTTAATCAAGGGTACAAGCTAGATGACTCTAAGGATGATGTTAAAATCTGATCACATATCTTTGCTGTCACTTATATGTCTTTTCTGTCATTCAGAAGAAACCTATGTGAATTGTGCTTTTGCCTGAGTGGATCAATGACGGTATATACTGTGATAGTCATGGTTATTCTACAGCAGATCATAATCATTATTGTTAAAAGTGTGTTACTAGGAATGGTTGTACACCTACCTTTGAATGTATTAGCTTGACTCTTGTTTACCTGTGGTGTGTTATTTTTATTTTTTTTTCTGTAGAATGTGGTTTGAATAAATAAGAAAATAACCATTACTTTTGTCAAGAATTTATTTAATCCAATAGAAAGATTCTTAAACTTTCACAGGGATTGGACCCAAAGTGGCCATATTTACTTGCTAGTTCCCTACTTAATTCAGTTCCAGAGCACAAAGAGAAGAAATCTTCATTTACTGATTCACTTTGAGTTTAACACATTCAGTGATCATCCCTGAAATAAATGTACTTTCTCAAAAAAAACCCCAACCCCCAAATCCCAAACAATGCATATAATATCCAGATAATACCAAGCCCATAGCTTCTCTTTGTACTATTTACAATGAGTGATAGGATTATACTGCAATAATCATGTACATTCAGTATCTAAAAATATTCAATGTTCTTTGCTATGAACACATTTTCAGCTGTTTGTGAGTAGGTTTATTAGTACTGCTTAAACAGTTTACTTCAATGGAGCTATGTCTGATTTCTACTGAAATACGTGCTAGAACAGTAAGATTCATGGTGAAAAAACATGTTAGGAGCAATTCCAAAGCTTTTCTTTTTTTTTTCTTTTTTTTTCACAACTTTATGCTTTTTATGTTTTATGTGAGAGGAAAAAAAAAACAACGCCCTCTGAGATTTCTTTTTGTTTCATTTGTATTTTCTTTTTAGTACCAGCTGCAATAGCTGGGATCTGATATGACAAGAAAAAACAGTATTTTGTTTTATTGATGGTGGTCTATGTTCTTTAGTCCTTGAAAACTCCACAACTCTGGGAGAGAGATAGTCTTTTTTAAAAGTCACTCAGGATATGATTACTTAACTTGGTCTTTAATAATGGATAATTTAGTCAAGAGGATAGATGAAACTGTTTGATACAATATACATTATCTCTTTGTATTTTAAGGTGCATTGTGATATGTGAATGTTCATGTTTTTTACAATAGTCATTATCAGATTAAACCTCTTGATATAGACCCAAGCAAAGTCCATATGTTGTGTGGCTTTAAAGTAACTTAATTACTTTAGAAGATTTAAGGTTCAAATAGGCTTTAGTGTAATCCAAACTGGCTCATGATAATACATCTGCATTTCAAACTGTGAGATAACTTGCTTACCTTAAAACTACAAATCAGGCTAATTTTATTTGCCCACAGCTATTTGCTGGTGTCCAAACTGGGAGTAAAACAATTTTGGACAGAGTATGATTTCTAGCAGTTGTTTAATGTGAAGGCTAAGATTTCAGTGAAGGCTAAGATTTTTTGAACAAAGTAGTTAATATCGGTTACATGACACAAAACTTTAAAGGTATTTTCCACACTCAAAAATCCAGGACATCAAGTAAAAAGGAAGACAGCAAAAAAAAAAGTATTATTATTTATGTAATTCCAGGACAATAACTTTTCAACATGCATTTTCTTTACACATTTCAGTTAAAACATCCTTGAAATTTGTTACTGTTTTTTTCATGCACAGGCAATACTAATATCAAGACTGTGTTAAATTAATAAATTCTTAAAAACATTGAAGCATATGTAGGCATGACGCACATGTGTGAAGCACATAATTCTTCATATGTGTTACTCAATAGTGAAAAAGTGATTATCTTGTCTTGTTGGCCAACAACATCCAATGTCATGTTTCCATGTGACTGCGTGAAAGTCTAATTCTATGCAAAATGCATTTGAAGAAACTCTGGCTACATCTACATGGACAAGTTGTACAGCTCAGAAAGAGCAGAACAACAAAGAAGAGTGAGTGGATGAAGACAAACAGAATCACAGAATCACACAGAATCACAGAATCACAGAATCACAGAATGGTTCGGGTTGGAAGGGACCTTGAAGATCATCTAGTTCCAACCCACTGCCATGGGCAGGGACACCTCCCACTAGACCAGGCTGCTCAAAGCCTCATCCAGCCTGGCCTTGAACACCTCCAGGGATGGGGCATCCATAACTTCCCTGGGCAACCTGTTCCGGTGCCTCGCTACCATCACAGTAAAGAATTTCTTCCTGATATCCAATCTAAATCTACCCTCTCTCAAATTGAGGCCATTACCCTGTGTTCTATTATAACACTCCCTGATAAAAAGTCCCTCACCATCCTTCCTGTAGGCCCCCTTTAGATACTGGAAGGCTGCTCTAAGGTCTCCCTGGAGCCTTCTCTTCTCCAGGCTGAACAACCCCAACTCTCTCAGCCTGTCCTCATAGCATAGGTGCTCCAGCCCTCTGATCACCTTCGTGGCCCTCCACTGGACCCGTTCCAACAGGTCCATGTCCTTCTTGTGGTGAGGACTCCAGAGCTGGATGTAGTATTCCACGTGGGGCCTCACAAGAGCAGAGTAGGGAGGCAGAATCACCTCCCTCGATCTGCTGGCCACGCTTCTTTTGATGCAGCCCAGGGTGCGGTTGGCTTTCTGGGCTGCAAGTGCACATTGCCAGCTAATGTTGATCTTCTCATCCACCAGCACCCCCAAGTCCTCCTCAGGGCTGCTCTCAAGCCATTCTCCTCACAACCTCTCTTTGTGCCTGGGATTGCCGTGACCCAGGTGCAGGATCTTGCACTTGGCCTGGTTGAACTTCATGAGGTTCGCACAGGCCCACCTCTCAAGCCTGTCAAGGTCCCTCTGGATGGCATTCCTTCCCTCCAGTGTGTCAACTGTGCCACACAGCTTGGTGTCATCAGCAAACTTTCTCTGGGTGCACTCAATCTCACTGTCCATGTCACCCACAAATATGTTAAACAGCACTGGTCCCAGTACTGACCTGTGGAGAATACCACTCGTCACCGGTTTCCATGTGGACATTGAACCATTGACTGCAACCCTTTGAGTGCAACCATCTAGCCAGTTCCTTATTCACCGAATGGTCCATCTATCAAATTCATGCTTTTCCAATTTAGAGAACAGGATGTCGTGCGGGACAGTGTTGAATGCTTTGTCCAGGTAGATGAAGTCAGTTGCTCTCCCCTTGTCTACCAATGCTGTGGCAACATCATAGAAGGCCACCAAATTTGTCAGGCATGATTTGCCTTTGGTGAAGACATGTTGGCTGTCACGAATCACCTCCTTATTTTTCATGTGTCTTAGCAGAGTTTCCAGGAGGATCTGCTCCATCATCTTGCCAGGCACAGAGGTGAGACTGACTGGCCTGTAGTTCCCTGGGTCATCCTTTTTTCCCTTTTTGAAAATGGGGATTATGTTTCCCCTTTTCCAGTCAACGGGAACTTCACCAGACTGTCACAACTTTTCAAATATAATGGAAAGCAGCTTGGCGACTTCATCTGCCAGCTCCCTCAGGACCTGTGGATGGATTTAATCCAGTCCCATGGACTTATGCACCTCCAGGTTCCTCAGATGGTCCCGAACCTGACCATCTCCTACAGTGGGTGGTTCTTCATTCTCATAGACCCTGCCTTTGCATCCTGCAACTTGGGTGGTGAGGTTGGAGCCCTTGCTGGTGAAGACAGAGGCAAAAAGTCATTCAGCACCTCAGCCTTCTCCATATCCTGGGTGACCAGGTCTCCTGTCTCCTTCCTGAGAGGGCCCACATCTTCCTTAGTCTTGCCTTTACCCCTGACATACTTATAGAAGTTTTTCTTGTTATCCTTGGTGCCCCTAGCTAGATTTAATTCTATCTGGGCTTTAGCTTGCCTAATCTGGTTCCTGGTCGCTCTGACAGATTCTCTGTATTCCACTCAGTCAACTCGTCTTTGCTTCCACCCTCTGTAGGCCTCCTTTTTGCTCTTGAGCTTGTCCAGGAGCTCTTTGTTAATCCACGCAGGCCTCCTGGCACTTTTGGCTGACTTCTTCATTCTTGGGATGCACCGCTCCTGAGCTTGGAGGAGGTGATCCTTGAATACTAACTAGCTCTCTTGGGCCCCTCTTCCCTCCAGTACTTTTTGCACGTTACCCTGCCAAGCAGGTCCCTCAAGAGGCCAAAGTCTGCTCTCCTGAAGTCCAAGGTAGTGAGCTTGCTGTGTGCTCTCCTCGCTGCCCGAAGGATCTTGAATTCAACCATTTCATTATCACTGAAGCTGAGGCTACCCTTGAGCTTGACACTTGCCACCAGGCCCTCCTTGTTGGTAAGGACAAGGTCCAGCATAGTTTCTCTCCATGTTGGCTCCTTTACCGTTTGAAGAAGAAAGTTGTCATCTACACATTTCAAGAACTTCCTGGATTTCTTGTGCCCCGCTGTGCTGTCCTTCCAACAGATATCAGGGTGGTTGAAGTCCCCCATGTTGACCAGGGTCTGTGAACACAATGTTGCTCCTATTTGTCTATGGAGGGCCTCATCCTCTCTGTTGTCCTGGTCAGGTGGCCTGTAGCAGACCCCTACCGTAATGTCCCCTGCCCCTGTGTTCCCTTTAATTCTGACCCATAAGGTATCCATTGGGTCTCCATCCATGCCCAGGTGGAGCTGCATGCACTCCAGCTGTTCATTGACATAGAGGGCAACACCGCCTCCTCGTCTTCCCAGCCTGTCCTTCCTGAAGAGTTGGTATCTGTCCATTCCAAGGCTCCAATCATAGGAGCCGTCCCACCACGTCTCTGTGATGCCAATAAGATCGTAGCCCTGGAGGCACATGCACATCTCCAACTCTTCTTGCTTATTTCCCATGCTGCATGCATTTGCATAAAGGCATTTCATCTGCACGCCCAATGAAGCAGGAGAGTGTCTTCAAAATCTCACTCATCTGATCTAAATTACTGACTGATACTGACTGATCACTCACTGATCTAAATTACTGATATCAATCTACCCAGATCTGCGGCCCAGAAGCAAGATCTGCCCAGTAGTGTTTGGAAGTGCAGGCACCCAAATAAATTGCCTAGTTTATGAGGTGATATTGAGGAGAAATTATTTTTTCACTTTAGCTCCCCACAGCCCTGATTTCTTATGTAAAGGTAAGATTTTCTTTTCCCAAATATGAAGTGATGCAAATGGGGAAAAGCAATATTAAATTTACTTAGTTAGTCATGAAAGTTGTGCTGACCCTAACCACTAAAATATAAGATCTGACTGCTACGATAGTTCTATGAAAACTTAGGCTCACAGTTCAGAAGTGATCAAAAGATCAGAAAGAATGCAAGGAATTATTAGGGAAGGAAAAGAAATCAGATAACATCAATTTGGCACTAGATAAATCCATGATATGCCCACATCTGAAAGGGGCAAATCTGAAAAGCAGAATATATTGTGCTATATAAAAACAGATGTAGTATTATTCACCTAAACATAAAAGTACCCTAAAGAAATGTGTATGAGGCATAAAGAACTTTTAGATTTATTCTGGGCCTTTGTTTTCTTTCTTTCCTTTCTTTGATTTGTTTTCCTACATTTTCTTATTTTCCTCCATGAGCCTATCAGAGGCAAATCAACCCATTTTTCTGTGTCAACGTGTTCACATCCTGTACGAAAAGCGAATAAAAAAAAATTGTAAAAGAATTAAAAAGTATCTGTAGTGCCTATTCACAGTGACATTGACAAAATTTACTCTTTAAAACAAGTACCTCTGTTTGACTTGGAGGCTTCTGCTGTGCATCTGGACTAACATGAACAATGGAATAAAGACAAGATAACTTGAAATTCAAATTGTCTTTCTCATTAATTTTATTATTTAAAAGAACTGAGAGATCTACTTCTTATTTCAGAATGCATTATGTACCTAGAAAGAAATTTCAAAACAGTTTGAGAACATCTCTGTATCTTTAGGAGCAAAGTTCTTTTGAATTTTGGGTGTCTAGACACCCAACTGTATTTTATCACAAATTAGGCTGACCATGGCATTCTAGCTGAAGTCCATTTTATTTCAACGATGGGAAACAAAGAGGAACATATTTCTTATTGCACTTATCTCAAAGACAGGCCAGTCAAGCCAATGTGCACGTGCTATCCATTCAAGACTTGTTTAGCTTGAAGAAATTCTTCCTTTTCATGAGAGTATTTGACAAAGTTTTATGGCTCTCTACACTGCAATTCTTTCAATGAGTTTCTCCCTGGAGAGTGATAAGTGACAATGACTAAGTGAGACAAATTAACCACACTGGAAATTTTTACATGTACAACCCCTGGAACCACTGGTCCCATCCAACCTCTGTCACCGTCTAAAACCTATCTGCATCCCAATACATGCTGAACTCCAGTGAAACTGTCACCCATTGATCTGATTGGTTTTATGGAAACTCAAAAATGTAATTGTTTTTCTAGTTTCTGTGCTTCCAATGTGTCAGGGGCAGAATACGTTCTGCTAGACTTTGCACCCCAAACACGTGTAAGTTTTACTATGTGCTCAAGAAGGATTAGGTCTCAATACTAAGTATACAATATTTATTTCAAATATACCAGGAAATACCTGGGATAACAGATCATTTCTGTTTAATTAACATAATTTGACACAATTTTAGATATAAATAGTTCATAAGTTCCTAGTAACAGAAGTGTTAAAAAATGTGTTAACTCCGTCTGCTGGCATTCTACAGCCTCTTAAATCTAATGTGGCACATGAAGAGCAAGGAAACACATTCAGGTTACCTAGACAGCTTACAAAAGACAGGTTTGTGCAATCTAGGCTGTCAGCAAAATAACGATAGAAAGAGACATTCTTTGTTCTAAATAAAACACTCAGTGAACAGCCAAAATCCATGCTATCACTCTCCTCTCTTTTTAGTCCAGTCCATTTACTCTGCTTTTAAGTCCGGAATCACCAGTATTTTTTAGCAGAATTACAAGTTGATTTTTTGGATATCCGTTGTTGTGGAGTGTTAATACCTACCATCTAAATGCAACTGGGATCATTTACATGCATGCAGCAATCTGGAATGGAGACTAACCCCAAGCACTGCTTTCAAAAAACCCCCAGACACATACCGAAACCCAGCCTCAGGAAGGATACTAAATCCTGGCAATAATATCTGAATATCAAAACTTAAGCTTAAGACAAACTCTTTAATCTGCCAGAGTTTTTATTTCTATAGAGTAATAAATATGAGGACTGGAAACAATATGCATCCCTTCAAATATAAACAGATTATTTTTTCATTTTAACAACAACAAAAAAATAATCATAAGAGGATATATAACATGCTAACTAGTGATTCCTGTAATAGATTCTTGTAATAGATGTATTGTAACTACAAAATACAGCTTTTGTCCATTTTTTCATTGGTCTGGTTTTAGTTTTTTTTCTTTTCTTTTTTTTCTATTTACTGACCATTACTACTTCTATGGCAACATTAAACCAATGCAGTTGCACCTTTGATCATGTTACTGCCTTTTTCCTCCTATCTTTTTAACTTGACTGTATTATTTTTTTTCTTGCCTGTCTCTCACATTTTGTTGTGCGGTGAAAAAAAGAAAACTGACTTTACAAACCAAAACAGAGTTTGCAACACTTGTCTGGGTACCTGTGAACTGAACTGCAGCAAAGATGAGTGTCATAAACAGGTATGGCTACTGGAACTCCTCCAGGTCCAAATGTCTGTTGAGATGATCTACCGATACAGAGTAGCAGTTATCAGGATTCAGCATTGAAACAGAAGGTAACTTCTATCTTGGAACTTTTTTCAACTCATTGTTTAGTGTGCATTTGTTTTGTTTCATTTTCAAGGAAAAAACACAAGATCAGAACTATCACCAACTTTTGGTAATCTTAGTAGACTTAATTAGATAAAGAGAATAGACTATTTCAGTTGGAAGGGATCTACAGGGACCATCTAGTCCAACTGCCTGACTGTTTCAGGGCTGGCCAAAAGTTAAAGCATGTCATTAAGGGCATTGTCCAAATGCCTCTTAAACACTGACAGGCCTGGGGCATCGACCACCTCTTTATAGGAAGCCTGTTCCAGTGGTCGACCACCCTCTTGGTAAACAAATACTTCCTAATGTACAGTCTAAACCTTGCCTGGAGTAGCTTTGAACCATTCCCGTGTGTCCTGCCACTGAATACCAGGGAGAAGAGATCAGCATCTCCCTCTCCACTTCCCCTCCTCAGGTCACCCCTCAGCCTCCTTTTCTCCAAACTTGATGAGCCCAAAGTCCTTAGCTGCTCCTCCTAGGACATTCCTTCCAGCCCTTTCACCAGATTTGTTGCCCTCCTCTGGATGTATTTGAGTACTTTAACAATCTTCTCAAATTGTGGGGCCCAGAACTGCACACAGTACTCCAGATGAGGCCACACTAGTGCTGAATACAGCAGGATAATCACCTGTTTTGACTGGATGGTGAAGCTGTGTGTGATGCATCCCAGGATGTGTTTTACTCTCTTGGCCGCCAGGTCACACTGCTGGCTCCTGTGGAGCCTGCTGTCGACCAGCACCCCCTCATCCCTTTCTGCAGGGCTGTTCTCCAGGCACTCCTCTCCCAATTTATACTTATGCCCAGCAGAATCCAGCATTTTGACTTGCTAAATTCCATCCCAATAATCATAACTCAATGCTGAAATCTGTCTAGATCCCACTGCAAGGCCTCCTGTCCCTCAAGAGAGTCAATGGCACCTCCCAGCTTGGTATCATCAGCAAACTTGCTAATGATGCATTCAACTCCTGCATCCAGATCATTGATAAATACATTGAACAGAAGTGGCCCTAGAATTGAACCCTGAACAACACCATTGGTGACTGATCTCCATCCAGGTATAGCCCCATTCACTACAATGCTTTGATCTCTGCCTTTCAGCCAGTTCTTCACCCAGCGCACTGTGAACCAGCTCATTCCACAGTTGGACAACTTGTCCAGAAGGATGCTGTGAGAGACAGTATCAAAAGCCTTACCAAAATCCAGAAAAACTACAACCACCGGCTTCCCTTCACCCACTAGGTGGGTAACTTTACCTTAGGAGGTTATCAAATTAGTTAAATAGGACTCTCCTTTTGTGAAACCATGTTGACTGTGCCTGTTCATTCTGAATATATGTTCATTCTGAATATAATAAGGAAAGAAAATAGGGCTGTCAAACAAAATATCACTTTTTTTTTAATAATTTTTAATTTTTTTTGTTTGCTTTTTCTTCTTTTTTTTGGGTAAAAATGCAATAGCACAAGATGTTAGTTTGCTGTGAGCATTTTCAGTCTATACAACAAACCTCAATGTATAACTACCTAACATCAGTGACAGGGTCATAATAATATATATTTGGTGCTTGGAATATTATAGTAAAACTAATGCCCCAAATCAACTATATATCCCTGCCAAAATATGAGGTAACATATATTTTGTTTTACTATCGTAACAACCAATATATAATAAATTCAAGGTTACAAAGAACTAATGTAAATGTTCTGACTAAATTAGAACACAAGAGATTTTAATGGCACTTACTCCTCCATAAACAGAGGAGAAAATCAGTGCAGACAGAATCTAATTTTGTGAGGCTCAAACCATGTTTTCATCAGAATTTTTCAGTACCCACCAGCGGACAGCCACTGAGTATCACTGAAGTGCAAACTTTGTATCATTTTGATCCCATGTTGGAAAAGGTAGCTAACAGAGGCAACCAGGAGGTGCAGCAGTTTCTGCATCAGTTTCTGGGCATGGCTTCATGACCTTTTGGGAATACCTTTTGGGATCATCAGACTGCTGGAGGAACCTCGGAAAAGGATAGCTATAGGAGGCTGAGACTTCTAGCAAACTCTAGTTCCTCTTAAAGTGCTGTCAACTGCTCTTGATTAAAAGGTGCTTTGAGCTTTTTTCACAATTGACTCCTGATTAAGTAGGGTCAAGCATCACTTCAGTAAATGCTAGGCAGAGGACTGAATCACAGCAAAGAAATACCTGGTCAGTGTCCTGGTAGCAGCTGGGAGCTGCATCCGATGAAGAACTGGAGCTGGTTGAGCCTGAGCCTGAGCCATGCAGCAGCTCCAGGGGAAAGAAGGGATTGCAGTGGATAACTCTGTTGGGGGGGATGGAGGCCCCAGTCTGCCATCCTGCCCTGTTGTCTACCATGGTTTACTGCAGGCCAGGAACTTGAATCAAGGATGTTGTGGAGAGACCTCTCAAGATTGTCCAGCCCTTGAACTACTAGGGTTGTTATCATAGAATCATAGAATTGCTGAGGTTGGAAGGGACCTTTAAGATCATCAAGTCCAACCTTTAACCTACCCTGACAAAAGCTACTTCTAAACCATGTCCCTAATGTTATGATAGAGGGGATGCCATACAGAGGGACCTTGACAAGCCTCAGGAGTGGGCCCATGGGAACCTCATGAAGTTCAACAAGGCCAAGTGTAAGGTCCTGCACCTGAGTCAGGGCAATACCCAATATCAATACAAGCTGGGGGATGAATGGATTGAGAGTAGCCCTGTCAAGAAGGACTTGGAAATGCTGGTGAATAAAAAATTAGACACGGGCCGGCAATGTGTGTTTGCAGCTGAGAAAGCCAATCATATCCTGGGCTGCATGAAAGGAAGCGTGGCCAGCAGGTTGAGGAAGATGATTCTGCCCCCCTACTCTGCTCTGGTGAGATCCCACCTGGAGTACTTCATCCAGCTCTGGGTTCCCCAGTACAAGAAAGACATGGACCTGTTTGCGTGGGTCCAGAGGAGGGCCATGAAAATGATGAGAGTGCTGGAACACCTCTCCTACAAAGAAAGGCTGAGAGAGTTGGGGTTGTTCAGCCTGAAGAAGAGAAGGCAACAGAGAGACCTTATTGCTGCCTTTCAGTGTATAAGATGGGTTATAAGAAAGATCAAGAAAGTGTTCAAGGTCAGGTTGGACTTTGAGTACCCCGATGTAGCTAAAGATGTCCCTTCCCATGGCAGGGGGATCGGAGCTAGATGGTCTTTGAAAGTACCTTCCAACCCAAATCATTCTATGATTCTACTATCCCCTGCTGTTCTTCTGTATGGGGACCAACAGTATTGCTTGGAGACCTGGAATGGATTAAGTGTGGCAACATGGCCCTGGGGGTAAGGGTCAAGCACATGGGAAATCAAATAATTTTGTCCTCAATCCTGCTGGTCACTGTCACCTCAATCCCTGGAAAAGTGATGGAGTACATTATCCTGGAAATAATTTCCAAACTTTTTGAGGACAAGAAAGTGATTGGGGTGATCATCACGGATTTATGAAGGAGGAATCATGCCTGGTCAACCTCAAAGCCTTCTGTACGGCTTTGTTTTAAACATAACTGCATGTTTGAGTGTTAGTTAATGTTATCAACACATCTTGTAGCCAGAGAAACTTTTTTTCAGGTACTTCTATGCATCACAAAAAAAAAAAAAGGCTCAAAAATGCCTTGTGCTGCACTTATTGTTTTGAATAATGAAAAATTGCGTGCAATACAGTGTGAGGAAACAATGGGTGAAAACAAACAATGTAATCCACGTTGTCATTTTGCCATGTAATAAAGGAAAGGAAATTCCTTACTTACCACATTTGATGCTACTCTCTATAATCCAAACACATCCTTGTACAACATACTCTCATCTTTATTTTGCATCTGTGACAACATCTGAGACACTTCTGTCCTTTTCCCTGAGGGAAAAGAAACAGAGAAGCAAATATGTATGAAGAAGAATGAAAAGAATAGTATAAAGATAAGTGAACATTTTATAAGGGGAAAATAAACAGGACACTGCCTGAGAACACTCAAGTTAGCATCACGCACTAGGAATAGCCTTTCTCTTACATTAGCATTGTGTTTCTGAAGGGCACCAAAGGGCAAGGATGAGCTGTTCTTATTAGGACTAACTTTAATAAGACACCATTACTCTTATTCCAATATTTCACCCAAGAGACAAGGTTAAAACCCCTAGAGTGGGCTTTGCAAAAATGCTGTTGAAGAATGATTGTTAAATCAAGTGCTGATAGAAAATGGAGGAGGCTTAAGAGGAAGCTGAATGACATAAGAAAAAAACTTTTCAGTAGGGTGCAGAGGATCAAGAAAATAGTAATTGAATCATAGGTATTGCCTGACCAGGATTAATTTGTTGAGTTCAAAAGCAGAGAGAAGTTGGTTAAGGGCTCAATTTCTCTCTGTCCATTTTCTCTCACAGCTTTTGTGGTGTTATCATTCTTGGTCAAAAGTAAGACTAATATTGAATTTTTACTAATATTATTATTATTATTGATTTTGTATTAATTTCCAAATATTTCTTTTATTATAGCAAGCCCTATTGAGATTTATGGTGCTTTTTCTTTTTCTAGAGTTTTACAATTTAGCATAAGTAAAATACAATATTAACAATTAGCAAAATTAACAATTAGGTATTTTATATATATTTACAGAAGGTAATGAAGATTACATGCACAAACACAAATAGACACAAGTTCTGGAAGGTTTTTTTCTCATGATTTTGTAATTTAAATGAGTTCTTTATGATACAAAAAAAAAAAAAAACAAAACCAAAAACAAAAACAAAACCAGAAAGTTTAAACAAACAAGCAAGCAAGCAAACAAACAAATTAATACGTAAGCAAGCTGTCAAGACCCAAGATCTCTTAATCTTTCAGATCTGGTGAAGGAACTTTCTTAATGCAAGGCATGATCCAAAGGGTCTTTTCATTATTGGACTTTGATTCATATGCTTCATGCTACCCTTATAATAATTTCATTATTTAAATTACCTCAATGTTTAAATGAGTCCCTCTGCATTTTACTTTGGAGAGATGAAATTTAAATTTCCTGTTCACTAAATAAAATTAGTGCTGCTTGAAAATGGTTGTATAACTTACAGTGTTTAAAATACAGCTGTGCACAGTCAGTTTTCTGTAACATATCTGTCTAAAACCTATAAAGAGGTTACTAAATATTGTTAACTAAACAATTTCAAAAAATAAGGTATCAATTGCATACTATTTTACTGAGTTATGAAAACATGGAGTGACTACTATTAATGAACTTATAGCTACATAATGCACTGATATTTAATTGTATGATGGTTATCTATATATAAATATATGAAGAGATATATGTATGGAGATATGCCTCTATTGTATAATGTTTAACTAGTGGGAGACCTTTCATCTGAAACGGGAAAAATCTATCAATAGCTAATATTGGGAGATGATTCCAATTTATTCTGTATTTTATTCCTTCTTTAGTACTAGAAGAATTAATGTGGTGTCATTCAATATAGAAAGATAATTTACAGATATCAAAAATGGCATCTATGTTTCAGTAGGCAACCATGAGTTTTCACAAAGATTTGCTCACTTATAAATTATCATGATTTTGACTCTGTTTTTTTAAATATAGGAAGAGCAAAAATGCAAACACATGTTCAACCAGTCATTAAAAAATACCTTATAATTATTTTTGCTATTATTAGTTATATCTTGTATGAACAGGATTTATAAGTATTATCAAAACACACCATAAAAAAACTGTTCCTATTTCATGATCTTAGGTAGCTAGAGAAATCAAACAGAATTCACTAAAAACCTCTTTTAAATCTGTAACCTATAATATGGTAAATGGAGGACTTTATTCATTTGGAGATTTCTTATGTCACTTGGGGATATTTACTTTTGCCTTTCATCTGTGCAGTAAAATGGCAGTGAAAGCACTGTCATCTTCCACAGAATTTTGGTGAGGAGAAAAGTTTTAATCATTTTAAGGTATTCAGAACGATAATAGGAGCCATGCAAAGGAAGTATTGCTATCCCATTTTAAACATAGTCTTCTAGAACCTCTAAGCAGGTGATGAACTCTAGGCATCTGCATAAACCCATCACTGCTATGCAAGGCAAGTGAATGTTGCCAGTAATTTAATTCCTACAGGACCAAACCTCAACAGAAGTTCCTGGTATAAACAGAAAATGTAAACAGCTAAACCTTTTACCAATCTGAATGAAAGCTATATACTCTTTTGGATTCAAAATTCAAAGAATTTGGGACTCATGATAGTCTTGTCAGAGCTGACATTATAAAGAGTGATTTTTCTGATATTCCTGAGCTTTCTCTTTCTTATTATCCATCTGTGTTTTAATCTTTCTGAAAATGAAATTGAGTTACAAGCTAAAAGCTGTTAATGGATATGAACAAATGGGGGAAAAAATGTGACAATATGGTAAATCTGAGCTCCCTTTCATTCCTGAACAAAAGTATCTTACTTAAGCATGAAGAAAATTTATGACTCTAATGAATGTCACGTGGCACATCTTTGCCA
Source organism: Larus michahellis (assembly GCF_964199755.1). Classification (NCBI taxonomy): domain Eukaryota; kingdom Metazoa; phylum Chordata; class Aves; order Charadriiformes; family Laridae; genus Larus; species Larus michahellis. The sequence goes on from NC_133896.1 coordinate 161,345,136, forward strand.
TTATTTAGTAAGCAATCTTCAGAAAGGTGACTCATAGCAGGATCTGATAAAGTATTAGCATACATTATTCCCATCTTTTTTCATGTCTGTGTGTGTAAAACAAAACAGAGTTTTGTGATTAAAATGTTAATCGTGACAGTAATCCCTTTTGGAAATGTACACTACACTTCTCTTTTCTTTTGTTCACTAGCTCAACAATCCTTTCAGTAGTCGTTTTTCCGATTCTGATGTTCTTTTTGTGAAATTATCTCAGTCTTATATTTATGCCTAAACACATTTCAATTCAATAAAATGAACTAAAAATGTCACCTCTTAAAATAAAAAGCATGTGTTGTCACAAGCAGTCACTGATTTCTTCACTGCCAAATGTAGACTGGTGACTGCCACCATTGTTGGATCAGACTTATTTTTGTTCCAAATGGTATATGGCAGCTAGAATATGATTCTAGTTTGGATTCTTTGTGCACATGAAATAATGGAGCCTTCTTGTTTTCAAAGGGAAAAACTAGATTTTTGTCTGAGACAAGTTGTCCCAAACACAAACCTGCTGCAGTAGCAGATGAGTGATTATGTAGTGATTTGTAGCATAATTACTTACGAGAGACTTAACGGTTTATGTTGCTGGCTTGATATCAGTCAACTATTTTACATAGTCTCCTATCTTTTTGCCCATTTTAATGAACATAAACCTTTTCCAGCCTCCTTAACTGCAAGTCCTAGACTGTTTACTATATATTAAATCATCAGATAAATAGAGAGAATATTGGTATTCAGAAAGGAAATCAGCAGGAGTTACTGTACTTTTTACTGCAAAGAGGAGCATAAGAATGAATATTTAATAGGATGTCCACTTAGGATACTCTAAACATCGTTACTGGCACTTGTCCAGCTAAAAAAAACAGAAGGGGGAGGAAACTACACACTGCTTATTTTAATTAGGTGAAATTATGTGGTTCAATAAAGCATGACAGCCTGCATAATGAAAGAAGAGACCCATGTTTATGAGGGAATTATTGATGACAAAAATGTTGGCAGCATGCATGTTTTACTGAGACAGTCGAAAGCCGTTTTATTATCTTTTCATTCATAATTTCCTGCAACATGCTTCAATGTGTAAACTGATAACAAGACTGTGTGTTGGGGGAGCCTTTTACTATTTTTTATAAAAATGAACAAGACCATTTTTCTTCTTCATTTCAGAACTAAATGTTGTTGACCCTTTCATAGACTGACGTAGGGAAAGGTAGAAGAAAGCAAAAAAGAGAAAAGAGAATGCTTATTTTGAAAGGTGTTCGTTCTGTGAACTGGGATAGTATGTGTGGGTTTTGTGAGGGAGAGGGATTGTAAATGTAAGAAATGAAGGCTGTGATTGGCACAATAAATTGTAATTTTTGCACTACATAGAAAATAGCTGTCTGACTATAATTTAGAATGGAAGTAGAATATGTATTCTGCTTGCTGTTTGTCACCAAAACGTGAAATTTCACACAAAGCTAGCAAAATTCTCACATGAAAAATAGAGAATATCTTGCCAAAATTAATTAACATTTAATTTTTTAGAAATACAATTTTAGAACTTGTCTAAGATCTAAGGAAGCAGCAGTGTAGGAAGGAAAGTAAAAGCTAACACATGAAATATGTCATAATATGTCCGTTTTGAAACAGGAAATTAATAAAAGTATTTTTAAAACACCACTCAGACAAAAAAATAAAGAAAAGGATAACATTTTCAGTTCAAATTAATATTTTCACTAAAATTTCCTTTTGGGTAAGATACCCTATCACTTAGAAAAAAAAAAAAATATTTCTGGACAAAACCATCTTTATTACTTTATATCTGACATTAAGGTGCAATCAGCCTTCTTATACTTCTGGCACCACAAAGAATTGAAACACCTTATCCCAGCCCACATCCAGAAAACCAAATAGCACCTGTGCTCTTTCAATGGACTTGGAATGTATTTTAATATCAGTATTGCCCATATCAGCATATGGAGTATGATGTAGCAGGAAAATTTCTTTTGTTCCTGCAAGAATACTGAAAAAAAGAGGCTGTTCTCTTGAAATATTTTAGTGGTAATTCACACATACACACACACACAGAGGGATGCAAACAAAGTACTGTCTGTTTAGAGGAACTCCTACCCAGAACAACCTTTCAGGAAACCTTAACTGAAAAATATGAAGGAGGGCAGGCAGAGGAATGAGAGAAAGTGTTTCTGGCATCCATTTTTTTCTGCTGAGCTCAGAAGGCAATGGAAGTTGCATCCTCCAAATCTGATGCAGGAGTTCAGGGTGTAATTTCTTGTGGTCTAGATTCAAAATTACTGAGGTAACATTTTATGGAGAAAATATTTTGCCTATACGGCAGGCAGCTATAGTAGATGGAAAGGCAACTACTTTCTTTTTATCCTAAGCACCAGGATATCCGGCAGCCCTGATCCTTACATTCTTGTTTTCCTAATGAATTTGTATTTTTTGCTTTAAACTGAATAATAGTACTTAGTTCTAAGCAAATTTTAGTTATCGCTATGGCACAAGACTGCCTGCAAATGTAATCTAGAGGAAAAGTCTGATTAATGAAATTAACTATCACAACAAAATTTTGTCACACAATAGTTTAAAATAATTTACTTCAAATAAACCCGTAGTTATACAAGATAGTGACTGACTTTGCCTGTCAAAGAATTATTAATATATATTAATATACTTGTTACTTGGATCAAAATCTTCAGATAAATCAGCCTGTTAAATTCATGGTGCTTGTTGATCAGATTTTCATGTTGAGTATCGATGCCTGTCCTCCACAGCTTTGGAGTTAACCCCTTTTTGTGTCTGCAGTAGGGCATTTAGGACCAATAACTATTAATAGGTTGTTAAAAAAAGGTTATGCCTCTGTACAGTCTTCTCTCAATTTTATATATAGCATTTAAATCAAAACAATACTGTAAGTCCTAACCTGAGTAGCTAAAAAGTGTTCTGCCATCACTAATTTTAATCTTATATTTAGCTATCATAAACAGTGAGCTTTTGCCAAAGAGTGGCTAGCATAGCTAATTGACTCGAGATTTAAAATAATAACAATAATTGTTGTGTACTTCTTGTGATTAGTTTAATTACCCCCATTTCCTCTGAAAGTCTGAACATTAATTCCCATTGACTGTAATGTTAATTACCGCAGGGGCAGAGATGTTCAAATGCTGGCTTATGCTGCAAAGTGATAACTTCAGCAGATGGTTCCCTGCTTTAAAGAAATAAGAGCTTAACCTGTCATTACTTCCCTTTTTCTTTTCTTTTTCTTTTTTTTTTAAGAGAAAATGCAAAAAAAAGTCAAGAATAAGAATACAAAGTACTCCTTCTGATACAGGTGAGAAAACTGCTAAAAATACGTTTTCAAATACTTAGCAGGTCTTTTTGGCGGTGGCAGAATAGGGCACGATTAAGGGAAAATAATTGCGGTCCAGATAATTTCATCTTAACTTGCTACTCTATTACATTCCTCATATCCCATTTGTTTCTCATCCTGACCTCAGCACAGACCAGAGCAGCAGAAAGAATCTTACAGCTTCAGCAGGGCTGCTATTGCTGAATATCTTGCTGTCTCCCAGAGGGAGAGGTGTTCATTTGAGATTTTAGAGAACAAGAGCCTTTTCATAACCTCAATTACCACAAGGTCAATCTGCAACTGAGCGTTCGAGTGGTACTTAGATTGCCTGGTAAGCAGCTGTGGCCCAAGAGCTATGTTGAAACCAAGTTAAACTGTCATCAATGTCTATCTGTTAATGACAGTAGCGAAAGAGAATCTTTCTGATAATTGGCTTTTTGAGGGACCAGAGAAGGGATTTGATTCTTGAACAAATAAAGCCTTGTCAAGATTAAACTTTCTTTTGTAATTCATAAGAAATGTCTCTGTTTTCCCTCCATCATTCAGCCATAATAAACATGTTTGTGTATTTGTGTGTATATGCATACATATGCATATCTACATGGACCATATATAAAATATTTTTCTCTAGGCAACAGCTTCTATAGATTTCAAAATTTCAAAAGCATTATTTATGCGTTCTGCTATCAATAAATATATATTACATTTTTTGTGATAAATATATTTATGCTCTGTCATGAGATTCATGCATAAGAATTGAAAATTACTGTGAAGCTGATGGCAATCTGTCAATTGATTGAGGATCCTTCAATCCCTTCAACTTTTATTCTTACAGTAAGGTCTCACTATAGGTCAAAATACAGTAGGAAAAACAGAATTACAGTGTGATGAATAAAGCGATCCAACTAGATTAAAAACCAATGTTCAGCATAGCAATACCTAAATTGGAATGTTCTAAATCAAAACCCAAAAATGAAACCAAATGCTCTAACGTAACGCTTATTACATATCATGTAATGTGCAGTAGTCACTGAATTTTTGTGATGTATTAGAAACATATACATTTTATGCATTATGTCAACTCTCTTTGATCCTTCTTTGGAACTCTAAGTTCTTGCTGACAGTTACTTAAGGCTGACAACTTTCTGGAAAAAACAGCCATTCCTGCACACAGAGATTGTATACTATCATTATTCATTTTTATTTTTTTTTTCTATAAAGGAGCTTTCCAGTACTTCTTTCAAAAACATAGCTAGAAGATGTCTTGATGAAGCCCATGTTTTTGTTGAGGAATGAATAAGCAAAAAGGTGGACTTTGTAGCCTCTGCTGCATGTATTTTTTTTGACTGTAGCTTCTACTGAAACAAAAATAACCACTCGACCGGGGCTTATTGCACTTAACTTTAGACATTCATAGAGTAGGAATCTACACCTAGCCAGATATCTAGAGTTCTTTTGCAGTCTGCAGAGAAAAACAGACACTGCTACAAGGTGATTCATTTCATCCTAAAGCCAGCATCCAAACCAGACCAGATTAATCACATTCCAGAAGTTAGGTGAGAGGAATCCCAGCTCTACTGACTTGAACAGCAGTTTTGCTGTATAATGTGACTTAGAGGTCACATAGTCATGAGCTCAGAGAGGGCTGAGCCTAGCTCATGTCTGTGAAAAAAAGGAATGTGGATTTTATACTGTGGAAGATGAAACAGACTGTGCTTTTAGCTTCCTGCAATCAAATAAATACCGTATACTTACACATAAACCAGTGATGTTCCAGAAAACAATAAAAGATTTAGTGAAACTAATACAGAACTAAGGCAATCACAACTGCAGATATCAGCTCCATTTTACCTTCAGAATTTCCTAGCTACCTTCTGTTTTCAAGTCTGTAAGAGTTTCCCTCGTTTGAGAAACTCAGTGACTATCTCCTGCCTACCCAGACAGTAGATCTAACTTCCTTGCAAAGCCCAGTCTGGCCTGAGACTCTGACTGGTAGGTTTTGCCATCTCATAACATATGTGGATGGCAACTTTTTTAGAGCATGTGTCGAGGAGGAGCACCATATTTCCCACTCCCTTCAGGAGGTCAGTACATTTTTGCCTACTGATTTCAGCACTTCAGCTGGAAGAAATTGTTTTCTTCCTATTCTCTGTTCCTTCATCTATCTCTTGTACTGGTTTTCTGACCAACCAGATCTATCATTTTTTAATCCACAATATAGGAGGAATGGAAGTCACTCTACCTTCAGACCTATCAAACATTTGGTTTGATAAAGCAGTTCTGTGAGAAATTTGAACAGTTTCAAGAAAGCATTAACTGATCGTCAGCCTCCTGATGGTCAAATTCTGAATCAAATAGGCTTACATAAAACCTAAGCACAATTTATTTTTTGACAGAAAAACCTCTGCCTTTATTTTAAAGAATGGATGCAATGCTTGCTCACAGGAAAGGATTCTGAGTTGTTCATCTCAGATAAACTGAGGTAAACACTAAATGAAATACTTATATGCAAGAGAAAGCAGTTTAAGAGATAAGCATTTACATCCACACTGATAAATTCATCTGTTTCAGGGAGTCATCCCTGACAAATGATTTAGACTGGTTTCCATCCACTGTGCTAGCTCCCTGTAGGAAACATTAGCTATGTCTATGCCATATAGCCCTTGGATTTGCCTCTTCTCTGGTTCATATGTGCGGCATTGAAATAACATTATAATTATAGCTAGCATTTTTGTGTATTTGTTCTTTTCAGTTCAAACTGTCCGAAACAGTTTGAAGGCTGTACTGCAGCTAGGCAGAGAGATATTTGTACACCATAAAACACTGCTTATATATTGCATATACCGAAGTGTGGCAGGAAAGAATCTCTGGATTAAATGGGAGTTCAAAGCTTTCTGGGACAGTCCTGGAAACTCTGAGAAAGCACAGTGCTGGAAATGATCTAAAAAAGCACATATGCCTTGAAATATGGAGACACACCCTCCGTGGTATTATTTATCCCCAAAGCATTCCAGATCTTTCAGATCCCCGATAGAAGATCGTATTTATTTATTTATTTATTTATTTATTTAATACTTTCGATCTTATTTTCACAGTTTATGACATCAGCAAAACTTCTTGAGTGAATTATTGGCTGAAGTGTGCATTTCAGTCACCTCTCATTGAAGATGATACTTTCTCCAGTTTATTATTTTTACAGTTTTAATATTTCTGTTTTTTCCTCAGATAGGAATATTGAAAAAGAAAGATTCCCTTTGATTCTTTTTCTTGAGAGCTGCTTTAAGATATTTTTACATTGAAATGAAAACAGTAGAAATTCAGGAATAATTTTTCTCAGGTTTTCAGTTTCACTCAAGCTGCTCAGCTTTACTAAAAGAGAATGGAGAAGAGAGGTATTTGGCTAACAAATTTTGTCCCTGAAGGCAAATTACACAGAAGATGATTATTACACTGGCACCTTGACTACAAATTCAATAAAGTGCTTAGCACAGCCCATCTCTGTGCTGAGTATACTAAAAAGAAGTGGAACCCCTGGGCACTGCAGAAAATACTGAAGGACACCTGATACCATTCATTGTCATTTATCTTTTTTAGTGTTGAAACTTTGTAAAACCTGGCAAAACACACAAAAAAAGAAAAGCCGGATAGGGAACTGATAATTGTCAAGGTCAAAAGGACTGTTATTCTTCTTTAAAGCTGTCAGCAAAAATAGCATTCGCAAGTTCACTTCTTTTTCTTTGGCTTTTTTTTTACTTAACTTTACATTTTGACATTTTAAAAGCCCATGTCTAGGTTTTCAAGTGAGTTCTTTCCCCACTGGATTTAGAGCTTTAGCTATCAGTACTGAAGGACAATTATATGTAGAGATGGTCAGTTGGATCGGTTTACTCAAGTTCTGAGTGACTGTTTTCTTGGGTTTCAAAAAGTAGGTCATTGATATATGTCTTTTCTTTTTTTTTTTTCTGGTGAAAGTACACTAGAACCTGAGTCTTAGTGTGTGCCAGGAAAGCACTTGGCACATGCTGAGACCTGAAAAATGTCAGAAAGATCATATGGTCTGCAATGAATTCTTGCTCTTTAACATGCTTGACATCTATCTAAATTCCAGCAATCATCCCTGTAAACGAAAAAAATGCATTGGCAAAAAAATCTTCTCACATATAGTGGCCTCCTACCAAGCAGTAGGTTATGAACAGAGGTAGCACACGTATGTATATATGCACATAGATTTTTCATGATAATTATAGTAAGTAGCTGAAATATCCCTGACTCATATTGATGGCTAAACACTGAGTTTTATAGTGCCTCCTGCACTTGTAATATATTTTTTCTTCTTTTGACACCTGCTTTTGTTTAGTTGGTGGCTAAATATGTTGGCTTTGACATTTTCGTAACTCTAAAGAAAGCATAGTTTGTCTGCTCATAATGTGTAGTCTCTGTCTTTCTGCCATAGATACGAACAGAAAAGCAAAGAACAAACTTCCTTTTGGGAAGTCATAGCCAATAATTTACTGGTCTGTAATCAAGAAATTGAAATCTATTCTTTAATTCTCAAAAATATATTCCCCTCTAACAAGTGTAATAACCAGCAGTTTATAGAGCTGTAAACAATTGCTAGCAGACGTGAGGTTGCTTTTCCAGTTTCCCGTGGCAGCTGTGCTGACCCAGATGGAGTCCAGTGTTTACAGGGACAAAGCACCACAGCAGCATGCCCACGTTGTCAAGCCAATCTGTGCTAGAGTCTGTTTGCAACGACTCCTGTATTCATGCTCTGACTTGTTACTTTGATTCTTTCTAATTATTCTTTACAAATTGAATTAGATTTGAAAGGACAAAATATCCCATATGAACCTACCACGTATTTTATGTTACATACTGTTGCATACTCCAGTGTTTCAGAGACACTCATTCAAATTCCCCCAGTGAGGAGAGGAAATTAAACATAATATCTTGTATCTGAATGACAGTTTTACTCTTATTACCTTCTTAGGAGATGGTGATGGCACCACAGCTGGCAGCTGTTTCTTGCACACGGTGTGGTTTAGCAGGCTTGTTCTGGGAACATCTACTAGACCAAGTACATGGATGAGACAGGAAGATAAATATTTAGTTTGTAGTTCCTTAGGCACCTTTAGCACAAGGTAATCTATCAAGTTTTTAAGCACTGTCAAGACTTGTGAGCATCTCAAGAAATACACTTTTTGGGTGCCTGGGAAATTTTAATATTGAGGACTTACGTCCCTTAAGTACATGATGAATAGCAACAAAGTGTGTATTCTGATCGTCTCAATTTTGCACTGTGTTTCACAATTAGGTATCTGTGAGGTATGATAAATCAACCCATCGTATCCTCTGAGTCTCAGATCCTTGCCCGTAAGCTAGGCATAATAGCAACACTTTATTATCTGTGGTGTATTCAGTTAACATAGTTGTGGAGGAGGGGAGAAAGCAATCATACAACTAAATTAATATTTCTAATAGAAAGCCAGAGTTGTAAAGGATGTTGAACATTGCAATTTAGATCATAATATAAGAATTACGATGTTCAAACTTTATTTTATTAGTTAGTTTCAAGCTCTTTAAAAGCATTTTGACCGCATCTGTACCACAAAGCCTTTCTGATATAATACATGTGATTTTTCTTTTTTAAAAATTTAAATTTTTAAACCGGTTCAATAAAGGGAAAACTTCTTTTTTTTTTTTTTCCTGGCACAGTTTATTCCACTAGGCTAACTGACATAAGCTATGCAAGCAAATTAACTGTGGCTATCTAAGGAATGACGTCTAAACTAGGAGAAAGTAACATTATCATTTAACTGGCAAATGTTTTTTTTAATTGTCTAGTACCAAGTCTTTTCCACCTGATTAAGGTACAAGAGCCAAAGTGTGTTTTGTTTATTTTCATGAGGTGGCATAGTACTGATTTGTTCATAATTGCAACATCCCAGAGCTATCTTGTGAGTGTATATGTGGCCCTTGGTAATTTTTGCAGTTGTTTGTATTTGCCCCATTTGTTTAACTTTAATCACAATTTTTCCTCCAGGAGTTGTCACTTTTCCAATGGATAGTCAGCATTAAGGTTTTACTTCTTCTGTGTTCTGGAAACTGGTTGAAGTTTTACATTATGCAAGCAGACTAAGCATTTGGATACAGTAAATTGGTTTGCTGCTTGGTAACTCTTGACTTCTGGAGCAATTTGAATGGAGCCATCTTAGCAGTTTTGCAGATAATATAAAAAGCAGAAACACACCCCCAAAACTTCTTATATATATATATATATATATTTATATATTTTTTTTAATATATATATAAAAAAAAGTAAAGCTGACCTTGGAAACTAAGTAACAAGACAATAATGTAGACATTATTGTCTTGTTACTTAGTTTCCAAGGTCAGCTTTACTTTTTTTGTAACAACAACAATAACAATGATGAAACAGACATTTTTCCATCCTTGAACTCTCCCTACGTCATTTTCTTCAGCAAGTATAAAAGGAAAAAAAAAATATTCTTCTGTTCTATCTTCATGATTTCTTAACCTCAGGGAAAAAAGGAAAGATTAAAAATTTAACTTACCTATTATGGTATATTAGTGCTTTTGTATATGTTTGTGTGAGATAAAGAAAAATATTTTTTTTTTTATTTCATTGCCCCACTGTCAGTAAGACAAAATAGAAGTAATTCTGGTATCCAAACATACTTACCAGTCTCTAGGAAACAGAAAATGAAATACATTTCATAGTACCATTCAAAGTAGCAAAGGAAAAGAGCTTTATATACTCCATCTTATTTCTCCAATTTAATTCACTTCATGAAAGAAATAATAAGGAAGTTCAAAATTGAAAATTTCCAGAATTTATAGCACCTGAATATATTCTCTTCTTGCTTTGCACTATATTTATTCTATAAAAACACAAAGTACTATATTGCTACAAATCAATGTAGTAACATTAAACCTCATCTTTGTACCTGTGCAAGTAGTCATACAGTGCTCAACGTGATGACAAACCACCTATGTTTCCTGTTACACATGTCCTTTGAAATTTACTTTCTTTTTTTCTTTTTTCTTTTTTCTTTTTAGTTGGTTTCTCCTACCCCCTCCCCCCCTCCAAGGCAGGTGTAGTGTTTGGTTCACATTTTTCCTTTTTTTTGCAGTACACGATTAAAATGATTGTAAAACAGAGTGGATTGTATGACATGCAATTACTCCCACGTGCTGGTATGACTGTCATCTCTAAGAAAGGACATTTTCCCCACATGCAGATTAGGAAAACCATTGTCTACAGTAGCATCACTGTTGTTTTATTCTGCTGGACCCAGAGGAGCAAGAGTTAAAGCATCTGTGTAAAAACTGGATGATTTGTTGCTATAAAGTCCTTGGGTCAGGTTCCTTATTGAAGGGAGCTGCAGCAACTTGTCTCATATACAGTAACAACTCTGGAGCAACTATTTTATTGCCTAGAAGAGTGAACAATGAGGCCTCTGGGAGGCAACTCAACCTGGCCTTAGCTTACTAATAGAGCTGAGAACAGCTTAATTTAGTGTAAGCATAATTTGCATTACTTTTCTTCTGCAACTTCTGTTATATGAAATTCTCCTATGAAAAAGCTAGTAAAAATCAATGGAAGGTGGAAGAAAGGAGATAGAGGGCATATCTGATTTCCTTCAAGTTTTAGCAGCAATTCATTTTACATAAAAGAAAATGTGGTTTGTCTCAGTTGTAACTATAGCTGTGAAAATTCTAGATCCCAAACAGGAATGAGATTTTAAAAGAAATCTAGAGTCACTGAGATCTATATCCCATCTGACAATTTTAATTAATATTAGAGTCCTTTTTCGATGCTGCATGTTCCTTGAATACATACAATTTGTGGTTTCACTGATAGGTCAGTTCTAATCCATAGCTCTGATTTGTTTGGTTACCAGTATGAAAAAAGCTGGTTACTTCATCAGCCTTAGGAACAAGGTGCAATAATACAACAAACCTCCACCATTTTTAAGGTGTTAAGAATAGTACCAAACATTGTAGGGAGATAAATATTATGTAGGGATAGGTGTAATGTTAAGGAGAAAGTTTTACTAATCATGAACAATGAGTGAATTACCTCTCTTATTAATTGGACGTGTTTCTGGTATAGTAAATTAATATAAATGGGTAAGTAAGCAGCTGTGAGGAGGTCCCAAATTAGTATGAAAGACATCAACTATTTATGCAACTATATTTTTCCTATTAAACTAACAACCAGCTAGACCACGTGACCACATTTTAAATTAATTTATAGAGGTGTAAATCTCAGATAACGCTGTTGTAAATCTAGAGTAATTTCAGCAAGCACAATGAAGTTACTCACAGCTTACATTAGTGTAATTGGAACTGGAATACAGTCTATATTGTAATAAGGCAACAAGTATTTGGCAAAATTCACTTTGCTGGGGAAAACCTCTGAAGTTTTCCACTGAAATTTACTTCAGAGGCCAAATAAGAGTAGAGCTGTCTGCCTAATCCCAGGATGGACTAAGTAAATTTATACTTCATTCTTTTCACAGAGCTGTTCATTGTTAATGGCAAATTCACTTGTGTGTGCTTCTAGGAGACTGCTTAATTCATAGACCATTTAAAACAGAACCACTGCTGATAGCTGTAATTAGTTTCATAGCAACTCTTCCTCCTGCTGCTGCAAGGCTGAGGCTGCTAGTCCAACTTCTATAACAGGCATGTACCAATTAGTACAGCCTGAACCTAGTCCAATGACATTGTAATGATAGGATAATACTCGAGGAACTGAGTTTACTTTTTTATTTGATCTTGGAGGTATTCCACTTGCAATTTGTTTGCAAAGTTCAACTTTAGAAAAAATAGTGGTATCTTGTTTTGGTCCATCTAAATTGGGTTGTAAATATACTTTCCGTTTTGTAAGACTAGGGTTCTGGGAAAGCACTCAATGACATAATAATGTTCAAGAAGTCTTGTATCAGAGATTAATTTGGAAACATTTATCAAATCCAGTGTCCTGTTTTCTTCTTTCTAACCTTCAAAAGATTTATTCTTAAACAGAAGAAAAATACCTGAGATCTTAGATGCTAGGTATTTACAAGATTAGAAATCTAACCAATGGTTCTTTTCCTCTTTCTGCATGCCTAGTATAAAGTTAATTTGTTTGTCGGTTGGGGAGGCATAAAATGAAGCATTCACATCTATTCCTCAAGCAGAAAGTCTCTTTTTCTTCAGGAATAGGAAACATTTTATTTTGCTGATCCTTTGAATTGCTTTCTATTCACTTGCTAAATTCTACATGGCTTTTGCAAGTATTTGACATATCTTTTTTGTATCTATCTAGGGTTTAGTGTTCAAACACACTGAACATTGCTTCTCTTTTGCAGCCTCGATTTTCAGCGTTTTCTCCAAGTCAGAACTAGGAAATGAAATTTATAAACTAAAAAATAGACTAAAGCTTTTAGGCTATATTTCTGACTTCATCTGCAAGATCTTTTCACACCACCTTTAATATAAAATCCAGCCGATACAATTTTTGTGTATGAATTTCAGCTATCTTGAAGAGCCTAGTGAACCAGTACTTCTAAAGTAAGCTTCTGCATTTGTATAGTCAAAAAGTCTTGCATCTAATCCATACAGTCAGAGCCAGAGTCCATGCATACAGAGACAGGGGATTTCATGGTTTTTAGAGGGAGCTTGTTCACTCGTAAGGTGTCTGAGGCATCTAAGTCAGGTGACTGACATCTCTCCGTGGTCCTTAACAGTTCATCAACAGTAAGGCTACACAACCAAACTAGAATATTCTGCAGTAATCCCCCCAGAATCATGTGTAGGGTGGGCATTTGGTCCTCAGAAAGGCTGTTTTGCTCTGCATATCCTCTCCTAGCAAGTTGCATTATTTGCTACCATAAACATACTACAGCTATTTCCCCCACTGATTTCAAGTGCATCTAAAAAGTGTAAGTGTAAGTCGTACTTGGTATACATATGATATTCTTTGGAAAAAAAATAATACAAATGTTGCAATGTGTATGTGTATAAATCACTGCATATCAAAACTTAGTGTGTCTAAGTCACTGCTGACAAGAAAGATTTTGATGAGTAGAGAGAGTACGCCTGTGGTAAAATGCAGGTCAGCCTATGACTTTTTGCCAGCCCCATGGGACTTTGTCATCAGTAAGTCAAAAGAATGACATTAGCATGATTTGACTCAATTATGACATATGGGGTTTTTTGTTTTGTAAGATTACTCTTTACCTGATGTACCTCTTAAGTCTTAGGAGATATAAAACTGCATTTGAAAGAATACTATGAGCAGAGCCATGCACATTATGAGAGTTGTGCACCAAGGTAATACTGGTGAAAAGCACTTGAAAAGTCCTTTGTGAATGTAGTTCACAAGTGAAGCTAGCACATCACTATGTATTCCTTCTTGGTTAAAAAATAAGATAAGAGTTATCCCAGCGAACATATTGATTACACAAACCAGCTCCTTCTTCCTCTACCCCCCCCCACCAAAAAAAAACCAAAAAACAAAAACAACAAAGCAACCCACTTTCATATACTAAACCCTGGAATCTTAAAACTGTCATTACAAAAAGGTGGTATACTTCCTGAATCCCAGGCAGCTGACATTGGGGTCACTCTCTTTAATCATGGAAAGAGTGGGGAGTGGCTCCCACCTGGAGAGAGAAAGGAAATAGCATTCCTGTCATCCCAGACTGTTTAAGTATGTTGCTGATACAGCAATGCTATTGACAAGCAGCAGCTGTGGAAGGGGCTCTCGTTATTCCTGTATCTCCACTTGCAAAGAATTCCTCAAAGACAGTGCTGTGATTTTCTGGAACCAACAATAAGATAAAAATGGACTGATCTTGCTTAACATATGAAAGAACTGTCCTTTATATAGCTGGCATTTTCTTTTTAAAATATGTAAATTGTTATCTTTTCTCTCTACAGATGAAAAAGAATAAGAGCGTTTCATATAGAAAAAATTGTATTTTGAAATGTCTTAGCTTCCTGAAAGCACTTTAAGAAAAACAAACAAACAACTACCCTTACACTTGCAAAAGTTGTGCATATGCCTGTAACCTGTACAGAGAAATGCGGCTACCACAAAAATGCTCTCTTTACAATGGGAAAAAAAGGAAAAAAAGATTAAAAGGTACAACTATACATAATGCATGTTGAAGCTGATGAGGGACAGAACACAGCCTGTTTTCTAAGCTCAGGTACAGACATACTCTGTTCAGTCAGTGAAATGAAGCACTTGCCAAAGTGATGAGAATGGTACAAGAGCCCGAAGAGAGGACAGTGAAAGAGAAGGAAAAAATATTCACTGAAATCTCTGAAAGCAGGTTCATACATGGCAGAAGGCAAAGCAGGCACTATCATGGCTTGCTGTTAGGGGAATTGCTTGGATTTTGTTTTATTGCATTTCCTCTGTTATTTTGTGCTTTTCTTTCAAGGGCAGAAAATGAGCAGGGAAAAAAAAATTGTAAACTCAGGATAGTTTGGGGTATTCTGTGTCTCTTATTAATGAACTTTGTGTTACTGCTTAACCCTAGTTTATCTCTTGGTCGGCTCTTAGGGATACTACTCATCCAGAAATTGGATTGGATAGCCCTTTCACCAAGTTCTGCAAGTTTGCAGAGATTTTACTTACACTATTAAATCAGCGCTAAAAGATGCAAGAAATAGGTACATGCTCAGTGGAGACAGACTCCAAGAATGTTTCTCTGCTAAAAATGAGATTCCATGCTCAATATGTACAAACAGTAGCTTTTAAAAAGGCCTATCCAAATTGGGCAGATTTCCACAGCCCTGTGCCTTTTAGTATTCCAAAAATAAAAAACACAGGAAAAATATTTGAAGCAATATTTTTAAATGGTTAAATAAAGTTTCCCCAGCCAGCCTAGTTTCATTTTAGTGTTGTTGTTGTTTTTTCTACAGAAACTGAAAATGTTAGATCAAAGGTAGCCTGAAAATCCCTCATAGGGTATTTAGTCGAGGCTTTCCTCTGAAACTATGTCATTAAAAAAGTGAGAAGAGACTGACCAGAATGGGTTGGGGAGAGCTAAAAGGGAACAGCAAGTAAAACCGTTCATTTAAATAAAAATAGACTCACAAGATCCCTCCATTAAAAGAATAAAATCTCATGAAACAGGTTGCCAGCATGGAAAACTGGGTATACACAGTTATAGTTGTGTGAACTTACATGTAACTAATAATAATGTTTTAAAAAGAAAGTGTCAGACAAATTTAATAACAAATGATGCTACAAATCATGTGTAGGATGAAAAATCTGTTAGAAATATGATAAAAGGGGCAGTGATGGCTTTTCTATGAGAATTAGAATTTTTCTAGAGAAAATATATTGAAAATACATTGTAAGAGTAGCTGATGGTATATTTGTGAGAACAGTATAAACATATGCACTTTTCATATAGTTGCTTTCTCATTTGCTTCCACTGACTTATTTTTTTTAAGGTTGTTTGTGTTTTTGGTTTTTTTTGTTTGGTTGGTTTTTTTAAGAAACAAAACGAGATGGCGAACAGATAACCTTATTCTAACAGCAACATCTTGAGTGGGTGTGGGAAGTAACCCCAACCTCCTCTGTGCACAGTCAGCATGAGTCCATAAGGACAAATGGTTTTATTTATTCACACACTAGTAAAATCCTCCCTGCAGAGCCAGGTTCTTTAGTAGGGTCTAATTTTTGTGTTTTATTTTTGTTTCCCACAGATGTTGAAGATGCTAGAATGAGAAGGGCCTTTTCTGGTGGGATTTTTAGACAGGCTTTTCTCTGTAAGCCATAGTATTAAAACATAAAAGAGAGCAAGATGGTTTGGGGGTTTTACAGAAAACAAAATGCAGTAGAAAAAAGGTTTTTCTTTCAAAAAGACCAATTAATTGATTGGTAATAATGGTAAATATTTATATCAGTGTTTGCACCATACATTTTTTCTTCAATTTCTCCTTTCCACTTACCTGCATAAAATCAGACACCAACTTGTAGATGTTTGCATGTTTAGCTCACTTTACGTTTCTTAAACGCAGCTGTCTGCACCTGAGCCTTTCATGATCGTCTCTTTCTGCAATAAATGGAGAGAAAAGGACCATGCAGGGTATAATACATCAGAGTCACTTTAGATATTTGCTTTAGGATGAGAGGAATCTTAACCTGTGAGTGATATGGTTTTCTGCATATTAGGGGTAGGTAGTCTTGCTAAGGCATAGATATCTACATTGCAACTTCTGGTTTTGGTGAGACAAAATAATGCCCTTGACGTTCACCTTCTGCTTACAAAGAATGAGTTGCCTTGATCCATAGAGACAATTCAGTCAGATGAGAAAAAAGACAGCAAAGTAGAAAGAGAGCACTAGACCCATTCAGAGGAAGGCAATACCCATCAAAGTAGAGATGGTCACGGAGACATCTCTCTGAGTGACGAAATACATCAACAGTCTAAAATGAAAAGAAATAATCAAAACAGTCTTTGTAGGAGAACATGCACCTAGTAAAAGAAATAACTTGAAATAGCAATAGATAATGGAAGGCAGCTGCTTTTACAAGAACTGTAAGAAACACAAATCTATGATCCCAGACTTGTCAGTACACTAAAGAAAAAAAAAAAGGAAAAAATACATAAAAAAGGAGAAAAAGGAAAAAAAAAGAGAAGAAAAAAAGGAAAAAAGGAAAACAAGAAATATAAAGGAAAAAATAGGGAAAAAGAATGAAAATTTCAAATTACATAAATCCTGTAGGCTTCTATGTCATGGGGTCTGACAAGACACATCCCAGGGTCCTGAGAAAATTGGCTGATATAGTTGTCAAACCACTCTCCATCATATTTCCATCACATTTAAAAAGTCATGGGAGTCAGGTGAAGCCCACAGTGACTAGAGAAAAGGGAAATGTCACACCCATTTTAAAAAAAGGGGAACCTGGGAACTACTGACCTGTCAGCTTCACCTCAGTGCCCGGGAAGATCATGGAACAGATCTTCCTGGAAGTTATGTAGAAACACGTGGAAGACAGAGAGATGATTTGAGACAGCCAACGTAGCTTCACAAAGGGCAAATCATGTCTGACTAATCTAACAGCCTCTGAAGGAGTGACTGCATCAGTGGCCAGTGTAAAACCTCTGGATGTCATCTATCTGGAGTTCTGTAAGGCTTTTGATACAATCCCACACTACATTCTTACCTCTAAATTGGAGAGATATGGGTTTGATGGATGGACTGTTAGATGAAAGAGGAATTGGTTGGATGGTCTCGTCCAAAGGGTTACTGTTAATGGCTCAAGGTCAAAATGGAAACCAGGGATGAGTTGTGTTTCTCAGCACATACTGGGACCAATGCTACTTAGCATCTTCATCAATGACATAGACAGTGGGACTGAGTGCACCATCTGCAAATTTGTGGATGACACCAAGTTGCATGGTGCAGTTGATTTGCTAGAAGGAGGACGTGCCATCAAGATGAGATCTTAACAAGCTTCAGGAGTGGGCCCATGGGAACCTCATGAAGTTCAACATGGTGAAGTGTAAGGTCCTGCACCTGGATATCCGATATCAATACAGACTGGGGGCAGCCCTGCAGAGAAGTACTTGGGAATACTGGTGGATGAAAAATTGGAAGTGAGCTGTCAATATATGCTTGCAGCCCAGAAAGCCAACTGTATCCTGGGCTGCATGAAAGGAAGCGCGGCCAGCAGGTTGAGGAAGGTGATTCTGCCCCTCTACTCCACTCTCATGAGAACTCATCTGGAGTACTGCATCCAGCTCTGGGGTCCCCAGTACAAGAAAGACATGGAACTGTTAGAGCAGGTCCAGAGGAGGGCCAGAAAAATTATGAGAATACTGGAACACCTCTCCTACAAAGAAAGGCTGAGAGAGTTGGGGTTGTTCAGCCTGTAGAAAAGAAGGCAACAGAGACCTTACTGCTGCCTTTCGTTGTATAAGGGGAATCATAAGAAAGGTAGAGAGGGACTTTTTACCAAGCATGTAGTGACAGGACAAGGGGCAACAGTTTTAAATTGAAAGAGGGTGGGTTTAGATTGGACATAAGGAAGACATTTTTTATGATGAGGGTGGTGAGACACTGGGACAGGTTGCCCAGAGAAGTTGTGGATACCCCATCATTGGTAGTGTTTAAGGTCAGGTTGGATGGGGTTTTGAGCAACCTTATCTAGTGCCAAATGTCCCTGCCCATGGCAGGGGAGTTGGACTAGATGATCTTGAAAGGTCCCTTCTAACCCAAAATATTCTATGATAACCATTGCTCTTGAAAGTTTCAGTACCCCTCAGTTCCTATTCATATCATTCCTTTTCTGGAAATTCTCCATATTACTGCAAACAAAAATCTTGGGTTTTTGTTCATGGACAAAAATATCATTCTTGGAAAAGCCTAGAGCTAAGGCAGGCAGTATCTCTCTTTTAGTCGCTTCTTTTGAGATTGGTTTCTGAATCACTTCAGATTTTTTCCTGTTCAAGGCATCACTTAGATAATTATATTTAATTTAGTAAACATTTAGATTGTCTACAAGATTCATACAGTATATCGTCTATTATAACGTGATTAGGAACAGGCATAGGAATAGGAATAAAAGTAAAGGGAATAAAATATTAAAATACGTATGTATCAGATTCCACTGTTAGAAGTGCTTTCACACCAACATCTGAAAATAGTGAGTTTCTAGTTTGCTTTGCAACATTTAGGTCACTTTGACAACACATTTTTAACACATAAAGATGAGGTTTTGTTGCTTTTGTAATGAAGTGCAAATCAGTTGAAATATACAGCTACGTATTTAGTTCATTACTTTCAAACAGGAAAGCACCATGAAACAAGTGGAATTAAAGAAAAAAAAAGAGAGAGAGAGAGAGAAAAGGGAACAAAGCAAGGTAGGAAAAAGACTATCTTAACATGAAAGAAATAGAAATATAGCGGTCTTGAGCTTTGCACTGGAGAGTGTCAAACATAAACTTTGATTTAAATAAGAGGTATGCATCAAAGAAGCGGGACTTCAGACATAGTTCTACTTTCCGTGTGTCAAACTCAACTACTGCAACAGGAGGAAAAATGAAAAGCTGTCTCAGTTGGAATGCATTGTGGGGAAAAGTCAAGTAACACGAAGAAGGACTTGAACTTTCATTGACTTTAAAAACAGCTAGAAAAACTATTACCGCCCAAGTCTTTTTTTCTTTGTGCTTGTTACCACAGTAGATCCTGGGCAATAGAACTCTGCATAACTAAAACAGTTGGTTGTCCCAGCTCAGAGCAGCAACAATGAAGACAGTTGAGCTAATCAGGCATATCTCACATTTGAGCGAGATCAAAGATTTTGTTCCAACAGTGAAATCTTGAAGCTGGGTTGAAGACTGACAGCTGTATCAGTTAGATTCATATGACAAAATTTGACCATTATCTAAACTTTCTTGAGATTTCTTAGAGTTCTTGAAATTTTCTAATTGGACTCGGTGGCAGTTTCTCAGTTTGGCTTTAACACTATTCAAGTAAATCCATTTCTGTTGAATTGTTTCTCTCTTGTTTCTTCATATGAGACCATATTGGGTGACTCATTGGTTTGGCTAGTGAAGGAAAAATATTTTTAAATACTTCTGATTGAACTATATGAAATTGTTTATGTTTCCTTCATTAAAAAAGATACATTTTTATTTGGCCAAAACTAAATTTATTTTCCCTCATTCATAAAGAGAAACTAAACCAAAATATATGAAAGCCTAGTGTCCTGGTTTGATGTAAAACAGAACCAACATTTTGTTCAATAATTTTATTTCTTAGCTAGGCCTTTTCTAACTCTCTGAAATTAACAGCATACTGTGCCAAAAATGGTTCATTCTCAGAGTTATAAGACCAATGTTTACCGTTAGTGCCAAAGAATGGTACGTAGAGAGGCTTTTGCCTATACTTATTGCTATAACAACCAAGGTCAGCTAATTTCATTATTTGCCTTGTTGGAGGGGTGGAAATGGAAAAGCGTAGTGGGGTCCCACCTGCAGGGAGGAGCGGACAGGACAGGTGACCCAAAATTGACCAACAGGGGTATTCCATCCCATCTGCCCCATACTCAGTATAAAAGCTGAGGGATCAAAAGGTCAGTGTCTTTTCTTCAATGGTCAATGTCCGAGGAGGACCCTGTCTGTTCATTTGCCTTTAATCCCGATCTGTGGGTTCCTGATTCCATGTGTGGAATCCAGTTCCCACCTGTCGCTGAGTCCAGTCTGGGACTTCCCCAGTGCCTGCCGGTGACTTCATCCTGGGAGCTTAGTATGGTTTTGTATATACTGTATCTATTTTATTATTTCCTTTTTATTTTATTATTGATATTTCATTACAGCAGTTTAGTTTCTTCTAAACTTGTAAATCTCTTTATCTCTTCTCCTCCTCTCTGTGTGCGAGAGGTGGGGGGAGAGCATCTGTCACTGGCCATTGGCCAATTTGGTCAAAACCACGACACCTAGATTTGAAAGACTATGGATTTGTGTTAGGTTCTGGAATACCTTTATTTAGGAACATTCTATTTTTTTCCCCTGAGACTAAGAAATCTCTTCTGATTCACATTTGACATTTTCCTAGAAAATATCTTGGCTACCAACTTCTAGTGTGCTCTGGCTGACTCCCAGTTTTTTCCTCTTGAAGCTACTTGATGGCATTTTAAAAATATAATCGCTCAGCTATAAACTAAAGCAGAGGAAACAAATTACTTTAAACTTGTGGCTAAAGAGAGGTGATGCAACATTTGTGTTCCAACATTCGCTGAAACGCTTAATTATTTATACAGAGACAGAGGCTACCAACAATCAACAACAATCAACAGAGGAAATAACTTTCTTTTTCTTGTGAATTTTATCCATATACTTTGAGATCAGAGCACAGTCTGATACAGGACAGAGAATGCAATCGTAATATGCTGTGGGTAATACTAGGCATTAAAGGATGCTTACTAGAATATCACTGTATTTGATACGTTCTCCACTATTGGGTAACAGATAATCACTACTGGAATCCATTTTGTGAATCTAATACCTTTCCCTCAACTTTTTTTAGTTGTGGGTTTATTTATCTGGTTTTTTGGTTTTTTTGTTGCAGAGATTTTGGCCCTTACTATTCAGATAGAGAATATCTGAAACAGCACGAAGAATTTACTCTCAGAAATGGTAATTAGTGCAACAAACAGAAATTATAATTAGCACAATGTGGTTCATCCTGAGAAACAATTCTCACTTCCTTTTTCCTATAGTTATGAAAAAATCTGGTTGTACAGGCACAACTGCTTTACCCTTAATAAACTTGTGGCTACAATACGCTATATGGAAACAATCAGTTTTAACCCAATGCACGAGTTTTTCCTCTTAAAACTCAGCATAGCTGGCTTGATTTTTTTTTCATTATACTATACTTTAATTTTTCATTGATACTGTGTTAAAAATTTCACTCTTCCAAGTGCTTGCATTCTTATACAGTTTCACCCTTATTTATCACCCTTATTAAGACAGGAATGTTTTTTCCAAAGTATTTCTATTAGTTCAAAGCATTTCTATTGGTTGGAGGATGACGAAATAAAGAGAGGGAAACTCTCTTTAGCTCACATAGAGGACTTCATATCTCAAGGAATCTTACTAGAATTCAAAAATACAGAGTCACAGTTGTCTGTCTATAGTTTCTTTTCCCATTCTACTGATTTCTCCAGTACTTCCTCCCTGTTCCTTCCTCTAGAAATGTTAGTGGATCTGCTCCTTAATTTGTGCCATGTGTAATTCTTTTTCTAACATATTTTGAATTATTGTAAGATTGTTTCTATTACCTTTAGCATTTGTTACTTGGTTATTGATTAAATACATATATCTGTGAGTGTTTCATTGATACAGAGTTCACAGGATAACTCAGGGAGCAATTTCTTGAGGAAATCCTTGGGAAGAATCAAAACCTCTTTTCTTTTTATCACGTATCACCACATTGATGTAGCATAATGTAAAAATGATAGAAACCTGTCATGAGAACAGTTTACCAACTGACAGTAACAGAAATGTATGCACAGTATATTTACAAAAAAAAAAATTTGAAGATGATTGAGATACAACACATACATAGAAGAAATCAAATCCTTTTTTTACTTTGTTTTTTTGAGGAAAGAGCAAGGTTTGATTCATAACACAATTAGGAAAACAGAAGGAAACTCTTCAGGCTGCAGGTGGTAACACTTTGGAAAACTCTGCTCATAATGCGCACAAAGTAAAATCCCAGTCTTGAGGATAAATCCTTGTCCAGCTCTTTCTTGAATGCAGTTGAATATCACCTCATATTCTTCATAAATATGTTTTCATGGCTAGACTAATTGTTACAGAACCATGAATACACACACTGATGTGCTTACCTTTTATTTGTGCTGAACCACCACTTTCTTTAAATACATGTAGCTCTTTCAAAGTTTATATACCTGTGCTGATTTATACAATCTGAAGATCTGACCTACAATGTCTAATTTGTTTTGAGTACTAAGAGATATAGATTTTTATAATTCAGTCTTAAGAAGCATGCAAGTTGTTGTACTCATCGTAGTGGAAAATATTATTCCCATTTTCTGCAATGTGGTCACGTGTAGTAATTATTGTTGGTAACCACAAAAGGTCTGTTGGTAACGTACTGTCATTGTGCAACTTCCATGTGCTAAATGTAAACAACTTACTGAATTACAGTGTAACTCCTAGGTGCAAGCAATCAACTAGAAAATATTCATTATGTGGATGAGTTTGGTGAATTGAAGTTACTGATAGAATTATCAACAATTCAATCTTGTTCTTACCAACACAGAGTTCACAAACTCGGAAGTGCTCAGTCTTCGGTGTTCAGCAATGGATTTGTCTTCTGTGTTCTTTGGAAATGTGTGCTCTGTTATCTCTGCAAATGGTCCTCTGATACATAAAAAAACAATGCATAGTTAACTTACAAACAAACAATCAATCTAGCCTATCTTTCAAAAGCATAGTCATTTTTAGTGTCTAATCTTGTATAAATACATATACATGTATAAATTCAGTTACATGAAGAAGAGGTAATGAACATCCTGATGAAAGAAAGAAAGAGTTTCTTCCTTTTACCCAATGAGTAGGGGCATGCTGTCTTGGGACAGCAGCCTGTGACACTTCAGTCAGAAAAGAGCATATATTTCCTACATCTTGCACAGTGTTGTGTCTCCAGCACCCTACAATACGTAAGGTCAGAGACTCAGAAAGAAACCACAGCACTGCCACTGATGGTACTGCAACAGGAAAATGGGAGACACAGCAATATTTAGGGGAGAAAACCTGGGCATTATGCTTAATTCACACCTGCGGAAAAATGGTTGAAATGTTTAATAAACATTTCTGCTCTGTGTTTTGAAAGGAGCAGGTTGATGGACTTTCATCTCAGTGGAATGCTGAAATGCTTTCCAGTCCATGAAGAATAGAAAAAATAGCACCCAAAAATTGAACATGGTTATTTCTAATAGGATTTCATAAAGAGTCGTACCAGCTGATAATTGTCACCATTCTATTCAGTTCTCTGGAATCAAATGAAGAAAATCACTCTTGATAAAATTCGCTGATGACTCAAATATTGGCAGCATGGTAAATTCATGAGCAAGAAAAAGCTGTCATACAGAGTTATTGAAAGTAGTTCATAACTCTAACCCATTCAAACAAATGGCTTTAACACAGCCAAATGCTTAAGTTATGTTTTTTATGAACGAGCAATGACTTCTGGAAAAAGATAATTCGGAGAGCAATCCAGCACACAGAAAAGTAAACTGAGCTCCCAAGATAAAGTTGTGACAAAAAAAATCTTGTGTGATCTTCTGCTGTGTATGTAAGAGAAGAATAAGGAAGTATTGCTGAAATAGATATCAAGATACGGAAGTCAGTATCATAAGCATATTTTAAGAGATATTGAAAAGCTCATGAGGGTGAAAAAAAATCAAAATTTAACACAAATTATTCCAGAGAGGAAGAAAATATATTTCAGTCAAAGACTTCATAAACTTAATCCATTTAATTTATCAGTAGAAAGACAGAAATTAGTGTCTGAGTACATATGTCAGCAGAAAATATTAGATGATAGAAACTGAAGAGTAACCAAATTTTCAGGCTATGCAACAAAGTTCCAGCAGTAACGATGGATTCTTAATCTGCTGAAATTCTCAGTGCAGGACTGAATAATTTCAAAAGCATGTTGTAGCTGAATATATGCAATTGAACCCTTGCAAGGCTGAGGACACACCAACATCTGCTGGTCCCCTCCAACTTGAAAGCATGTGTTCTCAAGGACCATAAATGTACTGAGCCCAAGTCAAAACCCTTGATACAAATTTGATGTAAAAAATAAAAATATAATGTGCTGGATACATGCCTAACTAGTTATTTGTTTTGAATAGCTTTTATTTCAGGTTGATAAAAGGTGCTTTATAAAAGATTAATTACAGGATCATAGGAATGGCTTTGCCTTTGTTATTATTAAGTCCATTGTTTTAAATTTGTTTTAAATTAATTTTCTTGAAGGGAAAAAATTCTCAGAGCTACTCAGCCACTGTACATTTTATCATGTCCTCTTGTTTCAAAATCTAGCCTTTTTTTCCTTTTCATTTTAGAAGTTATTATTTTAATCTTATTTCATACAGCTTTATTTTTATTTTTTTTTTAGATTTACAATATACTGTTATTTTTCTCTAACTTTAGACCTGTTCCTTCTGCCTTTTTTTAATTAAAAAGATTTATTCATATCTGTAGGCATGTGAAGTTATTTAACAAATATTTATCCTGTGAAACAGATTCTAGATTATATCTTTGGTTTACTTTGTAGATGTAAATATTACAAATTGCAGTATGTTAAGGTTTTATGTTATGGAAAGAAATGACCTAAAAAGAGTAATGTATGGTGAAGATGTG
Organism: Larus michahellis; assembly: GCF_964199755.1. Lineage (NCBI taxonomy): Eukaryota > Metazoa > Chordata > Aves > Charadriiformes > Laridae > Larus > Larus michahellis. Next base: position 161,370,465 of record NC_133896.1, read on the forward strand.
GATGACTCCAAATATGGAATTTTTGCATCATATTATTAAATGCCTAAGTTCTCTTATATTTTTAAGAGCTGGAAAAAGAGACATAACTGGTCCAGAAATATCCTTATGTTATATCTGAGCCTGAAATTCCTTTTAGAACATAGAAATATAAATTATCGCTTCATAGTAACTCATACTTTACTTTAAAAAAGGAGTGTGCAAAAGCCCACTGTTTAATAGAGCAGTCAGAAGGAAGTAAGAGACTTAAATTCACTACTAGTCTTAGTCTTATTGACCTACAACTTTACCCAGGAAAGCGTCCCTAACACTTTTGTGGAAGAGCATCATCACACAGCACAACATGCTAAAAATATGAGTGACTTCATGGATAACCACTTTAATCACAATGCTATTAAGTGATAGATGGCAGTGTTTCCTTCTTCACCGCATTTTAAGTAGAAGTAGTGGCTATTATGATCTCTGTTATGCTAAGTGTTCTCAGCAGATATCAAAGAGATCAGTTTTCTCATATGATTTCAGATTTGGGCATTTTTTTGTTCAGCGTCACCAGACTCTGTATCAAAGATACAGAGTATCTTTGTAGGCGTGACACAGATATGGAAACACTTAGCCCCACTGAGATGCTACTGTTTCTATATGCAGAGCTGAAGGCAGTGAAGAAACTTTATTGGGAAAACTTAGGATCATTTAGGACCTAAACTGTAAGCAGTGACGTTTCAAGCCACATAGCTCAACACAGACACTTTCAATGTAAGTTCTAGACTTGGACCTAGCTTTATGTCCTTTTAAGCGCATCAAACCTCTGTATCTACTGAAAAAAGCCTGAGCTGGACAATCTGTAGTTTTGAAACAGGTTTAGAGGCAGGGCCTTGCGTTGCACCGTTAATGATAAATTCTTCCCAATCTGCTTTCTAAGAATTTATATTATAAACTTTTTCAGTGAGCCATATCTAGCTCTATCCTCGGCTTAACCTCTAATCTTCTTTATGTCTCCAGTCATTTAAATGTTGTCTTGCTTCGTCACCCAAAATCTAGACACTGGAATAATTCAGTGAGGAAGCGTAAAAGCCAGAAGTTTCCAATTCATACAGGTTCTTATGAGTTATAAAAAAATGATCCATACGAAGTGCCTCACGTTACTCTGCCATATGGTAATAAAAAAATAATTAGTCTTATGAAAATGATAGAAAGAAACATTCTAAATTAAAAGAAAAAGGTTGTGACTGACAATTAAAAAAGTATAATCCAAGATTAAAACAGATTCCTCAGTCACATCAGGTACAAGTGTTGACTGGTTTTGATAGAAACTTGACATGCTAAGACATCTCAGCATGAGTGCTTTCTCTGTGTCTTTAACCCTATTTCGTATGAATATAAATGTCAGTCTAGGACATAGGTTGGGGTGTACAGTATATCAAAGAATCACAGAATCATAGAGTCATAGGGTTGGAAGGGACCTCTGGAGATCATCTAGTCCAACCCCCCTGCCAGAGCAGGGTTACAGGTTGCAGGTTGCACAGGAATGCGTCCAGGCGGGTTTTGAATGTCTCCAGAGTTGGAGACTCCACCACCTCTCTGGGCAGCCTGTTCCAGTGCTCTGCCACCCTCAAAGCAAAGAAGTTCCTCCTCATGTTTAGGTGGAACTTCCTATGCTTGACTTTGTGCCCATTACTTCTTGTCCTGTCCCCGGGCACCACTGAGAAGAGCCAGACCCCATCCTCCTGACACCCACCCTTTAAGTATTTATAAGTGTTGATAAGATCCCCCCTCAGCTGTCTTTCTTCCAGACTGAAGAGACCCAAATTCCTCAGCCTTTCTTCATCAGAGAGGTGTTCCAGTCCCCTCATCATCTTGGTAGCTCTCTGCTGCACCCTCTCCAGCAGTTCCCTGTCCTTCTTGAGCCAGGGAGCCCAGAACTGGACACAGTACTCCAGGTGCGGCCTCACCAAGGCAGAGTAGAGGGGGAGGATGACCTCCCTCGACCTGCTGGCCACACTCTTCTTGATGCACCCCAGGATGCCATTGGCCTTCTTGGCCACAAGGGCACATTGCTGGCTCATGGTCACCCTGTTGTCCACCAGGACTCCCAGGTCTCTTTCAGCTGAGCTGCTCTCCAGCAGGTCAGCCCCCAATTTGTACTGATGCATGGGGTTTTTCCTCTCCAGGTGCAGCACCCTACACTTGCCTTTGTTGAATTTCATAAGGTTCCTCTTTGCCCAGATCTCCAGCCTGTCCAGGTCTCTCTGTATGGTGGCACAGCCTTCCGGTGTGTCAGCCACCCCCCCCAGCTTTGTGTCATTGGCCAACTTGCTGAGGGTGCCCTCTATCCCCTCATCCAGGTCATTGATGAATATATTGCAGAGGACTGGACCCAGTACTGACCCCTGGGAAACACCACTCGTCACTGACCTCCAGCTAGACTCTGTGCCCCTAATCACTACCCTCTGAGCTCTGTCTTTCAACCAGTTATCTATCCACCTTACTGTCCATTCATCTAGCCCACTCTTCCTAATCTTCCCTATGAGGATGCTGTGGGAGACCATGTCAAATGCCTTGCTTAAGTCAAGGTAGACCACATATGACATACAGAAGTATATTACATACAGCAGTAACAGGTTTCTCCCATATTTCTTTGCATTACCTGTTTAACTCCACATTCAAACATAGTTTTCTTCTTCTTTTTTATATGCTGAGAACAATTGCACACACATGCGTCTCAGATCCCTGCTGGTGTAGTGATAACCTGCAGAGATATATTTATTTAATGCTACACTGAGCAGATGAAACACTCTACACAATAACAACTTCTCTTGCCTGAATGTAAACAAGAAAAAATCTTATAAGTGGTCTATGCTCTTGAGAAACTCTTTTTCTACATTTGGATAGACTGCAGCCCTTTTCTGTTATAAATGATTTAGATTTCATAAATGGCTCAGTGTAGCTCTCCTTATTTTCTTCTTCAAAACAAAAGGCAGAAAAAAATGCTTCCATATATTTTATGCATATGTTGAAACAAGAAGAAAAAGGACAAGATATAAGAAATTAAGTTTAAGGAACTGTACACAATTCCTTCTGTTCCTTTAGGATTTCAGATAAAAGTAAATCTCCTTTTTTGCATAAGAAAATCCTGAGTTTTCTGGAGATAAAAGGAAGAGGAACTTTAAGGAGCAGTGTTTGACTGTGAGTAAAATTCAAAAGTTTATTCAAGATTCTAATTTCAAGAAATCCTAGACAGTATTATCTTTAAAGAAACACGAACAAAGGACAATACTAGAAACAGGGAGTTCTTTTCTACAGACAATTACAAACGGAAAACAATAAAATAGCAGTACTAAAGGCAGTAGTTATTACATAAAACAACACTTGGCCATGAGCAGTAAAAAAAAAAAACAAAACAGTTCCACTGATATCAAAGGCCAAACTTCCACTAATTATAAGGGTACCAAAATTTCACTCTATCGATAAATAAGGACGTTCTTCATTGGAAGCGTGTCAAAAAAAAGAAGTAGATTATGTAAAGATGAAGTTATTTGAACCCGTTAAGGAAGTTGAATTCAGGATGTCTACTCTATAATTCTTTTGTCTGAAAAATTAAAATGCACCCGAATTATAGTTTAGGCCCAGTCTTTGTATGATGTTGACTACCTTTTATGAAATATTAAGAAGTCACAGCTTCCATTAAAGTGAGTAAAAACAGAGAGTCCTGGAACCTCTCTGGACTTTCTGTCAAAATAAAACATGGTGTCTTGGCATTTTTCCGGAGGTTCTATGTATTTCAATGTATTACACGTATTCTATGTATTTCATAATCTATTTATCATACTCTATGTATTTTGTGGATCATAATGCTGTGTATTTCACGATCTTTTCTTTCAAAGAAAGAACATATTATATTACTTTTCATGCTATGACAAAAGATTGAGAGTTTATGAGACTAGCTATTTTGCAATTAATGTACTTTTTTTTCTTCTTTCAATGTTTAGGACTTTTGTGCCATATAATATCCTCTTGGTGCTAGTAGTTTGATCAGCACATAGTGGAAAATACATACATATAATTTAAACTATGAAAATTGATATCAACTTTTATGATGAATGAACAAACTAAGTGTTCCTGACTCCAAAAGGAACTGCTTACCTGAAAAATATGTTTGTATTGACAAAAAATATTGGAAACACTATTAAAGGGCCTATCCACATCTCCTAGAAATGGCAGCTCCAGCTTATTCACTGATGGACTTTTAGACCCAATTGTCAAGTAGTGGCATTTCACAGAACCACAGAACAGTTAAGGTTGTAAGGGACCTCTGGAGGTAATCTGGTCCAAACCCCCTGCTCAAGCAGGGCCACATAAAGCCAGTTGCCCAGGACCATGCCCAGGCAGCTTTTGAATATCTCCAAGGACGGAGACTCCACAAACTCACTGAGGAACCTGTGCTAGTGCTCAGTCACCCTCATGGTAGAAAAAGTGCTACCTGATGTTCAGATGGAACCTCCTGTGTTTCAGTTTGTGCCCATTGCCTCTTGTTCTATCACCAAGCACCACTGAAAAGAGCCTGGCTCTGTCCTCCTTGCACCCTGCCTTCAGGGATTTATATGCATTGATGAGATCTCCCCTGAGCCTTCTCTTCTCCAGGCAGAAAAGCGCTGGCTTTCTCAACTTTTCCTCATAGGAGAGATGTTTCAGTCCCTTCAACACCTTACTGTCGCTTTGCTAGAGTTTCTCCAGTATGTCCACGTCTCTCTTGTACTGGGGAGCCCAGAACTGTACACAGAACTCCTGGTGTGGCCTTATCAGTCACCTCCCTCAACCTGCTGGCAATACTCCTCCTAATACAGCCCTGGATACCATTAGCCTTCTTTGCCACAAGGGCAGGTTACTGGCTCATGCTGGCACATGCTGACTCATTGCTGGCTTATTGGATGAAGAACTAAATTAGTCTGTGAACTTAGAATCATTTAGTTGCATTCAGTTATTTAAAAAAAAATCATCTAGCGTTGATCTTCTGAACTACTTCATAAGAGGACACCTGCCTACTGAGGAGGACTACCCTGCATGTCTCTAGAGCACTGCCCTCTCTACAGCATTATTTTCTTTTCTTGTCTCTTTCCTAGTTGAACACCTCCAACAAGACAAGTCTCCGTCTCTGTGGATGGGAAATAATATGTCACACACTATCATTTTACATCTAATTTGTCAGCACTGGTCATATAGTAGATAACACTGACTACCGGAATTTTTCGAGTTGTTTCTTAACACTGAACAGTATAGAGTCATAGAAACATAGAATATCTTAAATTGTAAGTGACCCATAAGGATCACTGAGTCGAAATCCCTGCTCCTCGCAGGACTACCGAAAACTAAACTATATGATTCAGAGCACCATCCAGACACTCCTCAAACTCTGACGGGTTTGGTACCATGACTGCTTCCCTGGGGAGCCTGTTCCGGTGACCGATCACCCTCTCAGTGAAGAACCTTTTCCTAATGTCCAATCTGAACTTCCTCTGACACAGATTCATTCCATTCCCTTGCGTCCTATTACTGGTCACAATAGACAGGAGATCAGCACCTCTCCCTGCACTGCCCCCTTGTAGTCTGTGATGAGGTCACCCCTTAGTCTTATCTTCCTCAAGGTGAACAATCAAAGTGACCTCAGCCACTCCTCATAAGTCTGGCCCTCAAGACCTTTCATTATCTTGGTCACCCTCCTCTGGACAGGCTCTTATAGCCTGATTTCTTTCCTGTGTTGAGGCGCCCAAAACTGCACACAGTACTCATGGTGGGGCCACACCAGTGCAGTGTAGAGTGGGACAATCACCTCCCTTGGCTGGCTAGTGAAGCTGTGCTTGATGTACCCCAGGATACGGTTGGCCCTTTTGGTTGCACATAGTTGACTCCTATTCAACTTGCCATCAACCCAAACCCCCAGATCTCTTCCTCTAGGATTGTCCTCCAGCCTCTCGTTCTCCAATTTATATGTATAACCAGGATTACCCTGTCCCAGGTGGAGAATCCAGAACTTGCTCCTGTTAAATTTCATACAGTTGGGGATTTCCCAGCTCTCTAGTCTATCCAGGTCTCTCTGTAAGGCACTGCTACCCTCAAAGGATTCCACATCTCCTCCTAATTTAGTATCGTCAGCAAACATACTTAATCTACATTTAATTCCTGTGTCCATATCATTTATAAAAACATCAAAGAGCACTGTCCCTAAAATTGGGCAAGTAGTTATACTTGCTGAAGCATAACTGGCCCTAAAATTGAAGAAGCAGTTATATTTGTTTAGTCTTTAGTTATACTTTTTAGTTTGGGAAGTAGAATGAGGGCACAGAATATCTTCTCCTACTTCCCCTTAAGTCCTGTACATTTGAAACAAACAGTAGTCTCTTATCTATTGACTCACTGCCCAAGGCATGGTTAAACACATCAGGAGAGAGATTCATGGGTTTTCACTACAGAAGATACCTGGCATATTTTTCCAGTAAATGGAAGGGGGATGAACTCATGAATGCTCATGCAAAGAATGGCTTCCCAAGTTTTGTCCATAAAAATTAATAGAAATAAGACTTTGCAGAGAAACCAAAGGAATAGTTAAATTTTTCTTCTTAGGCATTTTTTTCTTTCTGAAGCTCAAATCATACTTCAATCTGTGCATATGTAGCTTCTATTAATATCACTGGGAATTGAAAATTCAGTGTAAAGATTCCATACACCCATAAGTGACTTTTCCCGGTTACAGCTTGTCTGAAGGTAGCAAACAAAGCAGGGAAGTCTATAAATGCCTTGATATTAACAGGTGCAAAAACCCCATCAGAGGTGATCTGCGTTGGACACATTTGAATTGGCCTGCATGTGAACATGGATCAAGTATACCAAAGACACATCGGGCTAGTTGCCATGTGCAGATTCTTCCTACTCACTTTCAGTATGGGGCCCATTACAGCTTCAGCTGTGTTTTCACCATGTCTAGTCACAATCACGAAGGTCTGCCAAGAAAAAGCAGGATTGCCTCAGTGATATTCAAGACAAATCCTGCCCCCAGAAATATCATTCAAATGATTCCAGAAGCTTAGCTTCTTTCCTATGTGTGTTCCCTATTCCTGTCTCAAGACTCTGCTCCCAGAAGAAAGTCTGATAATAATTGAGAAAGCCATTAAACTGATATCTTCCCTTTCATAATGCAAATATGAAGTTATTTGGAATTCAGTTGTGTGTCATCAGAGAAAAATTTCATCTGGATACAAACATAGGTATGGGCACCTTTAGTCTGCAAATCTAACTGAGAATATTTCCTTTTTGGACACCTTGCTAGCTATGTAATTTTTATTATCTACAGTAACAAAACCAATACGGCCCTTTACTTCTGAAAGTATTTTCATGTTCCTGTCTCCTAACAGTGCATGGATGACTTTAACACAGAATAAATATTACTTATCCACTTTGTTACTTCTTCAGTCCCCAGGACCAGCTTTGCATGGTTTAGAATATTACCCAAAGTAATTTCCAAAAACTTAAACCTTGTCTAACTTATTGTTTAAATCCTACCTACAATCAAAGGCATGAGACACAGGTTTTTACCTCATGACATCCAAGCTTCTGGATTTTATTCTAAATTGAACTGCAATATAAAATACAGAAAAGAGGAAGTTAATTTAAATGTATTTATGGTTTATAAATAGCTTGTATTTCTCATGTGTGTATCCAACTACAAATAATGTCCTCTTAGCCTGTCTTAGATTAAGAAAGTAATTTATTGTTAAAAGGAGATTTAATTGATATATATTTAACTGAATGCAAAATCTTAATAGCCACTGAATCAAATATTGGTTATATTGACCTCTAATAAGCCGACACACAGAATGGAATTCTATTCCTTACTCATTAATGTATTACAGATGTAGCCCAGATTATTTAAATATTTACTATCTTTATAAAGTAAAGATGACATACTACCTGCAGAAATGAAAACTGTACAAAGTATAACTATACTTTCCTTCTTATTACTTTGGAAAAAAAAAAAGAGAGATATAAACAAAATATACTCAAGAAATAAAGAATAGAATGCATAGCACATTTCATACTTGCAAATAATTTGAAAATACCATATGAAACTGTCCAAAACTTGTATTTTGATACCATATGCTCCAAGAAACTGTTCCAGGTCACTTTCATAAAGTTTTATGTGTTAGTGGAATTATGCTGTTAAAATTTTACTTTCAAATGTGTTTATTTTAACTTTTAGGTCATTTTGTATTTACCATGGAATTTTTCTTCAGATACAAAACATTATATTTCCAAAGCTGCAGGTTTGCGAGTCACTTTAAAAGTACTAGAATTCACACCATTAAATCCTCATGCTTTATTTTGAAAATTGATACTATACAATTAATAGAATTTTAAATTTCCATCTATGTAATCATGAAGCGATTAAATGCAGTGTCTAGTTCAGGTCTGCAGAAATGTTAAATTTATTTTCCTTGTCTTTATCAATAGATTAATAAATAAACACTACAAAATGCATAAATTTGCATTGTTTCATCTTGTAAAACATTTTTATTCATATTGACCATACAGCCATATTGTAGCTGTACTGAAGTCCATAATAACTTATGTTATTTTTGAAGTCCATAATAACTTATGTTATTTTGAGGAAGACAATTCTGACACTGAAATCCTAGAAGAACTAATAATTGAAGGGACATTTTCTATTTACCTAACAAGAAAAGGAACTTTTAATAAATCCTAGATACTAACCTTGTTATTATCTTTTCTTTGTCGATGTCTGCTATTTTGCTTTTCTTGTCATATATATGAGCAAGTTGCTGGCAAATCTGATGTACTTGTTCTACTGCAATATTTCTATACTGGTACGTGAATGTTATTAAAAGAACAGGCACTATTATAAATGGCAGTCTTTCCATTTTCAGATTTCAAAAGACTGAGAACTTAGTATTTGGTGCTTATAATCCATCTTCCAAATGAGTCAGATATTGTAGCTATATTTGCAATGTTGTTGACACATGAATAACAGTCCAAACACAGTCTAATAATACCTAAAAAAACCACTGTAGACACAAGACCTATGAAAAAGCAAGTTTTTGAATCTAGAGAGATATGTGCAGTTGACACATAGTTGGTAATTTGTATTGACTTTGTTGTTAATTTAACCAATATTATATCTATCACATGATAAGTGAAGGATGTGCATACAGTCATAATTTACTTTCATTCTTCAGCACGAGTCATTGTTGTAAGTTATTACTTAGGAAATTTTCCTCCTCTGTACATCCCTAGGTAAGCAGCTCAGATTCAAAAACTACCTTCAGCTGATTTTTTTAATAATACGAAACTGAAGCACTGATGAAGCAGATACAAAGGATATTTTGAGGTAATAGTAGGATAATATGATAGACTACTATTATTTATTTTTATTTAGAAAGAAAAAAAAATAATTCTCTGTAAAAGCCCAAGTTCACAGAAAAAAACAACCAAACCCCCTAAGTAACGCTAACCTCTAGTGAAACTAGTAATTTATTACAGGTGCATTTAACCTTTTCCAACAGAAAAATTTCTACGACAACATAACAGAAACAAAACTTTAGAGATTGCTCAACTTCAGATTGGGATGCAGTCTGAAAATTTTCTACAAGAATTCATTTTGGAAATTGGTTAATATGGGAAATAGAACCTTTTCAGCAATATTCAATTATCCGTTGCATCAAAGACAAACTGGCTCACTTCAATCTTGAAGAGACACTTTCTACCATTTTCTCACAATGTCTGCCAAGATTTTCTTCAGCCCTTCTTCTTCAGGCCTGAAGCTTAACTGTTCTGGTATTTTGTCTTCAAAAACAAAATAAAATTGTCTTTCTGGTTCAAAAGAGAAATCAATTTCCTTCTCATCAGACTGGTCACAGGGACAAGGACTTCTGAGGGAAGTATCATGGACTGTCCATGCTCTTCTCAATGGAAGGTTAATCATGGAAGGGTCTGTGGTACTCTCAGGTTCAAAAATATATGGCATAATTTTGATGCTGAAGTGCTATAACAACTAGAGTTCTGAATGTACTAATTTTAAGTGTCTGTTACTATTACTGAAATTAAATCTTTGTGACAAAAATAAACTTTTCCATGGTGAAAAGCACACCTTTTATTAATTCACAATAGGCAAAACAATAGTTTTCATCACTTGGAATAGTCAAGTATTTGTGAAAAACAAAGAAAATGAATGTAGTAATGTAAGTGTGCCTTATGACAACTGTTCACATCCTTCTCATCTTAAAAGAAGGAAAGGAGAACAGAGCATATCAGAAAAAGCCCAGGCAAGTAAGATGATCTCAACTATTTATGTATTTTTAGTCTGTAACATTTATAGTTTCACTGAACTGTTTCTTCCTCAAACTAATAAATCACAGACTGTGCATTTTAATTAGTGTGTTATCTATATTAGCTGTATACTTAAACCAGTTAATCGGTACTATGAGTATAGAAGTCATATATTATATATTAGCAAAACCACATAACACTGTAAAAGATCTGCCTCTGATATCAGTTGCAACTGTGTTTGTAGACAACACACTCCATATGGGGGATGTGTAATCAAACAGATACAGCATTTTTCAACATTTGCCTTGTTCCCAAAGGCATCCATTTTTCATTTAAGTCACTAAAATTTTCATTACGTGTGTGTTTTCTGAAAGAATGAAAACATATTATTTCAGAGGTGAGCTATCACAAGAAGTCATCTTGTATAAGAATTTTAAGTTGCTTAATTTTTTTGGTCAAGACAGGCTGGATGACCTCTTAATTTCCATTTCTAAACTTTGGTTCTATGATCATTACTTTGCCAAGTAAATTAAAAAATATTAAATATTTATATATGCAAATGTATAAACAAAGAACAGGAATGAAAACTACTGTAAAAATTATTCAGCTAAAATTAACTGATATTTTCTTTTAAAAGTACCACAAAGTAGCTCGCTCCTTTCCCCAGTGGGATGTGGGAGAGAATCAATAGGCTAAAAGTGCAAAAACCTGGGTGTTGAGGTAAAGACAGTTTTATAGATAAAGTAAAAACTGTGTGTGCAAGCAAACCAAAATAAGGAATTCATTCACTACTTCCCATCAGCAGTCAGATGTTCAACCACCTCCAGGAAAGCAGGGCTCCTTCAAGGCTAGTGGTTACTTGGGAAGGCAAATGCCGTCATTCTAAATATGTCCCCTTCCTCCCCCTTCCCCCAGCTTTTACTGCTGAACATGATCACATATGTCACAATATATCCATTTGGTGAGTTGAGATCAGCTGTCCCAGCTGTGTCCCCTCCCAACTCCTCATGCACCCCCAGCCTGCTCGCTGGTGGGACAGTGTGAGAAGCAGAAAAGACCTCGAGTCTGTGCAAGAACTGTTCAGCAATAATAAAAACATCCTTGTGTTGTCAACACCGTTTTCATCACAAATCCAAGATGTTGCCCCACGCAAGCTACTATGAAGTACATTAACTCTATCTCAGCCAAAACCAGTGCACGTCTATAGCAGATAACCACTACAACAGCACCCATGCTTGTCTGCTTGCTAATCTTGACCCATAAACTCTTGATTGGCTCCTGACTAGTCCCAAAGCATAGCTCCATGCATTCCTGCTTCTCTTGTATGTAAAGGGCCAATCCTTCTCCTGGGCTTCCCAGTCCATCTGTCCTTAAGAGCCTGAATCCATCCATTTCGGCAGTCCAGTTGTTAATGACATTTTTAAACATTGCTTCTGCTAGCAAGATAAGAATGTAGGAATTTCTCACAGAATTTCAAGGTCTGGCATGTTGCTGATGCTTTTCCACTGAACTTCTTCATTTTATTTATCCAAAACAAAATACCAAAGGCAAGGGTGGACAATCATTTTATATGAAACTTGCAAATGCCACATTTGGTTCCAGAAATAAAGATTCAAATGCCATTACTGTAGCAGGTGGACTGAAAAGATTTCAGAATTTCATCCGTCTGTTTAGGTTTACTGCAAATTATTTAAAAAATCAGTTGAGCCAGCTAACTTTAAAAGGCATGAAAGTTTCTGGGTAAGTTTGTTTAAAAGATAGTTTAATTTTAAACACAAAATTTCTTCCTATGAAGCTTGCTAAAAAGGTCATTTGACATAAAAATAAAAAAAAAGATTGGTTTATGAACTGATACAGACAGAAAACTCTTTACCAGGCATAAGCTGGAAAAAAAAAATTAAAAAAAAATAAAGATTTCATTAAATCATGATGATAGTTACCATCCCTTCAAAACAGAGAAAACTCACAAATCTGTTGATGTATATATTTTTGAATAGTCCATTCAAAGTTTGAAAAAGGAATAATTGGATTTTAATGACATAACCCTTTGTGGGATAATTCATGATGAAAAAAAAATAGGAGTAAGTAGTGGTGTGCTAATTTTGCCTAAGAGGTTCTCAGTATGTATGACCTAAGTGTTCCTTTTTGGTTTTATTTTTCTTTTTTTAAGGCTGCCATTGTGATGGCACATTGTATATTCTCAAAGCATTGTTCTGATCTGTGGCAGATCCATGGGGAAGTGTACGTTTAAAATCATCTGTCTATAAGTGAGCTGTAAACAAACTTTTTGAAAGATATGAAATACAAAGTAGTTAGAGAAAAAAAGGTACCTCATTATTCCAGCACACAACAACAATTCTGTTCAAAACGTGGACAACAATCTTTGGAGAGGCTGCTCACAATACACAATTCAGAATTAAAGAAAAAAAAAGTGTTACTTTTAAATGACCTCCCATCTCAAAAGATGTCAAGCTATTTTCATCCTTTATTCAAATAATGAATAATATTTGAAAAAAAAAGCCCACTTTTTCTTGAATCAGCTGAAGATATTTTTTTTTCATATATGTTTCACTGCCTGGATAAAAGTGAGCCTTCTTCACAATTCAGTCCTTCACATAGTAATTGTTCATCATACCTGATACTGATAATGTCTGTCATGTAAACTGTGACATTCAGGGGGATAATTATACGACTAATTAATTTCACATCATCTGGCATAATGGCCATGCAGAAATGAGTCATATTTCAGTTCAAAGTGTTTCCTCAACCTGTAAGACTTGATTGTGTTTATTCTTCTGACTCAAAGTGCAACTTGGAATTATATGAATGCTTGGAGAAATGACACAGCCCTGGAGGCACGGGATATGAAAGCACAAACCAAACATTCCAGTTGTGTTCATCCCACACAGACAAACCTCAATACACTGTTTGCAGGAAGGGATGCCGTCCAGAGGGATCTTGACAGGCTTGAGAAATGGGCTTATGGTAAACTCATAAAGTTCAACAAGGTCAAGTGCAAGGTCCTGCACATGGGTCAGGGCAATACCCAATATCAGTACAGGCTGGGGGACAGGGGGATTGAGAGCAAACTTGTGGAGAAGGACTTGGGGCTACTGGTGGATGAAAAGCTGGAGATGAGCCGGCAATGTGTGCTTGCAACTCAGAAAGCTGCATAAAAGCCCATATGCAGCTCAGAAAGCTTATGCAGCTTATATGGGCTGCATAAAAGGAAGTGTGGCCAGCAGGTTGAGAGAGATGATTCTGCCTCCCTGCTCTGCTCTGGTGAGACCCCAACTGGAGTACTGCATCCAGCTCTGGGGTCCCAGTACAAGAAAGATATGGAACTGTTAAAGCAGATCCGAAGGAGGGCCATGAAAGTGCTCAGAGGGCTGGGGCACCTCTCCTATGAAGAAAGGCTGAGAGAGTTGGGGTTGTTCAGCCTGGACAAGAGAAGACTCTAGGGAGACTTCATTGTGGCATTTCAACACCTAAAGAGGACTTAAAAGAAAGATGGAGAGAGACTTTCTACCAAGCGTGTAGTGACAGGACAAAGGGCAATTTTTTTAAATTGAAAGAGCGTAGATTTAGATTGGACATAATCAGGACATTTTTTATGATGGGGGTGGTGAGACACTGGAACAGGTTGTACAGAGAAGTTGCGGATATCCCATCATTGTAAGCATCAAAATGAAGCTGAATGGGGCTTTGAGGAGCCTAGACTCGTTGATCTTTGAAGGTCCCTTCTAACCCAAACTGTTCTACAATTCTATGATTCTACATCAATGTGACTAGAAGTTGTAGAAACACAAGCCTCTCCTTGCAGCAACCTGAGCTCAGGAAGCAGGCTCTGCTTCTTATTTACTTTGGCTGGTGATTTAACTTAAGGATTTTTCTTATTTAAATCTACTATCAGTTAGAATTTATTTATTTTATTTTTTTATGGAAACATCTCATTATAAGGTTCATAGTGATTTCAGTGAATAATAAATTCCTATGTCTTTGGCCGGATCTCATCAGAAAGAAGAGATACAAACTTTAGATTGATCTCCCAGAAATAACAAACTTTCTCTGTGCTACTGTTTCAACCTGGAAAGCAGGTTTGGTTATATCAGAACACAAAAAAAAAAATTCTCCATAACATATGGGAGTACTAACACCAGCCTTGATCTCTCCTCTACAACTTTACCTTAGACTGGCAGACAGCAAAAGAGAAGAAAGAGCAATCTGACTTTAACAAATAGAACAGAGAAAAAAACTATGATCAGCTTATGAGTAATACTAGGATATGGCAACTTTTCCACTCTTCTGATTAGCCTTAGAAGCTCTGGGGACAAGATGAATGGAAAAATGACCCCTGTAGGATGTCACATGTAAATCTACAGGAGAAGGAATAAACAGTTCGGCACTTTCCTAATAGTTTTAGCATTTGGGATAAATGTGGTGAGATTGCCTCGAGGTTAAGAGATTTGGGCTATTTGATAAATACTGCAGAGGAGAAGAAAATGGACATGTCAAATTTAACATCATCAGAAGCCCTATTAGGTCTTGAGAAAGAAGGAAACGCATACCTCTCCTGGGTCCATGTCCTGTTTTCATCTGCGATAGAGTTAATTTTCTTTCTAGTAGCTGTTGTGTTGATTTAGTATGGGAAGAATGTCGATGACCCACGTTGTTTTAGTTGTCACTAAGTAATATTTACATTAGTCAAGGACTTTTTCAGCTTCACATAGAAACTGAGAGGGAGCATAGAGAGGACAAGCTGACCAAAGAAATATTCCATACCATAGACGTCATGCTCAGCATATAAATGGGGGTTTGCTGGGGGACAGGAATCCACAATCACTGCTCAGCCTGGGCTGGGCAACCAGTCATCGGGTGGTGAGAGTGACTTGTGTTGTACTTCTGTATTTTGTATATTCTTTTACTATTATTATTATTATTATTATTATTATTGTTATTGTTATTGTTATTGTTATTGTTATTGTTATTGTTATTGTTATTTTCATCTTCTGTTACTGTTCTATTAAACCGTCTTCGTCTCAACCCATGAGTCTTTTTGTTTCCCTTTCCCCTCCTTTTCTCCCTCTTTTCCCTACCCTACTGGGCTGGAGGCAGGGGCAGGGTGGAGAGAAGAGAGCGAGCAGTTTGCATGGCCCTAATTGCTGGCTGGGTTTAAACCATGACAATCCATTTCTAACCACAGCATGTTTTACTCTCATTATATGTTGGCAAACCCTTTTATTTCAACGATAAATGTATATTAACATATACGACAAGATTCCCAACCGAGAAGCGTGAATGTATCAGAAGAGACAATCTGGAATGCTGAGTTTTTCTGTTTATGTTCAAAGAACAGAAATAGCCAAATACCAAAGGCCTCGCTTACCTACATAATGTGCTGAGCATCGTAATTTCTACTATAAAGATTAAGCTTCATTAGAAATACAGCTAGTGGCTGAAGGAGAAAAAGGAAATAATCAAGACTGAAAGTAACGTAATTACTTTTGTTAGAGTGTTTCAGAATTCACCTAAATGGGAAAGAGTTGCTATATTCGTTTTAGGACTAGAAAAACTGCTTTGTATCTGCTGTTACGTGATATTATATGTGGCATAATATCCACATCTGTAAAAGCACTGTTAAGAAAACACCTGTAAGGCAAGGTTTATTAGTGTAGATATGGAGCATTCTTATGCGCCTATACTCCTTTTGGGACCAAACAACTACCTTTCATGCCAATTTGTTCTGCATCAAGTGGAAGAACCAGCTCAGGTCAGGTCTCTGCCTGTGCTCCATTACAGGGTCTAAACATGCCTCAAGTCACTACTGAACCTTTCAAGGTTTTACCCGATGTCATCAAAAAACTTTGCTGTTGGCAATTTATTTAAATTGCTAGGATGGAAGTTTTGCTTTGAAAACCCGTTCCATTAGTTCCAGCTAGTCAAAAATATTGAATGTTTGAATATATGCTGGTCCATGCACAGTCCAGGGCTATTCCTGCTATTTGTAACACCCAACAGAATATTATTACATCTGAAGCCAAGAGGCTTACTACAGACATCATTTTGTTCTTAGCGCAAAAAAATCTTTTGATTAAAAAAAAGTGAAAAGTGGAGTCTGAAACTGCATTTTTTTCCCTCTGGTCACCACTTATGGGCAGTCTTACAGTTACATCTCAGCCAAAATCTCTGTTGCCTTCAGATGACAGGACTGAGCCCAATATATGACTCAAATGGCCAAAGGCCTTATACAGTTCTGCAGCAGACATTTTCTTTCTATTTTAAAGGTTAATCCAGATCACAGCTGAAACTGAACATGTTATATAGAGGGGCTTACGTGGATTTGACTTAGAGTTACTCCAGTACTGAGAAAAATGCACATTATAGTAAAATAAGTGCCAGTACTTTGATTAGTCTTTCCTGGGCTGCTCTCTGGGGATGTGTGGAGTAGTGTTGTGAGCTTATGAATATAAAAGCTGTCTGAACATAAATTCAAAGTACTTTAAGAAAAAGCAGTTTAATCATGGCACAGTATATAATATAATGATCCTCTTAGCTAGAGTATAATGAGATAAACTTTAATCATAATCAGAGTTGTACTTGCGGGTGTATTTACAGGACATTTTTTGCCACAATTTTATGCAAAGTTATGAATTTATTTCTCTGTTTGCATGTGGTTTGAATAAGGTAGGGAAAACAGTCCTATGTACTGAATAAGGTCATTTTTTTCATGTAAGCTATGTTGTGCTAAAAGCTCTCTTAAGGAACTGTTGGTGTGACCTACACTGGTCCTCAAAGTTAAGCATGTTCTAAGGAGTACCGTAGTTAGGATTACAAAACAAAGGATTTCATTAGGCTGGCTGGAAATTGTTCAAGTAACGGAGTAGCAAAACTAATTTCTATACAAAGTTTGTAATTTTTCTAGCCTTTCTTTTCATTTGCCTCTTTTTCACTGAAATTAAGGTACTTAAGCATGAAAACTTATTTCAGATTGTTGTAGTGGTTTTGAATGATGCCTGATAACCCAGAGACTATTTTATTAACTACTTAAGTATAAAAGCTTTACATTACAAAAGACTTGTGAAAAAAATACCTGTAGACATGAAAGCCATGTTTGATGCAGTAGTTTCAAAGCTGTGGCCTTTCCAGAACTGTACTATTGCTAGCAAGACAGAGTAGACAGATGACATTAATAACTGATAACTGAATATGTAAGGTATTTGGATATTTAAAATACTTCTGGGGTGTGGTTAAGCCTTATTTTTAAATATTTGCTTGTCTTTCCCTAATTCAGGTTGCAGTACTATAGCCAGTAGGCTTTTCATTGTTCTGATTCTCTCACCTGTTATTTTTTTAGGGTAGTTATTACACTACCAGTAACTATATTGACATAATTATTTTCCTTTACTACACCATCAAGTGCAGAGATGTTCTATTGATGTAAATTGTTGTCAATTCCATTTTCTGTTGCAGTTCATTGTACCTGAATGATTGAGTAATGATCAGGGTAAAGGTTTAAGCATGTGTGTGTTGATTTTAGCTGGGACAGAGTTAATTTTCTGCATAGTAACTTATATGGGGCAACGTTTTGGATTTGTGATGAAAACAGTGTTGATAACACAGGGATGTTTTAGCTGTTGCTGAGCAGTGCTTGCACAGCGTCAAGGCCTTTTCTGCTCCTCACACCGCCCCACCAGTGAGCAGGTTAGGGGCTGCACATGGAGTTGGGAGGGGACACAGCCGGGACAGCTGATGCCAGCTCACCAAAGGGATATTCCATACCATATGATGTCGTGCTCAGCAATAAGAGCTGCAGGGAAGAAGGAGGGAAAGATTTTTGAAATTACAGTGTTTGTCTTCCCAAGCAACCATTAAGCGTGAAGGTGCCCTGCTTTCCTGGAGGTGACTGAACACTTGCCAGCTGACGGAACATAGTGAATGTATTCCTTATTTTCCTTTGCCTGTGTGTGTGGCTTTTGTTTTACCTATTAAACTGTCTTTATCTCAACCTATGATTTTTTGCACTTTTACTCTTCCAATTCTCTCCACTGTCGCACCGGCAGAGGAATGAGCAAGTGGTTGTGTGGTGCTTGGTTGCTGGCTCGGGTTAAACCACAACAATATGCTACTCTGCTTTCCTGTACACCATGTACACCATGGATGTGCCAGCATGGTGTACAAGTTTGTTCCATTGTACTACATTGGAATATGATATTCAGTTGTTCCAGGTGTCTGCTAATCCTACCAGATTTTCATAAAGTACCTTGCAAATATTTTCTCTGTCTAGAGTCACAAAAGTCACCGACTCAAGAGTCCAAATATTCAGGTCACAGAAATTTCTGGGATGCCACAGGTGCTATCCAGTGTGCACACCTGATTTCTTGCTATGGAAAAGTCATGATGGTAGGACAGGAATGAGGTGGCTGCATGATTAAGGTGGCATCGGGGCACTTACTTAGAAGAATCCAGAGGTGAGTCCAAATCTGGTCACAAAGAGCTGGTCTTGGGGCACAGGTGTTAACAGTGAGGCTGGAAGAAACTCTGAGGTGAGGGCTCTGTGCCCTGAAGAGATGTACAGAAACCCAGGGGCTCACTGAGCCTCCTGGGCCACCTCCTCTGCTTCCTGAGATTTTAACAACAGGGGAACTGCAAGAGGAACCCAGGAAGGATCCCAAAGAATTTCTGTCCTGTTTTTAACAAAACCAAACTGAACCCAAGATGTTTTTAATGGAATGCTTCCAATCCGTAACCGGTACACTTGACAAAAATATCTCACCATCTTTAGCGATGATTTACAATAGCAACATAATAGCTAGATAAAAGCACCATATGTTTACTACATATTTTCCCCAGTGCTTGAAGGGAATGGGTGACATTTGTAACATTCTGGTTTTGTCTATATTTGGTGCTGAATTAACTAAACAGGATATTGTTAAGAAAATATTTTTCTATTTTTTTTCCGGAAAACTTAGAATACAATTTAAAGGTACACTTCACAAGATACAGTTTCAAAGATAAAAAAACGAAAAAAACCAAAAAACCAACACTGGAACAGGCTGCCCAGAGAGCTGCTGGAGTCTCCTTCTCTGGAGACATTCAAAATCTGCCTGAACGCGTTCCTGTCCGGCCTGCTCTGGGTGAACCTGCTTTAGCAGGGGGGTTGGACTAGATGACCTCCAGAGGTCCCTTCCAACCCCTACAGTTCTGTAATTCTGTGAAAAGATGTGGTTTTAAACATTTTAAAAAGAAATACATAGAATTATACTCAGGTATAGGGAAGACAAACAATTGTCCATTAAATTAAGCAAACTATGCTGTTCTTTAAAATGAGTCATCTGTGTCTTTGGATTGCTCTTGTTTGGTAAACATCTTAATAGCTAATCATTTCAAATGAATAATACAAATATGTCAGTCGAATGTAGGCTTATATTGATTAATTCAATCTTTTAGCCTAGGCATCCTTACACTTAGTTTGCAATACGAATTCTTTAATATTAAGATGTTTCCTATTAAAGAATATTAAAACATTGTCTCATAAATCTGTAAGATCTAAATGCAATAGTACAGCTTACTTTGGTAAAAACCAGAATATTAAACTAACATAAGCAAGCATTACAATACCATCTTTTTCTGGCAAAGCACACAGAGATCGATTCACTGCTGACACAAAATTAATTTCACTGACTTTGTGGTGGTTTGGCCTAAGAAAGGACTTTATTCATGGGCTTTATTGAAGGTAAGGTTAAAGTTAGATTATTTCTTCAAGCCAGGAGTTGTGTATTTTCAAGTCCATGCCATGGAAGTATGCACAAGTCCTGTTTTCATGTTTCTCACTGGAGCAACTAGCTAATATGTACCAAAAGAGTCCCCACCTATACATGTCATTTGAACAGACTGTGGACTTGAACTTCAGCTGAAGTCAGCACTGCCATGACTTGGCAGTAAAGACAGAAACATAGGGCTGCTGAACTTTGACAGTGGTTTATACCAAACTTTAATCACTTATTAATGAGTCTAGCCAAGTGATAAGATCACACACTACCTGCTCACAAAGTGTGGGGGGGGAAAAAAAAGATACTTCCACAGGAATTCTTTGGTAACAAAAAGGCAGAAAATTTGTTTATCTTACCAGTAAGACAAAGTGAAAGTGTCTGTATGTTATTCACATTACACTTTAGATTTAAAAGAAATAATAATTATTAAATCTTCAATTCTCATTGTTTGATTAAACTTTCAATTTAAAGAATACTTTTGCTGTACTAAAATTATGCACTTTTCTAATTAGCAGAGATTTTTCTCTAAATTTCATTGTATTCCCAATTACCTTATTTGATATCTGAAGCCAACATTTGTCTAGCATTGTGTATGCTTGCGAAACTCCATATTTAGATAATTAACCTATTTTGTATCCCATCTATGTCATTTAAGTGAAAACTCTGGTGTGAAGCAGGTCATATTTGGGATATTCTTTCTGAGTCTTAAAAACACAAGTTAGGATTGGAGATATTGTATTGTTACAAGTACCAATAGTTACATCCTTTTTGGGAAAGAGCTCTAAATATGTAAATTTACCTTTTCATGCTTCATAGAAAATTTGGCTGCAACAATGAATAAATAAATAAGCTTTGAACATATAACATCTGTTGAACATAGAGCATTTCTGCAAAGGCAACACACAAAATTACCTCGTGAAAATACTTGCATGTTTATTATACAAATCAAGTATAAAAATACTATACTTCTTAAGTATAGGAATACATATAAGAATACATATACAGCAGTCATGTTATAACTGTGGGTAGCATCCAGTGTGGGAAAATTAATATAAGAAGAAAAAGTTGAATATAATGGTGTAATCACTCAGGAAAATAGGTGGGTTTTTTTTTCCCCACAGTACACTATGGCATAGGGAATTATAGCAAAAGGAGATGTAGATGTAAATAAATTCAGTGACTTTAGCTGCCTGTCAATTCTTCCTACCTTTTTAAAATAACCTTTTTTCTGAGTTGAATTTACATTGTGGCTTTTTGATCACAATTTGCTTTTATTTTGTAACTCTTTTCCTGCAAGTGCAAGCAGAGCACTAAGCTGCATGTTTCTGAAGGGACACGGGGCACAAGCTGGGCAGAAAGAGGGAGCTGAGCGCTGAGAAGGAAGTGTATTGCCGTCAGATCCAGACTGATGGAACATAAGGAAAAAAAGGCTTTTAGGCATAGAAACAAAGAAAAAGAAAACAAGACTGATGAAGTACAGAGCCCAAAGAGAAGACAAACGTTTCTGTAGGGGGACCCTTGCCTTTGAGCTGACAAAGCTAGGTAAAACAGCAGGGGCCTCTTGCAGGGAAGACATTCAGGACCTAGCCAAAACCCAATTGAAGTCAACATGAAAAAAAAAATAATTTTACAATCATTCTTATATGTGGAAGAGGGATTATGTTTATGCAAGGTCTGCATTACAGAGAACCTCCCCTTTGGCAAGTAGCATGGCAAAATAAGAATGACTTTATAGAACAAAACTGAGTGCTGAAGATTTCATGGCTAAGCTCACAAGTATTTCAGTGGGGTTTGCTTCAGAGTACCTCTATTTTGGCTATAGGTCAAATGCTCATTCCTGTTCCAGCCTAAAATGCTATTGTAAGTGCACCCAGAGAAACCCCCAGAAATGGTGCAGTATATTATGTCAAACCAGATGTGACTTACTGAATGGATGCTGGCAGGAAATACTGAAGATGCAAACTCAGCCTAAACCCTAGGTAAGAATTGTTAAAAAATGTATTGGAAAAAATCCAAAAAGTATTTAAAAACAATAACTGATTTTTGAAGGATATGTATGAAAAAGAAAAAGAGAAAGAAAAGGAGAAAAAAAGAAAAAGAAGAAGAAAAAGAAGAAGAAAAAGAAAAAGAAAAAGAAAAAGAAAAAGAAAAAGAAAAAGAAAAAGAAAAAGAAAAAGAAAAAGAAAAAGAAAAAGAAAAAGAAAAAAAGACCCAAGCAACCAGGAAAAAAATTCAGCAGATTCCCACACAAGCTATAAATTTGCTCATTACATAATAATGATACTGCACTGTAGACTGTGTGTGTCAGTGTCTCCCTTCTTATATTCCTGCTTTTTTATATATATCTACACACACTTGCAGAGACAGTGTAAAAAAAGTAACTCAGAAATGAAATCATGTCTGGCTGACTGAGTCAATGTTGTAGAAAAATCTAAAAATAATTATTAGAAAAAATATTATTAGACAAAGTCTTAGTATAATTTACCCGTTTAATTGTTCTCTTTTTCTCTTTTTTTATTATCTTAATATCAAATGTAACATATTGCTATGGAGAGAAACTGTTTCTCAGCCTAGCATTTACATATAGCCTAAAGTTTTGATGAGGGAATTATGCTTAATTTTGGTTAACATATGCTACACTAAGTCCTATATATTCTTCTCCTCCATCTACTTTGATCAAGATAAGTAATTTCTAACATTAATTACATTCTTTTATACTTTGCAGAATAATTTCTATAAGCAAATAATTATTCTGTACTTTATACCTAAGATGTAACAATGACTCTTGGAAAAAAAAAGTAAAAAAAAAAAAAAGTAAAAAAAAAAAGTAAAAAAAAAGGTAGAGGGAAAAGGTAATCAGAAAATTCAGATTGCCTTTATGAGAACAACTGCTAAGAGCCATACATCTCTATCGGTCTAAAACTCTGAATTCCTGACAGTCTAAAGCCAGGACATTTAAATATGCGTGTAATTTAAGTACTGTTTTCATTTGGAAGATGTGGGGCATTTTTGTACAAAAATGGTCACATTGTCCATCAGTAGACTGGATTAGTAAGGGGCTGAGGGGAATGTGCTGAGCTCCAGTCTTCATGAATCTGATATCTGTCACTTCCATACTAAAATTAAGCTGCATACAAATCCCATCTGCTTCTGAGGTCGGTAATATCAAAGCTCAGGTAGAAAAATCCCATAAATCCTGCAAGGAAAAGCTATAGGTAATATTTTCTCTTGAAGTCGTGCAACACAGAAAGGTGATAACAGCTAGAAATGGCATGATCACGAAGTCAAAGTACTTTCAAAATATGTCAGCAGTGGAGAGTGATGAGCACTGTTGCATTACTGTCCCACCATTCCTCTCTGGGAATATCATTAGCCAGAGTCAGTCCTGAGGATGACTCACTGGCATACAACACAGGCAGCTTGCTGGGCTTTGAAGCACCCTTGGGGTCACACTTCACAAAAGGATACAGAAAAACACTGATAAACACCTGTGGGATGTATGCAGTTATCTTCACAATAAATTATTTTACATCTGCGTAGTGCACTGCCCTTCTTGAATAGAATCAAGATTACAACTGCATAAAAAACTTGTTTAACAATAAACTCCATCCATAGGAGAGAGATTTTGCTGTTTTAGCTCTGTCAACATAGCTAAAGTTATGTTATATCTGTGGAAGCAGGATCCTTGGAGATGATAGAATGTGGTAGCAGGAAAGTATTACTGTTCCTATTTGCACATAAAAACTTGAGAAGGGAGAGCGGCACTGGTTTCCCAAGGCCACATGCAAAGATAATGAGAGAGTACAGAATGAATCCAGGTGTCTCTCTACCAAGTTCACTGATCTGAATTACTACGTTTTGTGCATTTTACCAAATAAGCCATACTCTGTGGTCATCTATACTGCTCTGTTCTAAAATGATGAAAGCTTAACTGCTAAAACTGCTGATTTTACTGGAAGGCAATTTATAATATGCCTGGGTTTGACCATATCTGTCATTTTTGCTTGACTTCAACTACATTAATAAATCAAATTTGAAAATGAGACTAAACAGCTAATTTTACTTCAGGAGTCTATTTGAAAGAATGTGAAGTTCACAGTGGTTTCAGTTTTGGCATCAGGTTCTTTGTATCTTTGATGGGCAGTTGCATAGTTTTAGACTTGAGTCATTTTTGTAACTATCAACTCCTAGTTTCCAAGATTTATTTCTCTGTAAAATGACTCGGATTATTCACTTGATTTGTACATTATTGCTATGTGGGATGGAATTTCCCAAGGACTAACTGGTGCTTATTTTAAAGTGTAAAGCTTTATTTGAATTTGTGGTGAGTGACATTTCGTTATCTGTTTGTCTTTTAAACTGTGACAACTTCAGTGAAAAAAACAATGAAACTTTTATTATTTGTGGATATGTTGGTATTATGGCTTCTGGATTCAGTTACTGCCTTTGGGCCATGATAATTGGAAATCCTTGCTAGGGGTAAATACAGTAAGATAGAGAGCTGTAGTAAAAACTCCATTCTGGCCTTCTGGCTACTCACCACTCCATTAATTTTGTTCCATTAATCCAGGTTTTCTAGAATTCATAATTGGTAATCCCTGGCATTGTTTCTGCATTTTCTCTTGCTTGTTTCTGCAAGAAAGGTGAAAAGATAACTGAGATTTTATTTCCTATTTTTTCGGTTGGTTTGGTGGTTTGTTTTGGGTTTTTTTGTTTGGTTTGTTTTTTTGGGATAGTTCTGTTTGTTTGTTTATTTGTTTATTTTTAATTTGCTTTTAAAAACTTATTTCTTAAGTGCTAGGGAGGGTGACCAGATTTGGTGGTGAAATTATCATATCATTTGCACATCTGTTCAGTGGATTCACGAGACTAAATCTGGTTATCTAAATCTGACACCTTAAAATCCCCACATAGTAAATACAGTTTATAACACAATTCAGCTGACACATACTAGGCATCCACTTGGAATTAATTGTTTTGTAGAAGTGCTTATAATTTTTTGCCATGCTCTCTAACAGCATCAGGTGACTACCACATATGCATCTTCAACTGTGCTGATGTCATCATTTAGTCAGGTAAGTTCCATTCTATGAATCTTATTTTAAAATAAGTTGAAGAAAAAAAATTACAAAGAAATTGAAGTTCAGATCTTCATTCTTCAACAAGATGCTTCAACTGTTTTATTTACAAAATCACCTACTTAAGCTAATTAATTGTGTTCTAATTATTTCATCTATAGAAAGGAAATATAATGTTCAAAGTAAAGAAACATCAATATGAATTCATTATGTTTAAATTACAGTGTCCTTCAGAGATGATTCAGTGTTTGAATGAAGTTGAAACATCACAGAAGTGTTCATGATAAGATCTCATTATTAATCTCTACCCAAAAAAATACTTCTCCTATCCAATCATATTATGTGAGTTTCTTTCACGGCTTTAAAATTATAATAAAATAGAAATGTGTAACCTTTAAACCGTAGGTCACTTAAAAACTAAAATGAGAAAACATTGAAATCTATCAATGCCTCCCACATGATCCATCACATAAAAGTGGCATAAATAAGTTATATGCATATTTTCATACATTTTACCTATTGACTCCTTTTTTTGTTGTATGTCTTCGGTTTTTTGTTTCACTTTTATACTGATTTTATTTATAGCTATATATGAACATTCAATAAGTAATACATCATGACCCAGCACGTAAATTGCTGTTACTGCCTCAGGACTGTGTCTTATATAGTTCTACCCTCAGGTTTATTAGTACTCCTTGATTTCTTTTTTCTCTCTCTCTCTTTTTTTTTTTTTTTTTTTCAGTTCTTTAATGATGTGGGTCTTGAAAAATAGCAACATCTTTCAATCACAGGAGCAATTTTCTGAAGTCAACGAGAAATTCCGAAGAGCAAGGACAGATATACTCTATCCATCCTCCCATATTTTTTTTTCTTTTTTTCCACTTACTGATTACCATATAAAATGTTCATTGGCTATTTCAAATTGCTAGTATTACAGGGTTTTTTCATCATCTTATGAACTGGAGCTGACACCTGAGACATCTCCAATTATTGCTTACATTTGTGCCAATAAATAAAACAGGACAGCACCAATTTTTTAGCTCTAAGAGTAAATGATATGGTTTTGCATTGCAAGAGCTAAACAGTATGGTTGTCACCAAACTGCCATTTGGGAATGATCCCTGGAGTATGCTCAGAAGAAAGTCGGTGTTGCCTGCAAAACAGGAAGCAGTAAAAATTATGCCAGAGAGCATAGCACTGTGGATGTTCACAATCCAGCAACAAAGTCTCCTTCTGGGAAATGTCTTCTTTACTAACATAGGCATAGACAATAATGTGTATGCAAAGGCTCGCTCTGGGAGATTTTGTGGGGGAAAAGAAAGCCCACCTGGATGATTTAGAGTGTGCAGAAAAGGAGATTATGAAGAAAGAAGTCAAGGATAAGGAAGAGTTAATGACATCAAAGAAGAAATCCCTCTTGGTACATGTTATGATGCAGTGGTAGAATGTCATTCTCCAGTGATTCAAATCAGACACGAATGTAATGTTCTCTTCTCTTCCCAAATGCCTAGTTTCATGACTAGGCACAAAACCGAGAATCACACACAACAATTTTAGCTTGACATGGAGATGGGATATGTCTGGGAGTTGACAAATGTCGGAAGCATTCTTGAACCTTCAATCAATTGTTATTTGGTTAATGTACGATGTTTACAGAATGCAAGATGGGACCCAGGCCTTGCACCTGACAGATATTGGGATGATGCTTTTGTTTTTCTGAAGCTTTGTTGAGGTCAGGTATCTCATTTAACAAGTCAGTTTTCTGGGCTGGTGTACTGAATATTGTGTTCTGCCCAATTCCTGAGCAACAATTCTTTTGAACTTTATACAGTAGAGCTTTTAAGGCACTTACAAAAAAGATTTTTTTCAGTTGTCTGCTAATGAATCTGAGAAAGGAAGTGAATGCAAAGTATCTCTTTTCTCATTTATGAGTTCTCTATCAGGCACTGCCTCTGTAGTTACATTTTGTTTAAAAAACAAACCCCTTCAAGCTTTAGTAAAGGTGTGCTTACAGAAGAAATGGTGAAGATGGGACTAACCTGTGATTTATAGGGTAGTTTAGTGGACAAAGGAAGACCTACGGATGTCACCTACCTGGACTTTTGTAAGGCCGTTGATACAGTCCCTTCTTACCTCTAAATTGGAGAGATGGGGTTTGATGGATGTACTGTTAGATGCCTGAGGAATTGACTGGATGGTCATATGCAGACTCTGGCTTAATGTCTATGTGGAAACCAGTCACAAGTGGTATCACTCAAGGGATCATACTGGGACCCATACTATTTAATATCTTCATCAGTGATAAACAGTGACATTAAGTGCATCCTCGGCAGGTTTACGGATAACACCAAGCTGAGTGGTGCAGTCAATTCGCTAGAAAGATGTGCCATCCAGAGGGATCTTGACAGGATTAAGGAGAAGGCCAATGTGAACCTCATGAAGTTCAACAAAGCCAAGTGAAAGGTCCTGCACCTGAGTCAGAGGAATCATGGCCAGTATCAATACAGACTGGGGGATGGCTGGATATCCTTATCCTGCAGATAAGGACTTGGGGATACTGGTGGATGAAAAATGGGACTTGATCCGGCAATGTGTGCTTGCAGCCCAGAAAGCTAACCAGATCCTGGGCTACATCAAAAAAATTATGCCTAGCACATTTTTTATTTTCCTTTTTCTATTTCCTGTTTCTGTTTTATATGGGCTAGAAAAGTAGTACTTTGTATTTTAGTTAGAGTTAGTACTGCAGTTAGTACTTTAGTATTTTAATCAGTATTTCAGACAACTGGACATATATAAGCAACTATGTCTTACTGAGATCTGGGCATAGTAACTGTGCTACAACAGGTACGCTGCTACTGAACCAGGAACTAGAACTGCTTCCAAACACCTTCAGGCAGCCTGCACCCATTCATGTAAATACACCCTATGATTATTTGCACAGAGAATTAAAGGCTTTTTACATAGTCACATTCTAGATTTCTGATCCTTGACTCTTATTTTTCTGGTGAGATAGTAAAAGTGATGGGAAGAGGTTTTTGAGGAAGTAGATTACAGGTATTCTTATCCTGCTTTTCACATTCCAAAAAGATTCATAGGCTCCCAGAAAGATCAGTCAACACTGCCCTGTACTCTGTGGAGTCCCTACAGAGAAGAAAGACCTGCAGTTTAGATTAGTAATAATTTAGAGTGTAAAACCGGTTTCAGAATACAGTTCCCGGTGCCTTTTTATTCCCATTCAGTCTTAAAATCTCCATATTGTCCATATCAAAGGGTCAATAATTATTCTGGTTCATATTTCTCCATGTACCCAAGGGACTGTAAAGCTAACAGGATAGTGTCTCAGGTGAGCGTCCAGTTCAGTAACCTTCAGTTTTATGTGAGAAAGAAATCTACATATAATATCCTCTGATAAAGGTCTCAGGAACAGCAATCATTGCCTCACCATGCTGGAAAAAAATATTTTGCTGTAATTTCATTAACATTTAGAGTTTCTTTTAACATGTGATTTGTTATTATTTCCCACATTCTCTTTGTCTCCTCTTCTTTAAGGCTTGTCACAGATTTATTGACATTTCAGACACCAACCATTACCTCCTAGAACCCTGCCTCCATTTTCCTAATCTCGCCTGTCACTTTTCATTCCTGATATTCCTTCTGCTGTCCTTAATCCTTCTTGCTCCAACTGCATTTTCACTGGGACCTCTCCAGGTGTTCTCTGATTTCAGGTACAAACAACCTCTGCTTCCCCCTTTGCCATCCTGTGGTGTCAATTCAAACACAGAATTCATATTTTTTTCAGAATCTGAGCTTTGCACTGTGTCTCACTTCTAAGGTTGACATGTCAACTTTGGAATATAGGGACACTGATGCTCTACTGAAAGATCAAAGCAGCAGACACAATTTAAATACATTAAAGTGAGAGGGGTCTCACAATAGAAAAACATACTGGAGGAGCCAGGGATTGAAATCTGACTCTAGAAAAGTTAGATTAGAAAAGAAACAAAAAAGCTTCCATGATATTTTGTAGATTCAGTTCTGTAGGAAAAATCTTTAATCCACATTGGACGGCGGGAGAGATTTGGCTGAAGCAAATGATTCTCAAAGTGTTTCATTGAGTGGAAAATCGAAGAGCCTGGCAAAGTAGTTTTAATCAAAAACTTTCAGCTAGGCCTAATAATATAGTTACCAGAGCAAATTAAAAGTAGTGCAGTCTCCACCATTAGAAGTTTTAAACTGAAGATTGGACACCTCCATTAAACCTGACTGATGCTGCTGCTAACTCATGCAGGTGAAAGTTTTGCTGAACTCTTACTTCTGTTATGGAAACAGTCAGGGTAAATGACTTTGCCTTGAAATCTGCAAAAGTTCTTTCGGTTATAATATTTTGTTTAGAACTATGCTGTTATATTATTTGTTTCAATTTTGTTTCTATGTCTCACTGCTCTGGAGATTTGAATTAGACCTACTTTTTAAACACTGTAAAGTTTGGTGGGGTCACTTGCCAGCAGGGTAAGCGTTTTCAGCCGCTCACTTTAGCCATACATCCAGAAGCAGGAGATGATGACATCTCTCACTGGTGACCTGTCACTATTCAGAGATTGCCATCAAAACAGGCCTGAATATTACAGTTTTCTTAAAAGTATATAAATTTATAAAAGACAGCTTTTGAAAACATTTCATAACATTAATGGGCTTAACTTTTCTTAAAAAATAAAAATAATTATATTTTGTCTTTTTCATGTAAATAACATAGAATCCTACTTAATCTAAGAATAAAGAGGCTTAGATCATGTATCAGAAGAGACAGAGAGATGCTTGACAGCTTTCATAAGCAGAAAGAAAAAAAAAAGGATGTGAAGAAATAGTTTATCAAGAAAATTGATTGGTGTAATTGCACTTCTCAGGGGAATTGCAATGAGAAAACAAATGCACTGCAAACTAACAAAAGTGTCAATAAAAATTGTAACACAGTAGAATTAAACATAAAAGGAGACTTTTAAGAGCTGTCTGGTTTATCTTCAAGCTGGTATCACTCCCCTAGCATCAAACAGTTCTTCAATGGGAAAAGTGGTCTCTGTCACAACTATTCTTTCCAAAGGAGATAA
Source organism: Larus michahellis (assembly GCF_964199755.1). Lineage (NCBI taxonomy): Eukaryota > Metazoa > Chordata > Aves > Charadriiformes > Laridae > Larus > Larus michahellis. The sequence continues at coordinate 161,400,747 of NC_133896.1, forward strand.
AGAGATTCTTGCCCCTTCCTTGTCCCCAAAAAATGGGAAATAGAGTACACAGTGGGTACAGTATGTGCACAGAAAACTGATGACTTAGAAGAAACTCATTAATTTCTGTCCTCTGTGAATTTTGGGTAAGCCTTCCTGGAGGTATTCTGCAATAATCAACTACTCTTTTGGTAAAAAATGCTGCTAAAAAATTTACGTGTTCTTTGAAAAGCCTGTCACAACTTCTCCAGCATGAATAACATAATTCATAGTAACTATAGTTATGTAAAAATCATGCAGTAAATAACTACCATAACCACCAGTTCTGGCCTCTGAAAATTACATTAATATTGTTGCAAAAGGAATATGACTTTTATTCACCACTGGTTATACCAGTTAAGAGAAGTGTGAAGTATCACCTTTTACCTGAGCACTACTTGTAGGAGTCTCCATTCCCCTTCTCAATACACCCAACAACATTTCTCAGTGTTGCTCTCCTCCCTATTTCTGTTCATCAAAAGGATATCTAAGTGAAATAGAAATCAGAAATCCAATATACAATATGAAGCATAGTTCAGAAACCAACATATATAGTCTACATCATGGAAGATGCAGTGAACTAAGCTAATTTAAGAAAAAGGCAAAATATGACTCACAGGAAACACTGTAACAGGATTTTTCATATACAAAACTTTCAGTTCTCAGGAGTATCTATTTTGTTAAAAAGACAAAGGTGAACACTTTCCATTTTTCTACTTATTTATTTGTGTGGTAGGAATACAGCTTTCTATTAAAAACTCTTTAGGTATAAAACTTTCAGTCTTCTCCCCTTTTTAAGGAGGCTATCTTTCAAAATTATAGTTATTTCTAACACATTCCAGTCTTTTTCTCCACAGAAGACTGTATAGTTAAACCTCTTTACTTGAAGGTGTAAAAAACCTAAAACCTCTTTGCTTCTGTGCCTCCAGATAAACAGTTTTGTTCTCAATAAGTATGATTGTCAAAAGATAAGACTGTGATATTTTTCTCTGGGAAGGGAGGATAGAATTGTCTAGCTGAGAAGTTTGACTTTCAAGAAGCCGTGACTTCTATGCTCAACAAGTTAGATCCAGTTTTTCCATTAAGTCTTTCATTTTGTCCCTTAAATGTAAGCCATGCTTCTGTTATCATTGGATCAAATAATCTTCACTATGAAAGAATGTCCTATAAAAAGGATTATATCAAATGAGACTAATATCAGAGAATATGTTCTTAGGGAATTGCAAAAGGCAGCATAGAAATCTTAACGATCATATAGGCTTCTATCCAGGAATAACAAACTATACTCCACTCTGATGAAACACAAAAACTTGGATATCAATGAAAATATCTTTTGTAGAACCTGTATAAAATTGGAACTAATATTGTGACAATTATCAAAACACTCTCCAGTAACTAGGCAGAAAAAAGGTATGTTCTGTGTACACAATACTGTACAAGTTTAATATAGGTCTCAGAGCATGGCAAAAAAGAAACATTTCAAAGTTAAACAAATTCCTTTCCCTTAGTGTGATATTCACAAAATGTTAGATTAAGTATAATGGAGAAATAATATGATTCTGAAATAAATAAAAGATAATTTAATGGATCCGGCCTTCTTATACCTGTCAGGAATTCACATGGACTTGCATTTCACTGCAGTTTTCCAGCTGGATTCTTGAAAAGTTAGGTAAAACATCATTCTCTACCCTTGAGAATGAAGTTCAAAACGCCTATCATACTAAATGTCTATATCATATTAGATAAAATTTAGCCACTGTAATAGGAGAAATTCCTTTTGAATCCCAGGTGCAATGGTACCTAATTAGCCATGATTTCATTGCAAGTAAGTTAAAAGAAAAAACAACATTAAAGGAATTAATGTGAATCTAAGAATGAACATATTTGAATGCAAGCATAGATAAAATGTTTGTGGATATGAACAAAGTTTTGAAAAAGCATGAATGAGGCAATAATCCTAAAATTCATTTTATACACCATTCTTGTACTACTTATATTAAATGTAGCATATGCACTTCATAGTCACAGAAGAGTGGAAGAGATCTCCTGTGTCCTTAGATCCAGCCCTCTGTCACCATGCCTCACAGTGTGTTCACATTATAGAAAAAAATTAAATGGAATGAAAATACAGCTCCCATGGAAATACCAAGCTGTACCTGTAGAAGAGCAAGTTGTTTTACTCACTAGCTTTGTCCACTACTCCTGTTGGAGGCTGTTCCAGAGTGAAGGTCTGTGAGTGGTGTGTCAAAGAGCCTCTTTGAATTTCCATCTTATACATATCTTATGCATTAAATTTTATCCTGTTTCACATAAAAACTTTTGCTCCATTGCTGCTGCTTACTCACTAAATGCTTCTCCTCCATCTTTGGTTGGTTTTGTTGTTGTTCTGTTCGGTTTTTTTTCTGAATGAGCAGCTGCCTTGAGTCTCCACTCAAGGCAGGAAGGAGGAAAAGAATCTTGAGCTACTTTATCTGTTTAAGTTTCTTTTCAATGAGATTCCTCTCCAACAACGTGAACAATTGCAACTATATAGGGTGTACCAGATAAGAGTATATACAATGACATGGACCCTTTTCTTTCTTTTGTGTACATATAAATATAGTCAAACTACATAATGGGGCTCAAAGAGTGAGTCTACCTAACTCTGAAGACACCTAAATACCATTTCAAATAAACCCTTAAAAATTTCCAAGAATACGCCAACCACTGTTCTTGAGAAAGTTCATCAAACCTCATTATATACCCTAAGCATCTCCTTATCCAACATCTCTAATGGATTTGATCTATCACTCAACTTATTATAAGGGTACTTTACAGAGAAGCAAACATGATGCTTGCAAAATATTGCTGCTTTCTTCATTTTACAGAGAAGGAAAAGCTTTGAACTTGTGACATTATTTTATATGATAACCCATTGATTAGAGAACCTTACAGAGAAATTCAGTTCAAGGTGCTCTTTAGTCAGAGGAAGACTCTGAGAGTCCTAGAGTTTGACTCTCCCCATCTCCTTCTCCACATTGTTTTATAAAATTCTGAACTCAGATCAATTTCTACCATCAGGAAAAAGTTTCACACTTAGAAATTGAGTGTAATAAAGACAATTCCCTTCAGCCCTGGGTAAGAATCTACATTGTCTTCTCCTCAAAAAAGAAGGGTAAAATTAAAATAGTTTCCTTCAGGCTGTATGCTTTTAAATCTCACTCAGTCTTTAACCATTCCTATTTCACAGTCGAAGAAAGCTGTCTAGCAGGAGCAATGCAGAGTGTAACTCAATCGAGCACTTGTTGGCAACTGTAGGTCGGCATCCATATTTTCCTCTGTGGCTGTATTTCTTCACCATTCTGCCACTAAGTTGACTATATTCATACAACAAACATCACTTATTCAAGAAGCAACATAATATATTATTAGAGGCAACAGCAAATTCACTGTATTCCTCTTCATTTCCACTTTATCTCAGCTAGATACTGATGTGAAAAATCTGGAATTTAAAATAAGAGGTCAAATTTTAAATTGGTGGTTATGGTGAACTTTTTTATGCTCAATGTCTCTCTAGTCACAACTTCTGGATCACACCAATGGCCAACTAAAAAAATTAGGTGCTGTACGTCTTATTTCTGCTATAATGAAAGCAAAAGCAGTGTAATATCTCTTAGATGTGTGGTTAGAAAATGGTAAAAATGCGAAATCTTTATGATTTAGAGTAGTATGTGTCTCTTAAGAAAGAAAATAGTGTAAACATTTCAATAAGGAAGAGGATCACCTGAATTCGGCAATCTGTTATATACAACCATATACCAAGCCACTGGCAAATATAATGAAAACAGCAGGTCAGGACAATTCAGTGGAAGCTATGAAAGTATTTAAACTGACACATTTAGATGGTTTATGTACTTTTCCAGAATAAGTGGGGGAGAGAAACAGTGCTAATGGAAAAGTAAGACTACTTTCTACATGCTAATTTCTACTCTGAAGTAAGCTTATACAAAGTTTGGGAAACTGTTGATTTACAATATACTCTGACTAGCAAATCTTTTTACTTTACTGCATGGCAGTCATCTTCATAGTCTAGCTAATTCTGCAATTAACAATCAGACACACACACAAAAAGTTGAAAAATGTCTTCCAATCCAAGTGTGCTGACACATGTATTCTCTACAGGAAACAAGTTCTGTGGTCAGATGACATTTTAATGATATGTTCATATTAAACACAAATGTCAGTGTTTCAAAGGAATATTGCAGGTTTCTATTGCAGCATTGACAGTTCACCTATAAATCAAAGTTTAAAAAAAAGGAAATACAAATAATCAAAACTTTTTTTTTTTTTTACTCTGAAACGCCTGATGACTACAGTGAAGAAAACAGTCATAGCGGTAATTATTTAGAGTTTATCTCTAGGATTCAGTTTAACTCAATATTTGGTGTCTAGATCATTTCGTTATAAAACTGACAATTATAGATATAATCAGAAAACTTCTGCCATCCAGTCATTCTTAACTTTGCCCATTGTTCAGCAGGCCACTCACAACATGTAGAATCATAGAATCATTTAGGTTGGAAAAGACCCTTGGGATCATCGAGTCCAACCATCAACTCCACTCTACAAAGTTCTCCCTTACACCATATCCCCTAACACCACATCTAAACAAGTCTTAAACACATTCAGGGATGGTGACTCCACCACCTCCCTGGGCAGCCTATTCCAGTGTCTGACCACTCTTTCTGTGAAGAATTTTTTCCTAATGTCCAGCCTAAACCTACCCTGCTGCAGCTTGAAGCCGTTCCCTCTTGTTCTATCGCTAATTACCTGTGAGAAGAGACCAGCACCAACCTCTCTACAATGGCCTTTCAAGTAGTTGTAGAGAGTGATGAGGTCTCCCCTCAGCTTCCTCTTCCTCAAACTAAACAGTCCAAGCTCCTTCCTATCTGAAAATATCAGGTCTTGAAATTGGGACTCTTTCTGGTAGCAAATGTTGATATCGTGTTATACTTAACCTTATATGTATGATTGAAAATTTTAAAATCAGTCATTTGTAGTATGTATGTACAATCGTTCCTTATCTTAAATTCCATTTAAGGAAAGGTTTGTGCAAGGGTTTTATGGTTTTGAAATATTAATATAGGAATTATATGTGTATATATAGACAGACACATTTATTTATTACAGCTAAGAATTTTATTCTTGCATTACACTGATTTTTTTTTTTAATTAATGAGAACATCTTTTTTTTATTAAAATCTAAAACTTAGAGACAGCAGTGTTCTGTGTTTTTTGAGTTTCAGGATCTTGCAAATGATTTTTTACAAGTTCTGTGGAAAAACAGGTATTTTTAGTTTTAAAAGAACCTTATTATGCAAAACTCCAATTTTCCACTGAAAATTAAATGGTGTGGAAATTTTCAGTCGGTCCTGTTGTTTGTGTATTTGAAAGGCCATTTGTTCTTAGCAAATTACACGTGGAAGAGAGCATCTCTCAATTCACATCTCTGTCAAACCCTTCTGTTCTTCCCATCTTCCAATCGCTTTTCTGTTGATTAAAAAACTTATACTGCATGGTGTCATTGGAATAACACTGAGTTCAAGGGGAGGAGTGGGTCAGCCAGGGGACATTCAGCCTTATTAATAGGCATTTTATATGGATCCTAGATGTCATACAAAGCTCTGAGTGGAGGCTTTTCATTAGACGGAAAGATGGTAGAAATATTATTCTAGCAAGAAAATGCAGTAGGTCTTTTTGTGGTCTCATGCTCTGCCACACTGTAGTGTCTATTATAGCCACAGTCAAAAATTCAAAATATTTTTCTTGATATGTACTTAGATAAGACAGAAGAGATAATTAAATCACTTATGTTAAAAATATGGCATATGAAAAGATGTGAGGCTTCCAGAAAATATTAAAACAGATTCAGGATTTTTCTTGTGGTGAACAGGAAATCCACCCCCTCCTATTGATATACGAAGGAATGCTTTGAAACACACACAAAGAAAGGATAATTCAATTAGATATGCTACTGCTAGGAGACATACAGAAGGAAAAAAGAATTCCCTGAAAAAACAGTGTACTAATTAAAAATAACTAAAGGCTACTAAATTGGAGATATTTATACAAAGTTATTGTCTGTTCAGATGCAGCCTTTTAAGTGTGTACATGTTTAAGTCTCTTTTAGGCAGTCAGAAAAAAATCTTGCTAACTCAGCTAAGCTAAGTTAACTGGATATGAGACGGATTTACATGTGTGTGATATAATATTAGATACTTCAAGGTTAGTGTTAGCAGCTATAAAATATCTCAGACCATGATCCTACAAAAAAGGGGTTTCAGCTTTGTCAGCAGAAGTGATCTGAATATTTATTCTACTTTTCACTATAATCTTTAGAACTGGCAGCTTAAATCACCGTAAGATGTCAATATCCTCATTATGCAATATACATTTTAGTGTCAACACAAAACAACATTTAGCAGCTATCATTTGTATTCATTAAAGTCAACTGCCAATATTTCAGAATAATTTTCATGCTATGATTGACTTCATGATTTTCTGTCTTTCTATACTATTGAGGCAAACTGTAGGTCCACCAGTTCATCATGATAAACCAACAGTATCATTCATTTATCCCTATTTTATATTTAGATTCTTAGGTCCTGTCCTAATGTTGTTTAATTAAGAAATTAATCCCTATCTCCACCTTTCATTTTAAAAAACTTAAAGTGTTATATGGTTACTATTGTGTTACAGCAGTGATTCTTTTAAGAAATCTTTCTGGAGCATTTATAATTCCTTACTTTCTCCTTAGCATCTACATTGTTCATAATTTATAAAACAGTATTTTTAGCTAGCAGGGCTGATATCTAATGCCATCATAATCAGTGGAAAGATTCTTATTGGAGGCTAGAATCAGAAAATCTGTCATCATGGTGCACATTCTGGCAGCTTCTGAATTAATAAAGGAAAAAGCTCAAGGATATTGTTTGCTCAAATAATAAGCCAACATCATTAATTTTGTAGATATTGGAATAGGGGTCATAGTTGGAGTTTTGGCAGCTTTTTGATTCTATGTGTAACTAAACCCACACATTTAATCCAGATGGAATTATGAAACAAAGCTTTTCATTGCAACTATTTTTTTTTTAATTAACCCAGTGAATGCTGCAAGAGAACTAATAACCATCACTGGAACAGTTTTGGCTGACATGCTGGGACAGCTGGCAGAAAAAAGTCTGTTTCCATAAAAAGATAAAGATGTCTGGATTTTGTAGTGTTCATTAGTGAAGATCTGTGTGTGTTGTATATTTCATTTAGATCTCTAGCCTTTTCTGATGGAAAGGTCCGTAAACATTTTTATCTTCAAAGTCCTATCAATCCAAACTGTCCTTTTGCCACTTCCATTATGTTCTAAACTAATAGAGAATATATAACATAACTGATCAATAGCTATAATAGAGAATTAACTAATGCTGGTATCCAATAACTCATTAAAAATTCATACCTATTATACTTCAAATTAAGTATAGTAGCTCTTTAGTTCTCAATTCCTTTTTTCTTTTGATAGATAAGCATATTTTTAGGGAAAAAAGAAAAAAATAATAATAAAAAAAGAATTGGACACAATGGAAACCTCATGGACATAAATAAAAGTCAAAAACAAGTTCGTAACATAACCAATAAACATAAAAGAAAAACCTCAGCCAAGCAAGCTTCTATTCTAGAGTGCATTCATTGGTTTTCAGATAAATGCTGCTACTGTGACATAAAGTAGCTAAATTCATTCACTGCTGGAGTTTAATACAACTGTAAACTTTTATGTAAAAATATATTGGATACCTACAAATGCCTAGAACTACTGGCACTTTTACTGGCCTTTATTTGAGTTATTTTCCTTCGGTTATTACCTGACATTCTTTGTGACATTAATCAGATGTTTCTAATTACTTTTTGCCTTGCTGCTGCTCTTTAGCTCCTCTTCTTCTTGTGCCAGAGTTCAACAAGATAAATACCAAACTGCCCCACCCCACATTTGCTGCTCCTTCTCTCTAACTTTTCTAAAGCATGAAGGATAGTAAAGATATCCAAGGTATGACCACTTCTCAGAGTAGCTACTGTGAAGATATCAAAGGCAGAGAGTTAGAAGTAATCAGTTCTGAGGATTGCTCATCAGAGTCAAACAGATTCAAAGGCACAAGTTACAGAGGAAGACAATGTGTGTATCCTCAGGTGCGGTTTAGGAGTACCCAGAATTTACACTGATCAATCTTAAAATTACTTGCATGCAGTGTTTGTTTACTCATATGGTTGGACTTTTCTTTCCATGCTGACAATGGCTGCTGATAAGCTGATAAAAACCAGAAGAACATAGGAACACCAAGAAACAAAAATATGCCCATATAAAGGCATTTGGAAACATGAAGTCATGCATATTTCTGAAGAAATCTATCAGGATTAAAGGATAGCTCTTCAAATTTATACCTTTTAAAGTGTTTGGGGTGCCAGACAGCTTTCAGGTCTGTGTTCCTAAGCTCTTCAAGTTTCCCCTATCACAACGGCTGCTGGTGTCTGTCACTGCCACTTGCACAGGCTTCTATGCTCTACAGACATTCTTTAATAGCATAACATTTTCAGCACAAAGTCTATCCATGTACCAAAGCCAGAAAAACAGGGATGAACGAAGTATCCTTCACTTCTTTAGATATCCTGAAAGCTTTTCTAGAAGCCTAATATTAAGCATCTATTTAAATTTAGACGTGTAAGCACTGTTATCTTCTGACGAACATTCATCTATTTACCATCTCAAGAGTCCTTTATTATCCAGGTTTGTATTCCTTCTAGAATTTTAAGTCTAATGTAGATTATGGATGATCTCATTTTCTGTATGAGTTTCCACTATTTTCGCTTAATCACAATAAGCTCAACAATAACTGGAGAAACTCCCAAAGGCTAAACTATTATCTCCTTTTATCAAATTTAAACTTGTGTTTTAATGCTTTGAGCTGTCTCCCCTTGTTTTATGAAAAAAATATTAAATGCTATTTATATCATCCAACTTACATATTAAGTCTTCTATGGCTAATGTCTTCTCTATTCAACTTAAAAAACAATTGAAAAAAACCCTGCATATGTGGAGTCTTCCTGCATTTTCAATATTAATCTGAGGTCTTGGGCACTCTCCTTCAGGTAATAAACCCCTTTTTTGCCAATTGATCTGTGAAAAACAAGAAAGACATAATACCATGATGGGATATGCATATTCCAAATGTACACTACATATGAAGATAAAGGAAAGTTCAAATTTATTAAAAAAAAAAAGCATAATCAAGTTACCAAAAGTCTTTATTTTTGATTTGCAAATGGAAACGTTTTATATATTTTGAGAAAATAACAAACAAACACATTGGTGATGGTATCTGTACTACCTCTACTGAAGAAAAGGTCAACAGCTCTATCACATATCTTAAGTTTTAAGCTGTTTCACAATTTTAAATAGTTGTGTATCAATTTTTGGGCAGCAAATACTATTTTATGACAGGTGACCTTATCCTTGTCAGAAAGAGATGTACGTTAGAGCTGTATGTCAAAATGAAATACGTTCTTTAATAATTCTGTCACTGTTACTAGAGTAGAATAGCATAGCCTCATTTAATGCATACCATTTAGATTTGAAGACTTAAGTTCAAAAAAGTGAAAAGAAATAATACAATAAAAAGATATTATATAGTAGCATTACTTATTTTAAGGTAAAATTGAGACACAGTTTCCATAAGATCATTTTTTCAGTATCTTGGCTTTAAAAGTATTGTCAGTCTGTTCTCCAATCTATTTCTTTTTGTACAGAGACTGTTTTCCATTTTAATTCTTACCCTATTTATCCCATGAAGAATAGAGCAACATTTGTTTAGCTGGAATTCTATATCAGGTCTACCAAGTTATCTATATTTCTTGAATGGGAGTAGCTATAATATCAAGTTATACTTATCAAGGTACTTAACCCTAATCCAAACCAGCCTATTTTACTATAATTTATCTAGCTGTACCATATTCTAACTACTCCTTGAAGTGTAAACTCATAACATTTTGACTTATGTTTGGTTTTGTCTTTGGACAAAATGTTATATGATTTACCTGTTCATATTTCTTGAAATCAAGTCTCTGAATGTTGCCTCTTTTAAAGTTTAATATCCGTATCAATGGCATAGACAGTGGGATTGAGTGCACCCTCAGAAAGTTTGCAGATGACACCAAGCTAAGTGGTGCAGTTGACATGCCTGAGGGACGGGATGCCATCCAGAGGGACACGGGCAAGCTTGAGAAGTGGGTACATGTGAACCTCATGAAGTTCAACAAGGCCAAGTGCAGGATACTGCACCTGGGTTGGGGCCACCCCCAGAATCAATACAGGCTGTGGGATGAAGGGAATGAGAGCAGCCCTGCTCAAAGGGACTTGGCGGTACTGATGGGTAAAAGGGTGGACATGAGCTGACAATGTGCGCTTGCAGCCCAGAAAGCCAACCTTAACCTGGGCTACATCAAAAGAAGCATTGTCAGCAGGTCAAGGGAGGGGATTCTGCCCCCCTACTCTGCTCTGGTGAGAGCCCACCTGGAGTAATGCATCCAGCTCTGGGGCCCTCAGCACAGGAAACACATGGGCCTGTTGGAGCAGGTCCAGTGGAGGGCTGCAAAAATGATCAGAGGGATGGAACACCTCTCCTACGAAGAAAGGCTGAGAGAATTGGGGTTATTCAGAGTGGAGAAGAGAAGGCTCTGAGAGACCTTATTGTGGCCTTTCAATACTTCAAGGGGGCTCGTAAGAAAGATGGGGACAATTTTTTTAGTAGGGCCTGTTGTGATAGGACAAGGGGTAATGGTTTTAAACTAAAGGAGGATAGATTCAGACTGGATAGAAGGAAGAAATTTTTTACAATGAGGGTGGCTGAACACTAGAACAGATTGCCTAAAGAGGTGGTAGATGACCCATCCCTGGAAACGCTCAAGGTCAGGTTGGACAGGGGTATGAGCAACCTGATGTAGTTGAAGACGACCCTGGTCATTATTGGGGGGTTGGACTAGATAACCTTTAAAGGTCCCTTCCAACCCAAACTATTCTCTGATTCTATGATTTTCTATAAGCATTCACTGTTGTAGCAGTACACAATGAATTCATTTCAGGAGATGGAACAAATGTCTAACTGAGAATTTGAGTGACTTCTAGAATTACTCCAACCTCAGAAACAACAAACAACCTTTGCCAGGTAGTCAATTTACGTGGAGCGTCTTTCTCTAAAACACAAATGTCTGTTGAAGTCCCTGAAAAGAAACCTTCCTCCAAGCAAATGTCAAAATTTTGGTAAACTCAAAAATTCAGACCTTGAGATTGGACTTCATTTAGAATACAAGAAGACGACAACACCATTTTATGTCTTTCCATTGCAGAGATATAGTTTGACAGTAAAATATGCTGATCTTCAGCCTCATCCTCAGTCTGGACTGAAGGGAAGATAATGAGTTGCAAGCCTCATTGCCAATGTATTGCACCCCAGTTGTCCTGCTCTGTGGAAAGATCCCAAAGGCAAATGTGGAACTTACAATGGAAGTCCAGTAGCTGTATAAACCTTTTTTTTTTTTTTCCAGTTTTCAGAGAAGTATAGCTTACACATCTGGTCTAAATGATCAGGATTTTTCTGTGCTTTTTAATTCAGACGCCTCTTTGATAATTAAACACACACCAGAGACTCTGTGATACCTAAATTACACTACAAGATATACTGAGTATTCAGAAGTGGGTACCTGCAGCATTTAAAAGTATCAACTGATTCTCCTCAAGAAAAGATGCTGTGAGACATTAAGGTAAGTGGTCTTGCAAAACTTCTGGAATCTGACAGGTACTTTGGAATTTTAAACAAGATTAGTCAGGTATAATGAAAGTTACTGCTATAGACATTTATTTTTCATTGATTGTATTTCAGAAGTCACATTCCTTTATGAAATAACTTTCTTTTTGGCAACCAGAAAATGTCCTTTGAAAGGATAATCAGTAAGGACAGAAATCTCGAAGGACACAACAGGCACAGCTTGAGACACTAATTTTCTACCTGTTGAGATTGCAGTGGCTGTGCACTTTTCTCGCTGTGTTCTGAATCACACAATCTAATAAAGGTAATTGAAAGCTGAAAGAAAAACTAAGATGAACAGTAGCAGCACATACCTGAGGACATCACATATAACATTGATCTCAGTCAGCCTAGATATAGATGACAGAACATGATGATGTAAGATTTGTAATTGCTATATTGTCTTATGAACAGAGATGTATTGATATTTAAATCTATAAAATTACTTGTTTTAGTTGTTCATTACCCACATCCTTCTTCTCGCTTTTACGACACCATCTAATAGAATATTTAAAATTAGAGACAGCATCATACTACGTTAAAAAAAACCCCAAAAATATTTCTACTTTTGCCTAATTGTGGGAAGGGAAGGGAAAGGGAAGGGAAGGCCAAATCATACTAGAGATTTAATATGAGGGAAAGAGAAGGAGGAAAGAAAACCCAAGCATCAAAGCAATCATAAGAGTTTATTCTCTAAAAATAAAGCAAAAATCTTTACTCATTATATGAAATGAAACATGAAACTGAGATAAATTACATAAACTGTCAGACACAGTCTACTGATATGCTATACTTAGACATATTAAAGTAAACAAATGGCCAAGCAACCCCAGAGTTTCTACCTTGTATTTCAAGAAGATAAATTATATATATTCACACCTGTTTTCTGGCATACTTAGGTGATTCACTTGTAGCGGTGGTTGAAGTTTCTTAAAAAATTTAAAAAGATAAAATATTTTTACATATAGATAAATACAGATACAGATTTTTCAATACAGATACATTTAATCTGTAAGAATGAATGTAAATAGTAAGAATAAATACAGAGAATGCATGTAAGTATTTTGTAATGAGAGTGGGGAAGAACTAGGAGCATACAACGACAATTCAAAAATCCATTAATGACTCCAATGCCAGCTGCTCTGTATACATGCAGGGTTTAATCCCTATTAGATGGGGTTGCTTTTCATAATTCCATGATCTCCCTTACAGAATTTACCAAATACTCCTTGGTCAAGCTCTGTACTAAACTTAGTTGCCGGGTGAAGAATCAGAAACAATTCTGGAAACAGGAATCACACTCCAATATTTTATGCAACAGCTTTATGACAAATTTCTTCTAGTTCCTAATCTGTTCATCTCCACATCAATCTTATTTCATTAATCTTGAAACATTTTATTTGTCATCCCTTTAGCGCTGTAGATACTCCATCTCAAAGTCAGTGGTAGATAAACAGCTCCAAAAATCTACTCTAAGAGTGAAGCTACATAGTGACGGCAAACCCTTAACTGCTAAAAGCTAACAAAAGAGGAAGGTTCCTGCTTCTTTTTTGCTCCTTTCTTCTGACCTTATTCCTTGATTTGCAATTCCACTGCATTCCTTTATGCTTCCACCAGTGCCTTCTGCAAGCCTGTACTACAATCAATCACTCAGGTTGACTTTGTAGCAAGTGTTCTCCAAGGCTAAGAAGTTGAATCAGCTGACAGCAGGCTCTGAAAAGTGCAAGAGCTGGTGCAAGGTATGTGGCAATAACTTGTGGTTTGAAGCAAGGAGCAGGGGGGTGACAGGAATCAAACCTCATAGTAGTGAGAAGCTACTGGATTTACTTATTTTTTACCAGGAGTGATTCAGTTAAGATCATGCAACAGGTCTGTTAGAGACCAATAAAAACCAAACAGAGGAACTTTGTTCTGAATTTCCCTCTTTAACAGCATGACTTCTATTCCCCCCAGTAATAAAATCTTAAGTGTGCCACTTTATGTGTGCCATGTTTTACTGTACAGCTGTGTGCCATAGAGAGTTTTAATAAGACATCATACCCTTTATATCTTAAGAAGTATAACAGTAGTCCATGCAATCTAAATATCTCTTTCAGCTTCATAATGTGAAGTAGGTCAGGAAAGGAATTTTTTTTTTGTTAGAAATGAGGTGACGTTCTCATTTAAATGTCATGTTTTGTATGAACAATATCCCATAATCAATCATCTATAACCCAATGTTTGTTTCTAGTTCACTGTCAGGATCTTTCAGAAAAGAAAAAGTCATGTTAGAGAAATGGTGGCAGAAAGGAAATCTGTAAAACTTACTAGATAATGAGACAATCATCATTTCAAGAGAAGTAAGTCAGACCAGATAAATTGCACTCAATTTTATGCCAGTTTTCCAACTCCAAGCTGCTATGAGTTGGTTAAAAAAATAATCAAGCCAATCCTAAATGAGTCATATTTCTCTTAATTTCTCAATAGAAACTTTTGTTTAAGATGACTGCCTTTTTTGCTACGATTTTATTTTACGCAGATTGAATAGAGAATTTTTAAGACTTTAAAATATTCAGTCTTTTTTTTACTTTTTCCCCCCCTTTCTTCACTCAAAAACATACAAGGAAAGTAATGTTAAATGTTCTTAACACTATGTTTAATTACTACACTGGAGGCTGAACCCCACACCCAAACACCTCTGAGTGCTGGGAGAGTAAGTCTGGATCTGAGTTATTTCTACCTCTTGTCTAGAGTACTTAGACTGTGCTAGTGCTGCTTTCGAGGTTCATTTCATAATTTCATTTCTTTCATCTAAACACACATCTATAAGCAAGGCAAGGCTTACCGGCAGTAAAGTTTCCTCTACTGAGGTCAGTCTCTGATGCTGAAAATGGTGGATAATGGAGAGGGAGGCTTCAAAGGGAACATCAAGACATTTTGAGAGCAACAGGGGCAAATTTAAGGGAGTTAATTGACACTGCCATAAAAATGGGAAACACCTGAGCAAATACATCACAGATCAAAAGAGAATGGCCTTCAGAAAATCAGAACGAAAAGGAAAAAGGCAAAAAAATGCATTCCAAAACCTAAGAAACTCTGCATGTATCTTTGTCACATTAGTTATAGTAGTTCAATCAAGCTGCAAAAATAAGATTTTGTACACCCCAGAGTTCAGGGTATTAAATCTAGTGGTTTGGTTCACACCCTTTTATACCTGATAGTACAGGTTTACTGAAGAAAAATAATTGACTATGCCCTCTGATAACTAAGACATTACCACCGAAGAGCTTTTGTCCTTAATATCCTGAAGATAAAAACACATTTTCCTCACACAGTAGGGAATACATATGAAGTTTGATTATTTTTTCCTTTATTTTTCCTTCTGAAATACGTAGATGTTTGTTCTAGCTACATTTAAGTTATGTCTATGAATGACAAAAAATTTTCTAGGACATTCAATTCTTTTATCAGTCAATAATAAAAGGATGAGATTTCTTTGACCTTCCTCTTCAATAAAAATGAAGTCACATTTGTTTTTGTTTAAATTTTATTTTATTTTAAAGCCCTAGAAAACTGAATTCTTAAAAAAAACTAAGAGCATGAAATAAATACACAGATTAGAGGAAATGACACCCAGCATATGGAGGGACAGATACTGAAAGTAATCTTGATAAGATGCAATAAAACACTTTGTAGGTGTCTGTGCTTATATATATCTCTAATTGCACATATATGCTCAATTGTTTTCAGCCACATTCTATTCTTCTTCCTTTGTCTTAATTTTATCTGCCTAATTGCCAAATCTTCTGCACAGTGAGCTTGTTTTCATAGTTAACTGCAAAGCACCGACCACCTTTAGAGTGCTATAAAAATAATAATAAGAGAAGCCTAATTTCTGGAAGGTGATTACTCTGAAAATAATACGTCACCCAGCAGTCACTTCCTAACTAATGATTACTGAACTACCTTCATTATCAGAGGTATCTCCAAAACTTTGTCGTTAAATATGAACATGCCAATTTTTATTGTAGTTAACACAATGACTATTAAACAGCCCACTTAGCCAAGCTTTTTTACATCCTGGGTAATTGCAATCTTGATTATGATCATCGTAACTAATTCTTAGTTATGATGAGTGTAAAGTTAAAATGTGAGTGACTTAAAAAGTGTATTACTTGTAAATGGTGTAGAGCTCTTCATCTAGAGTAATTTTTCTTTCCGATGGATGAGCCCAACTGAAAATACTCATCACTCCCTGGTCCTAAAAACCTATTCACAGTTACTTCCCAAAGTCTGTGAATTCAGGACAGGCTGTCAAATACAGCAGACCATACGGATGTATGTAAGTATGAGAAATCAAACAAAATAGCTGTTGCATGCAGGAGCTTAAAGGATCTTCTAGCTGGATGTTCTGCCTGTGCTGAACTTCCCAAATTGTCACTGTATCCGTGGGTCCCCATTCTCTCATGTCAAGGCCAGGTAACCAGTCACAGAAGCACCATAAAGTTGGTTACATTATAGACAATGTTATGACTTGACAAAATGTGGAATTCTCATTGTTTGAAACATTTATTAAAAGTGAGGAGAAGGGTGGTTTGTTTTTCTTTTAAAAAGTATGCAATTTCAAACCATAAGGCTAGAACATATCGTAGGGTCCATTCTGAATTGTAGACAGGTAGTTTTGATTAATAAATCTGTCTGTTGTAGGCAGAAGTCTCTAAATCTATGAGAGAAAAGACGCAATGAAAGCCTGTCTTTTCTGTCCTTTGGCCATACAAACTTTGTCTCCAGGAATTCAGTAGAACTTTTTTCATTAGCTACAGTAAATTTTAGAATTAGGTAATCATAATACCCAGATTCCTGGTGACATGTGCAGAAGTTCACAATTTTAGTGAAAAGCAAGAGAATTTAAGTATCCATCTTCCACTGTAAGGGGGATTTTAAAAATGGTCTCTTCATAACATCACATTGAAGTAAAACCTAGGGGAACAAGTATCAATAGTGAAAACATTGACTCTGTAGCACTCCAGGTCTTTTATCTGTCTGCTAATTGGCTCGTCAAGAGACACAACTTTGAGTATACTCCTTTAAGTTGCTTATGCCACAGACAAAGTCAAGATATATAAACCATTATCAGCCATGGTCTCTGCTATCAGACTATCACAAGCATGGGGAAAGGGATTAACATTCACAATGGCATTAGCTGTCATTGGTCCACAGAAATGGACTTGTATGCATACTCAAATATAGAACTAAATATACCAAATACTTAGGAATTAAAAATACATTGACCCTGGAAGCAAAATATATAAATAACAAAAACCAGCAACAATAAAAATCCATCTAGTTTTGAAAAGCTGCTTTCTGATAAATAGAAGTGAGGCCAGAGGTGACATCACAGGAAAAAAAAAAAAGTTTGGTTAACTGAAGACAGTAACAGTGCACTTAATGTGACTGGCCATACATACCTACTGGCATTTAACATGTCCCTCTGGAGCATTCACATGGGGCTGGCAGATAGGACACAGGAACTACAGGACACCTATGCCATTCTGGAGCAATAGCTGACAGTCAGACAGGAAAAGGACCAGAGAATAGAACATACTTCTCTTAAATGAAGTATTAGATTTATCTCTGTGTGTGTATATATGTTTGTGTGTGTGTGTATATATATGTGTTTATATAAACACTATACATATATGCATGCAAGTTCATGTAATGTCATATTACTGTACAAATTAAACAGAAAAATTAAATATTCAAATTTTTTGAATTCAGTTAAATGAACCAGGTTTTCAGACTACAAAGACGGAAAAAGAATGTTTACATAATAGGAACAGAAATAATCCCAAACTATTTTTACTAAATCAGACTCAGAATATTTTTTCTTTGCTTTTCTGTCTTGAACTTCACACGTTCCCAGTACTTGCCATTTACTATAAAAAACAATGAAGTTTTTCTCTAAAACTGGAATAGTAATATCTAATGATTAGCAAGCGAACAACCGGGTACTTAGACAGAACTGTAGACAAACTGTGAAACAAAGACAATACATGAGTACTATATGGTATTACCATAGAACCATAGCATAGTTTGGGCTGGAAGGGACCTTTAAAGGTTATCTAGTTCAACCCCGCAATAATGACCAGGGTCGTCTTCAACTACATCAGGTTGCTCATACCCCTGTCCAACCTGACCTTGAACGTTTCCAGGGATGGGTCATCTACCACCTCTTTAGGCAATCTGTTCTAGTGTTCAGCCACCCTCATTGTAAAAAATTTCTTCCTTCTATCCAGTCTGAATCTATCCTCCTTTAGTTTAAAACCATTGCCCCTTGTCCTATCACAACAGGCCCTACTAAAAAAATTGTCCCCATCTTTCTTACGAGCCCCCTTGAAGTATTGAAAGGCCACAATAAGGTCTCTCAGAGCCTTCTCTTCTCCACTCTGAATAACCCCAATTCTCTCAGCCTTTCTTCGTAGGAGAGGTGTTCCATCCCTCTGATCATTTTTGCAGCCCTCCACTGGACCTGCTCCAACAGGCCCATGTGTTTCCTGTGCTGAGGGCCCTAGAGCTGGATGCATTACTCCAGGTGGGCTCTCACCAGAGTGGAGTAGAGGGAATTCCGTAGGATGTCACAGCCATACAAGACTCCTGATTGACTTAATCACATCTATACCCACCAACATTACCTACATACAAAATGAAGTTTAGGATCTTTCTTCCTCACCCAGAATCTAGCCACATATCAGACTCTAGATCAGCTAACTTCAGCTGGTTTCTGGCTCGTCCATACACCATTTCTGTTGAGAACAACTCTCCTTAAGGCATATTACAGTAGAGGGAGTATCAGCACTAATTTAGAGTCTGTCTCACTCTGCTACTCAGCACCAGCTAAGCGTGAGAGTTTTTGCCTACGGTCTCAGGTGAATGTCGTCCATTGAATTCACTGGATTTTAAGAAAAGATTAAACTCTAGTTTGCTGTGTTATCTGCTAACCTGTTTAGCACTAGATTTAGTCTAGAACAGAGAAACTGGGAGGAGCTCAGTGGATCGATGAGTTCAATCCTTTGCCATCACAGAGATGATTTACATAGATACATACATTTCCCTCTGTTATAATTATTTCAGATTTTTAAATCTGATAATTCTTTCGAGAGAATATTGAAGGTAAAGGTAAAATATATGAGAGAGGAATAAGAAAATTCCATATGTATATTGTCTGGATTCTAATCCAGGAAATCACTGAAAATTGTCCAACAGGAAAGATGGAGTGAGAGAAGGTTCTCAGCAGGGGCCACACACAGATGCAGATTTTCAGGTCTCATATTAAGCTTGTCATAACTACTGTTTATCTTAGATTAGATTTTTGTTTTCATACAAATTAACTTCAGAAATAGGAAATATTTTAGTTTACTCATTTCAGGAAAAAGATGGGGGCAGTTCTTCCTCAAGACTCTGTGTCTTAGAGTCTCAGGGTCTTAATATGTCTTATAATTCTTATTGTTACTAAATCCCACTCAGATCATATATTTTGGAATCACATTCATTTTCAGCTGCATATCATAGTTGCCCTGTGATAACTACCATATATAATTTCTTCTTCCTACGCTTATAACAAAAATTCTTGTTAGTAGTCCTTGCAATGTGGACTTTTAAATTTCAACACATTTTGTTAACTGATATAATCCAGAGCATTAGCAAAATCCACCCTTTATGGGCAACTCAGAATCCTCAAAATACTTCATCAGTGCCTGTCTCCCCTGCTTCCTGCCATGCCATAGTGTCAGGCTTTTCATATCAGCCTTCATTCCAGGAAGTGATTTACCAAGAACACAGATTGAGCCCACTCTGAAAAGATTTTTTGTTTGTTTGTTTGATTGTTTGGTTTTTAATTCTTGCATCCCAATGATCAAATATCTCTAAACTGTTCTCATAGGTCTAATATGAGCTGGCTTCTAAACTTTAAAATCTCTTTATTTCTATGTCCTTAGGAAGTCTCCTGAACTTCCATTTCTACAGCTGGGTATACTCACACTTTTCCTCTTACAGTGCCAGTTATCCCACCGACAATGTGGTTCAGTAGCATTTTCCCCACTGTTATATCCATTTCAACCTTAGGTGTACCTTAGCAAGATTCATCACCTTGTTGCTGGCAGACAGCAGAAAGTTCAATTTCCTGAATCAGCTCTAGGGTCAGACTGCGAATTTTTCCTAACATGCAGGTTTTAGTAATGCAGATTTGACTCCTCCTTATGTGGATGTGAATTTCTGGTCTTTCGTCTTCTGCCTGTGTTTCAGTTTTGCTCCTGGCTCTAACTCTCTTGCTGCCATTGATACACATTTTTCTTTTGTGGAGTAGGGTTTTGTTTTGTTTTTTAATTTATTTAATGATACCTTGGTTTGCTGTTCCTGACTTTTTTTTTTCCTTCTTTGTTCTTTTTGCTTCCCTGTTCATGGTATTATTTTCCTTTTTATTTCAAACACTTAAAAATAGCATGGTCTTATGTGACTATTTAGATAGGAAAAAAAGACAACAGAGGCTATCTTCTTGCTGATGACATCCTACTAACATACTAATAAAATACGTAACTCTATTTCCTTTTAAACAGCAGAAATTTTAGGAAATCAATGTTTTCGGTATCTCTGAGCTAAGCTAGTTGTAACTGTCCTTTGCAGAATTTAATGTTACACAGTGCAAATCAGTTCAAGGTCAGACAATGAATCCTTTCCCAGTTCCTTGGATTAGATCAACAGCAGAAGAGTCCAGAGTCTCTTTTCACAAACCGTTATCCCCAAAAGCTGTCTCCCAGTGTTGTTGTCTCACGCTCAGGTGCCCAGGACTTGGACCAGCAGTGGTCTGGCATCCTTTGTCAGGCTGTTGCAGTTGCTTCATGATCACATATGTTATTTACCAGTGAAATGGGCTCCATCTACATGAAGGCTGCACCTTTATTTTTGGGAAAAATATATTGTGCAAGGAGAGCAAGTTGTTAGTGTGGGTCCTATTTGATTATATTTCTGTCCTGTTACGTACTTAGCCAAACCACTTTAGGATTTTCTACTCCATTGTTTGATTTCTTTCAATATTGCCTACCTGTACATCCCTTTACTCTTTTCAAAAACATTTTTGAGGCAGGCCAAGGAATGTGGGGACAGGAGTTCATTGTGAAATGCTTAATGTGTTTTGCTGTCTACTGGGATGGAGCCAGACAACCCGAAATGCCATTCATTTTACAGTTTAGGCAAATTTAAAAATAAACCTCTTGTTGTAGGAGTAGATTCATAGAAAGCATTTCACATCTCTGTGTCTCTGAAGAGAAAAACTTGTGCACTTTCTCAGTTTCATTTTGTTTTCTAGTCAGAATTCCTGACTCTCATTTGGGAAACAACTACGAGTCAGTTTCAGGTTGAGACCTGTGAGTCGATTACAAATAATTTGTAAAAGTATCAGGTTTTTATTCACAGATTTTAGTTGGACCATCCGATTATCAAGAGACAAAAACAAGTTGAGAAGCATGCTGTGCCTCAGACTTCTGCAGTGGCCTTTTGTAGGTGCTAGGTGGTTGCATAAGCCAAAAGACATCACTTTGGTTTATCACAGGCCCTTTCTTACTGTTAGAGGAGGTTTTTCTCCTTTTTTACCTGTTTTCCAAACTTGTGATACGGTCCTGATCACAGGGTTGATTACAAAATTAAAGCTATTGGCAATTCATGGCAACTCAGTTAGTGAGTTTCTGTAGAGTCAACACAGAATCTGGTGGTAATTTTATGTTTCTTTGTTTTTTCTTAAAAATGAGGGTAAGGCCAGGGTGAGCACTCTAGGCTTTTATCGACCTTTTGAGAAGTCTGTTTTGTATGAGCAAATAGCCAAATATTTACTTAATAGGTCAGTATTCCCCTGAATCCACACTAGCATATTCTATGGCCTTGACAGATCAGGAGTCCCAACTCCAAGTTCCTAACTTGTAAGAAAAAAAAATCTCAGAATATTTTACAGCCCCACATAAAGTGATGTATTCTAGATCCAGCTGTACTGTTTGAAGGAAACACATTTTTCAACTGCTTATCATCTGTTTACATTGCCAGCCTCAAATCCCAACAGTTGGTGGGATTACTTGTTCATTCTTGTTCTTAAAAGAAACATGACCATCTCTGCATAACCAGTTTAAATAAAAAGAAAAGTATTATTACTGTCCTTGTGAGGAGAGGGTAAATGACACATACTACAACAATATTTTTTAAATGGAGGACATGTAACAACATTTAATCCAAAGGAATGATGTTGAAAGATATAATGCAGAAGACTTTAAGTTGAAAGTTTGTGTTCCTGTTTCCAGGCATACATAGGTCTCATGACATTTTATTTCTGTAGCCACTTGTTACATTCTCACAGAGTATCCAGCTATACAGAAATCCTATTTTCCAAAGTGATTTTAATAGAATACAATTATTACATTCATCAATAGCTATCTTCTTCAAAAGGACTGAACCTTGGAAATTATGTCTGTATCATTTAGAACTATGAGCAATGAAGAAAATGAATTTTTTTGCATTGCAATTAAATAAAATCTGCTCCATGCATCTAAGAAACAGTGATAAACTATTCAGGATATTTGTTGTTTTTCTTAAACTGTCATTTGATTTGAACAACCACGTCTTAAAGAATAAGTTGTCAGAGAAGAGTTTGGCACAAATAATCTTCAAATTATGGACAACCCTCTATGATCAAACAAAGAGACACATTTCAAAAGGAAATTATAATTATTCCCCTTTTACAATCTAGGCAGTTGTACTTCTGAAATACCATGGCTTTTAAGTGGGAGCTAAATTAATCTTTATTAATCCTTGTTATCATGATTGCATAATGTCTGGATTTAAATGTCTGATGTACAGCGCCCTGTTTCCTGCTTCTCTGGCAATCAGAAGTGTGAAAATAAACCTTACACTTTAAAAGAAACACTTCATATGAAAAAAAATAGATATAATCATCTGTACTATTTAAAAAAAAAAAGAGTTTTACTTCACACAAGAATAAATATACAGCATGTCAGAGTTTCAGACTTGCTATTTTATGTTAAAATATGCACTGCTACATGTCAGAGCTGTGAAAATGGGAGGTAAAACAAGAAGGCAGTTGGCCAAATAGGTATAACAAGATTTTTTTTCCATTAAGATTTTTATTTTTTTGAGAATATTGCTCCTACAATTTAATTACTGCATTTAAAACACCCTCTAAAATGGTCTCTGTGTACCCTACTGAAACTTCAAACTACCCTAATTAATGATTAGATCAGAGTCAAAAAACAAAAACAGGTTTGAATTTGGGTCTTCTTGTGCTTTTTTACAAGCTTCTATGCTGCAGAAATGAGCCATAATTCACATTCACTTTCAAACAACAGACACAGTGTATAATGCCATTTAAAATACTTTCTACAGACACATCATTAGTTTAGAGTTAGGTTTACATTAACTTTACCATTGCAAATCTAATTGTTGAGAAGAAGAGGGGTTCTAATTTTATTGCAAACATGTTCTGGCTAAACAAGTTTAAAAGAGTACTCAGCTGAAACAGATTTCTTACTTAAGTACATTATTTCTCAGAAATGAATGCATAGTTTAGGCTTAAAAAATACTGACAAAAGAATATTTTCCCAAGCTCTTTTTGGGCTCTTAAAATAAAATTAAAAGTTAATTAAAATTATCATAGTTTAAATTCCATTTGGTATTATAAAGTCAATACAGAGAGTAATGCAAGTATATTTCTCTCACTCTAAGGTTGTTTATTTATTTGTTTTAATTTGTGATGTTGTGGGAAGTCAATTTAAACTGTAGCTTCACACTATATGGACGAAATGTATAGTATAAATAACTGAAGCCATATTTCCAGAGAAAAAATGACTACTGACTCCTGTTTAGATGACTCCCGTTACTGATTCCTGACAAGATTTTTACTAATTCAAGTGCAATCTGCTGTGGAAAATGTGTATTTACTGTTTAAATGGTAATACAGACCTTGTGCAAATGTCTTTTACAGCCTTTTGTGTCTCCAGTGGCTTATTCATGATCAATAATTGTTCAAAGTTTCTCTGATAAATAGCTGCTTAAGTGTTGCACAATGCTTTGGACAGGACTAACTACATCTACAGTGACACAAGAAGCTACTCCTGAGAACAACTTCCATAACAATAATCTAGCTTATATTACATGCAAACCAGCTTCATTTCTGTGGCCTCCAATGTATCTCCAATGTACTACCAATGTTGTATCTCCAATGCACTATCAAGCAGGGACAGCCTTGACAATGGGTATGTCATTGTCTTTGCTACAAGGAATAGGAATTCCCTCCAGCATTTACAACACTACACATGACCTGTGAGATCTTCTCAGAATCAAGTTACATATCACTACGCAACATGCTGTGTGTTCCATAGACTTTGTACAGACAGAACCTTTGAATGCTTTACCCATTTTCATGTTGTATAGTTTTGAAGCATCCTCACAGAGACAAAGATCTTCCAACTGAAAAGTCAGGAAGCATGTTTCTCTCTTGCTGAAACAAATGCCCATTGTTTCTTGACCTATATGTAGGAAAAAAAATATAAAATCTTATATATATTTATTTATTGCTGAAACCTTCTACATACTTGGAGGGTTTTATTGAATTTCCTTTCAAGCCATATAAGAGCCCTGTTAAACTCTTGATCCTAAAATTAAGCATTGCAACTAAAACACCCTTGTCATTCCCACACTGGGTATTGTGGTTTGTCCATTCTTACTGTAGCTCTTAGGAACGTTTCTTCTGTGTTCCAATGCTGTATATAAACTTCTCACCTTTGAGTTCACCCTTCTTCGTAACCCAGAAGACTTAAGTGAATTCCTCTTAAGAATAGTTTAAGGAGACAATACTTACTAGTGGTTTTATATAACCTCCTGAGAGGCTGAGAACAGGTATTCTCCTCAAAGCGATTCTAGTTGGCCTTCAAGAAAAGCCAAACAAACCAGTTTGAACCATTTCATTTAAACCATTATCAGGGAACTAAAAATACATATGAAGTCAGATGCCCTATTTCATTGAGAGGAAGTCATCAACCACTTGACATATTTGCTTCTTAAACTGTTTCTCAAATGTAACTGATGATGTAAATCCATTTTAGTGTGAAGACAAGCAGGCTAGATTGAACCAAATCTACAGACGTTTTACACCAGTCTGGTCTAACTTTGTTGTGAGATATTAGAGACATGCTATTCTATGACTAAAAGCATTCAAACAGTGATTATATAGGTTCTCAGTTAAGAATCAAAAATTTGCAAAAGACCACTGAATTTTATGCCCATGAACATGAAGTAGCAAGTTCAGTATTAAGACTAGGGTTTTGGTTTACTTTTTGCCTGCCCAGCTACGATCCACTATGTTTTGGGTTTAGTACATATTAGAGTGACCAATATGTTTGTGCAAAATATGTTAGAATATTCATGCAGGCTCTCAACTGAATTTCAGTGATGATTAAATCATAGCTTTAGTTACCTTTCCTTTAAAATCATTTCCTTTAAGGACTCTATTTTTTCAAGTGTACCTCAGATATGAGTTGTTCTACGTCACTGATCATTCATATTACTTTCTCCTGGACCTTCTCCATCACTATTTAAAAGTGATAGCCAGAAGTCAACATATTAGAGCAGCTAAAACTTTGTTAGTAGACTGGAAAATTATTCATATTTCTGTATATAATTGCATAAGATGTATGAACAACTGTGTATAACTTTTTTCTTTTTTTTTTTTTTTTTTTTTTAACCCAAGAATCTGACATTTCTGGCTCATTTTCATTTTGTGGGAACGTCATTCACAAGATTTTACCTTAGAAAGCCATAACGTTTGTTCAATGCACAATGGATAATCCCAGGTGTTATGAGGAAAACAAAATAAAGCAAAAAGTAAACAAAGGAAACTTTGATTAAAATATCACATTCTTTCTCATATTTTTCTCCTATCAAGACTCCAAAGAAAAGTGACTATATTCCCGAAGTCAAGGCTTTTTAAGCTTTCTTCTGTTTTACTAATTGAGGCTAGCTTTGTTTAATGCATGTACATTTAAATGTAAAGCATTTGACTGAGTATGTACAGCACACTCAGTTAAAAGGTTTGCTTAGACACACATCAGAAGATTCACAGGTGTGGGAGATGTGATTCATTATAAGCAATTAATTTCTTTTCTAATATTGAGATCATTTTAACCTTAATTCATTGTTATGAACATTCAAAGAGAACTAATATTCTGAAATACTCAATTATCTCATCATGAGAAAAATGAAATAATCAGTATCAGTAAATATCTTCAGAGTTTTAGGCCAAAGTTTGGAACAGAATTTGGCTAGTGCACCTTTAAATATTACTGGCTTTAGTAACTTCAAAATAAAACCCCAAAAGTTCCACTAGGTCACTTTGTACCTTCTCCTTGGCTAAATAGGACTCTCTTCCTGCAGCTATGATATCATGTTGCATATTTGGAAACTTGACATATGTCACACTGAGGACAAGAAGATTAAAGTGCTTTCCTTTTCCACTGTTTTCTGACAATTAATTCTATATTGCCTCAAGACCTAGAATATGCAGCTTGCTTAATAATGCTCTTTGAACTTTGCAATGATTGATCTATTGCAATTAAACTTTGAACTCTGAATATTACCAGGTCATCTTATTGTTGGCAGTAGTAGACCTGCAAGTCCTCCTTAAAATGAAATCCTATGGTTAAGTCACTGATCCAAGAGAGGAGAAAAACCATATCATCTAAATGACCATCCATGCCCTCCCTTGCAGGAGGAAATAAAAACCTGGAAAAGAACAGTAACATTGAATTGGGCATGTATTTTTAATTCAAACATTGAATTGTGTAATTACCATTATTAAATAGGTCCACTACACCAGTACATTTCAAAATAAACTAAAATAAACAAAGTGCTGTGCTAGAAACCAGAGTTCTCAGGGGTTTTGAACAGACCATTTTCTTAAAAATGCAAAGCTACTAACACCAAAATTTATCCCTTATATGCAAGCTATCCGGTCAAACCGAGATAGAAAAACCCTGCCCTTACAATAACACTCTTTTCCTTAGTGATTAGGATCCCTAGAGGATATGTGGTAGAAAGAAATTCAAGCTTCTCTTCAGTGTTAGGTAGAGAAAGGAAAATGGTGTCTTTCACATCTCAGAGCCCTTTGAACATTGAAACTTGGTGGATTTCTCTAGTGCAATACGCATTTCTTTACTCATTAGATTTAACTTTGAATTTTTCTCGGTATTCGAATAACAGCAACTTTCAAGGTTTCTTATTAAACAGAATGATCACTTTTTACCTTTTGTTGTCTCAGGAGGAAGCCATACTATTCTTAGTTTTTTCTTATTTAGATTAATGACAAAAGCTCAGATAGTTTGTATACCTTCTGAACTATGGACTATGCATTGCACAATGATTATGAAATATGGAAAAAGGGGTCTGACTTATTTTTTGCTTTGATTCTAAGTACTTAGAAGTCCAAGAATTAATGCGAATTATCCAGGTGTGAAAGAAAGAACTGGCAATTTTGTAATTGTAGATTTTCCTAAACTATTTCCAGAACGTCATTTCTTCAGATGAGTTTAAAGATGAGAACAGTCAAATAATCCAGAGGAGGCAATAGAATATTTGAAAGTCTTGAACATGAAATAAGACTTGACATGGAATAGATTCAAAGAATTAAATATAAAATATGTAGGTAGAGATAGACAGAGGCATTATAGGGAAGGATATAAAAACTGCTTCCAGAAGTTTTCATTTAAATAAGAAAATGAACTGCTTTTTAAGGTGTTTATCTATCAAGGCATTATGTGTAGTTAGAATTTCCCATCATCAAATTCATTAACAGCCACATTACTTCCTTTGATTTCTTCTAATCGCCCATGCCGTCTTCTCTTCCCTTTCATTTTAGACATCTAAAAACAAGACAGAGAAAAAACGTCAACTTTCATATTTGTTTTCTAGCATTTGAATAAGAATAGAGAGTAACGTACCCACAGAAACGCTTTGAACCTTTACCACCTGCAGATTTCTACAGATGTCTAAAATTCTTACTCTGTAGAACACAATACAAAGAGACAGGGAGAACTTATAAAAGAAGAAAAAAACAGTGTTTCCTCAACTTTGCAGTATACTTTCCTTTTTCCATGCAGAGAAGATAAACCATTAGTTTTCCCCAAACCCATACAAATATAATTTTCTCTATACAGATCCAAAAATGGGAAGGCAATACAACTTATTTTAGTGATTTATGAAATCTAAAGCTTGCGCTCCCCACTTTCTTTCCAAAACATGACTGTTCATAGGATATATAGAAAGTGTACACAATTTGCACATTTTTATCATATATTTTGCTTCATAAAACAATCCCTACTTCTTCCTGATTGGCTCTTCTATGACAAAGCATAACTGTGAACAGTTTGTTGCTGCCATACTATTTCGTGTAGCCTTCTCCTTGTTGCTGTTTTTCCAGGAGTTTGCATGAGCTACTTTGAAAATGACTGTCAGCTTTCACTTTGTATTACAAGACATGAGAGGAGCTATGCAGCCTCAGGAAGGACAGCACTTTTATAAAACTGATTCACAAGGAGGAAAACAAATAACTGAAACCTAATGATATGTCCTTTACCATAGATTAGAAGAGAAACAGGAAAAAAAACCAACGCAAACCACCAAAATTTCCAAACACTTAGAAACATAAAAACAACACTGACTGAGGAGAGGCTTAGATGCCACTATCATAGCAAAAGACATAATTGCTGAGCAGAGAGAAAATAATCATACACATAGGAAATTCTGGTTTTCCAATGACTGTGAAAGAAGCAATTAATAGTGGGAGCATTTGTTGTATACTTCCTCAGTGTATAAATACTGTACAGGCTTTTTCTTTAACAACAACAAACACATTTTATAGACATCTAATGTTAACCAGTTGATTTTTCATTTTGCTCATTTGGTTTTCCCGAAGGTATACTTGTCCCGTTGACTGAAAGACAGCTCTTTTTATTATCCATATAGCTTATATGAATTTATATGGGGTTGGGTTATCTTTGGATGATTTAAAACTTGAAGGTGTCATTCTGAATGAATGGTTCGCTTGAATGAATTCAAGGTCACATACGGGAAAATTAAGAGCAGGCTCATGAACTCTAGGCAGTGCCTTCAAGGGTTTACCTGGTAGAGTAGATCCTCAGCTTCCGGGGAGAATTCTGTTTAGTGGAGATTAACAGACAGGAAAAAGAAATTAAAGATCAACCCTAGACTTCTAGGTTGAATTCTCAGAGAGCAACCTACTCACAGCCTTGAGTAACGAGGTGACTGGCAAAAGTAAGTATATTATTGCTTAAGAAAATTCACAGCAGAGTACCACAAGATCATCCAGTTTCCGATACTGTTCCACTTTAACCACAGCAATTTTTCCTACATTTTATACACAATAGTCAGGAAACATTAAGGAAATCACTTTTTGAGAAAGCTTACAAAACTTACATATTAGCTTCCCAAGACAAACCTTTACTTCCAAAAATATACAACATTTAGTATGCCTATAGTGAGAGTTTTAATTATTTAAGATATTTTTAAATCCCTCCACAATGTATTTAATGATTTTTTTCCCCATTTACCATTAAAAAAAAAAAAAATCACACTTACTAATTCTTTTTTTTTTTTTTAATTATTTGCAAGTGTTTCCCATGGATAATATGTTTTAATAATAATCACGTACCATTCTCAAAATTAAAATATTCCTTATAGTACTAAAGAGGCATGGTTTTGATGTCTTTGGTGGGATTTTACTGTGTTTCAGTTCCCACTTATTTAACTTTACCTACATATCCAATATTCTTAGACCTGGCAGTCATCATGTTAGCCAGCTAAGACTGGCTAACACGTCATTGCTTGTTCCAAAATGATTTGAGATTGAAAGCTTCTTTCATCTTTCTTCCCCTGCGCACTGACTCACCTTCCACCTTTACAAGAGATATGTTATTATCTTGTTCAGTTGACTTTACCACATCAGCTCTGACAGGAAGATGAAGTTTCCAGTTCCATAGTACGTGTCATTTCTCAAGAAATTTTGCCTGAAAGGAACATAAATATGAATTATTATTTTTAAAACACCTGACATAGTGCAAGGACTTTTCAGGAACTGAAGATATTTTTGTTCAGGGTTAAGGAAAGACTTTAATGTTCCAATGTGATTTTAATCAGTGAAAAATTATACTGAGCAATGATGAACTTTTCTACAACTACTGTACACAGGCTGATAACAAAGATGAGGATAAGGTAGTTTTGAACATTAAATTTGATGCAGAATGCAGACAAGATAAGTGATAAAGGCAGGGTAGGTATTATCCCCTCTACGTGACTAATACATTCACTTGTCCACTGATACTCAAGTAATTTGAACTACTTTAAAATCTTGTAAAAGCAAATTTAATCTTAAAAAAAAAAAAATCCCTTACTTTACACAAAGTTTTGTATCAGCTAGTCTCTCTGTGAGTTGCTGGTATCATGTTTTCTCTGTTCTGACACAACTAGGAGTCCAATTTAATATGTAGGGGACAGGATATTATACTATCTGCTCAGATCGAGACAGGTCTTTAGTAGCCAGATTTAGTAGAAACATATTTTAAAGACTAACAAACATATTTTATATTTAGATGGACCTGGGGTAGCTAAGGAAGATCATCCTAGGTCAAAGACAAATATCCAATGCATAGGCCTCCCACAAACACTCTCACATCACTATTTTATTTTATTTATTATTTTATTTTATCTTATTTTATTTTAGTTTAGTTTATTTTATTTTATTTTAGTTTAGTTTAGTTTAGTTTAGTTTATATTTTCAATAGGAGTGAAGAAAAGCCGTTTCTGTTAGTGATAAGTGCTGGGTTTTATTTTCAGCTCTCTGTTAACAAAACAGCTTGACATAAATTAGAACTGACCACCATGTGTTCCAGTGGGATACCTATGAACAGGAATGTGCAAAGACATACTTTAAAACCATTTACATTAAAATTGCAATGACTGCATTCTATGTAACTTGGATAAAGCCAAGGTTTTGGTTCCTTGCTCTTATTTTCAGGGACCATTGAAGTGACATGAAAGGGGGAAAGGCTAGGAAGACAGGGAAGTCCAGTGTGGATTAGTTCTCCTTTTGTATATATTGTTGCCTATATGTCTATAAAATGTTAATGAAGAGGGTACCTTTATGTTTGACTAAGGAGTTACCACAGGCAACTATGAATGAGTCCATCCTACTGGATCTCAACTGAGCCCATCCTACACGATCATGAGTAGAAAAAATAAACTAAGAGAAAAAAACCTTGTGTGGTTGGTTGACCCTGCATGGACACCAGGTGCCCACAAAAGCTTCTCTATTGCTCCCCCTCCTCAGCTGGACAGGGGGGAGAAAATATAATGAAAGGCTTGTGAGTCAAGATAAAGACAGGGAGAGATCATTCAGCAATTACCATTCATCATGGGCAAACCAGACCTGACTTGGGGAAAACAATTTAATTTATTACCAATCCAATCAGAGTAGAATAATAAGAAATTAAACCAAATCTTAAAACACCTTCCCCCCCCACGGCCTTCTTCCCAGGCTCAACTTCACTCCCAGTTTTCTCCACCTCCTTCCCCCAAGCAGCTCAGGGGGATGGGGAATGGGGGTTGTGATCAGTTCATCACACGTTATTTCTGACACTCCTTCCTCCCCAGGGGGAGGACTCCTCACACTCTTATAATCATAGAATCATAGAATTTTCATGGTTGGAAAGGACCTTTGAGATCATCGAGTCCAACCATACACACAAAAAAAACCAACCCCTCTTCCCCTGCTCCAGCGTGGGGTGCCTCCCATGGGAGGCAGCTCTCCATGAACTTCTCCAATGTGAGTCCTTCCATGATGTGTAGTCCTTCAGGAACAGACTGCTCCAGTGTGGGTCCCCCATGGGATCACAAATTCTGACAGCAAAGCTACTCCAAAGAGGGATCCTCTCTCCACAGGGCCTGCCAGGAACCTGCTCCAGTGTGGGCTCTCCATGGGGTCACAGCCTCCATCAGGCATCCACCAGTTCCTGAGTGGGGTCCTCCACAGGCTGAAGATAGATATCTGCTCCACTGTTCATCTCCATGGACTGCAGGTGGACAGCCTGCCTCATCATGGTCTTCACCATGGGCTGCAGGGGAATCTCTGCTCCAGTGCCTGGACCACTTCCTCCGCCTCCTTCTTCACTGACCTTGGTGTCTGCAGAGTTGTTCTCACTCCTCTCTCCTGGTTGCTGCCATGCAGGTTTTTTCCCCTTCTTAAATATTTTATCCCAGAGGTGCTACAATGGTTGCTGATGGGTTTAGCCTCGGCCAGTGGCAGGTCCATCTTGGAGCCAGCTAATTGGACACAGAGGAAGCTTCTAGCAGCTTCTCACAGAAGCCACCTCTGTAGCACCCCTGCTGCCAAAACCTTGCCACACAAACCCAATACACTTTGATAGTTCAAAAAGACAAATGGAAGATGCAATTTTGTCACTGGGGACTGACAGGCAGAACTGCTGAATCATAAGCCCAGGCTGATTCCCCCAAATATCCAGTAAAATATTATGAAAACCTCAAATTTGTGGTTCCCTGGTGTTGAGATTTCCCTTTGATAGATCTGTCTGAGAGTCAGACCTTCCCATCACCAGCTGGCTGTAGACCATGTGGATGCTCAGTTCAACCCAGGTATAATCAAAGGGCTATCACACCATCAGGCTGTGAAGCCAGATCCCTGAACACCTTCCCAGCACATATAGGTTCCCTGCTGCTGAACCATCAGCTGAAACTGTTATGTCTCTGCAGATGTCCTCATAGCAGGGCTGTCTGGTGGCATAAATCCTGAAAATGCAGACATGCTCTAAGAAATTAATGTTTTTTGTGACTTTTTCTGCTTTGAATTACTATTTCACTGTCTGAGGATATCCTAGTTCACAGAAAGAATTGAAAAGAAAAAGTCTTGGCTAACTTTGAGTAGAAATTCTCTAATAAAGTCATAGACAAAAAAAGAAGACAATAATATAATTTGTGAATTTTTTTGAGAAATATAATAACACAAAACAATTAAAATATATACTTAACAACTGTACTGCAAAGTTCACACCTTTTTAACTTTGATTTTTTTTTTCTTTTTTCTTAAAATTCAGAAAGTTTTGTCAGCTGTCATTGCCTGGATGTTTGGGGTGCTTTGCATATTCCAGCCTCTTGACCTTCCTCCCCCGCCACCTATACACTGACACATACATCACCTCCTTAACAGCACATGCATTAACTTCCAGTTAATTACTTACTCAAAATTAGATGAATGTAAATGAAATGTAAAGTTGGAATTGAATGTTCATGAAATGTACAGTTGGAATTTTTATACTGTGAATGTTTTCAGAAGGGGATTGACTGTTTCTATTTATGGTACAATAGCAAGACATTATAATCAGATATAAACTATAAAATTATCAGAAATTTTATTAATTTTATTTTTTTATTATTGTCAGAGCTCTAGGTAGACAAATATTTGAATTATCAACCCTCCCACCACCACCCCAAAATTACAAGGTTTTAATTATGATAGCTGATCAGCTAGGAACTTGTAAGCAGCCATTATCCCTTTATTTGCAAAAGAAACTTAATAATCACCTAATTTTAAAACTAATGTGTATAATGAAAAAAGGACAGTTCTAAACTTCCTTTATCTCTCTCAACAAGAGAAATCTAATGTGTTATGAATGGAGTGGCTTTACCCACTGCTTTGGTAATATTTTTCATAATGATCAAAAATGAAAAAAGGCCTAACCAACAACAAAACAACAAACCAAACAAACTATATTTATTTTCAAAAACAAAATATCTGCAGCGTTTCTGTTTTTCACGTAACCATAGTTAAGATTAAAGGAATGTGACTTGACTCTGTCTCCCTCTGGAAAAGATATAACTATAAAACAACTTCTATAGCAGAAGCACCTAGCTATACCTAATGTAGTGTTTGAAGCATTTGTTGAACTATGTCATCCAGTTTTTGCCAAAATGCATCATCCTAGATTACCATTTAGATCAATGACCTCTGTCTCTTTCTCATTAACATGTTCCAAGAGTTTTCCATGTAGTGTGTACAATGTGATTGACAATAGTACTTTTGCTACTACTGCAAGACATTTGAATTTGTATCCTTCCTACAGCCTTGCAATATACTTGTATGTGTAATTGGCAAAGAGAAATCTCAATATTTGGACACGGGGGAAAGAAGTCAGGGAAAAAATAGGAAAAAAAAGGCTAATTTAAGTATAAGAAAAGACAAGCTTTAGTAGTGCATCAGTTATTCCTGACTGGTACATTCTTCTATCTTCTAATGCTAATTTCAAAGATGCAAAAGATGGGTGAAATAGCTCTCAAAATAGAGATAACCTCAGATTTTTACATTCATTCACTTGAAGATCTTTCTTTGTTCAGAACCTGGTAACTTTCAGAGAAAATAGTTTACAGAAAAAATATTTATCTGAATTTTGTTGCTGTTTAATCACTGACAATTTGATGATACGTCAATCCATTAGTTGCCATTTTCAACACTGGTAGTAGTCTGTGCCAGCAGTAGCAAGCAGTAGTATTAATGAGTATTAATGTCTCCTAAAAACAAATCATGGATGACAAGACAATAGGCACAATAAAAATAATTCAAAAGGGATAAATGAATAGCGTGATTGTCTATGGCAACTGTTTACTGTGAGGACAAAAAAATACAAAGATTACTTCCTTTTTAGAGAATATTGTATCTAAATTTAGATATTGTTCAATTAAACATCTACTAAAAATGTGCTAAATAATATTATTTTTACTCATTATATGTAGGTAGACTTCTAATTTAAAATGTGTTTTCTGTCAAGATACAAAATAGTCCAGCTATGTGGCTAGCCTTCTGTTAAACCAAAAGATTTTGTCTTTTGAGGTTACTGGAGGTCTGTCTTCATCTCCAGACGCAAATTATCATGTTAAACAGAAATAACATGTAAACATAATTATTTCTACAAAAGCATTGCTAGTTACAGGTATATTGTATTCTAATCAGCAAAAGAGCTTCTTTCAAAGTATAAATTCCTCCAGAAGCAGTTAGCACAGCTAGTGTTATATGGGTTTTTCCTAACTAATATTTTACTTATGCTAATATACTTTATGCTGATTCTCAGGGCAATGAAGAGGGAAAGGTTCAAATCACATCCAAGCAGTGATTCATGCAGTTTTAGAATAGAGTGAATGATTGCCTTTGTATGGAATAATTTGCTTTGGGAATATGCTTATTTCTTTCTATTAACTAAAGAAAGAGCAGACAAGATTCTTAATTTTCAAGTGGTTAAAGTTAGGTGAGATACACCATGCCCTTATAGCTTCCTCCAGGCTTCCTGTCACAGAAAAGCTCATAATTTAGTAAAGTTCAACACAAGACAGCCAGAATATACTAAGGAATCTCAACAGCAGCCTACTTCTGATGCAAGTTGGAAGTATTAAGCAATCTAACAGATCAGTAAGTTGGTTTGTTTTTTTTTCTTCAGGTCTCCTAATCCAAAACATGGAGAGTATCATATATCTAGAAAGTAAGGAGAAAATACTTCTGAAATTCCACAGGGTTGGAATTTTCAAAAATCATCTACTCTTTCTGAAACATTTCACTAAACCATTTTTTTTTTCAGATGTGAGGCAGTACTGCCTTAATGTGAGGCAGTATTGGGTGCATTAAAGACACCCAATAAGAAAATGATTGAAAATAACATGCAGGAATTTTCACTGATGAGAAGAAAAAAGATCTGCATTGAACTGCCATTACTTGCCAACAGAGCAGTAGAACATATTACCTGATGAAAATTTAAAAAGCACCTGCAGAACACAGAAACTGAGATCTTCACCTGATATGATCTATGGCTAATGTTGCTGGACTGTCTGAAGGACAAGGTGGGAAAGGACTATTATTTTGTCTTCTCATAAATCTGCCTGCATTTCTACATTCCTACAACCAATCTGGTGCCCAGTGCCATATATTTCCTTTTTTTCAACATCCATTTTCAGTTGTTATTTCCTCAACCAATGTTTCTGTTTACTTAATTTAGTTGTCCAAGCATTCTCCTCCGTCTTCCTATACTTGATCTCCCATGCCAGATCCTCCCACAGGCTTTGTATTACATACCTTATTCCAACTCTGGTGCCTCTCTTCTCTGTATTCAAACTAGCTTATGCTTCTTGGACCCTGAAGATCACAAAGGGTGCAAGTAATAAAATCTCCTTCTCTTGTTTTCTATGTTTGTATGCTATGTATCTTGAAGCATCTGTAAAAAGTCAGAGAAAATCCAGCTCACCTCATTGCAGACTAAGAAGCCTCCAGCAAAAACCAACAAACTCATTTTTCAGCACCATCTTATTTGACCAATATTTTGTGGATTTTGATAACGGCAGTAAAGCATTTTCCCAATGTAAAAGATAATACTTGGAAAATGTCAAATGTCAAATTCCTACTTTCAAGTATGGGGGTTCTAGAACTGCTCAATGGAAAGGTCAGTAATCTCTTTTTGGTATTGATTTTTCTAATAGACAAAATAACTTTTTTTTTTTCTTTTTTTTGTAACTGTATGTGGCCAGCAGGTCAAGGAAGATGTTTCTGTCCCTCTACTCCACTCTGGTGAGAACCTACCTGGAGTACTGCTTCCAGCTCTGGAGCCCTCAGCACAGGAAAGACAAGGACCTTTTAGAGCAGGTCCAGAGGAGGGCCACAGAAATGGTCAGAGGACTGGAACACCTCGCCTATGAAAAAAGGCTGAGGGAGTTCAAGCTGTTCAGCTTGGAGAAGAGAAGGCTCTTGGGAGACCTTATTGCAGCTTTTCCATACTCAAAGGGGGCTTATAAGAAAGTTGGGGCCTGTTGTGATAGGACAAGGGGTATTGGTTTTAAACTAAAAGAGGGCAAATTCTGAGGAGGTATAAGGAAAAATTTCTTTCCGATGAGGGTGGTGAAACACTTGAACACTGACACAGGTTGCACAGAGAGGGGGTAGATGCCCCATCCCTGGAAACTTTCGAGGTCAGGTTAGATGGGGCTCTGAGCAACTTGATCGGTTGCTCAGGGTAAAAACCCACCTATTTTAGTGTAAAACTTTCTGATAATTCTTGGAGTAATTCTGTTCTTTGGTTAATTCCTAGTATTTCAGGAAATGTTAATGAAACAATTTTAATCACAAAGTCATGCCACTTCAGATTTTTGAAACACTTATAAGAGATTGCCAATTTTTTTTTTCATTGAACCAACCAGCATAATCAAAATGAACACATAAAATCACTCCATCTTAATTTCAAATATTTAATCAGAATAATGTGTGTCTTGGGGAAAACAGATGCACTCCTATCTGTAGAGTGTGTCTCCAAATCCATGAAAAACCAATTAGACTGAATGCAGTACATGCTGCATACAAAGTGGCAGACTTTCTACAAATGTCATTGTTGCAACACTTATAAATTTAGCATACATTCATCCAGGTTCAGTTCCTGCATCTGTGCATCTGTTGTATGGTAGCAATATCAACTCATAAGACATTTGATACACTGATAGCAAAAATCCATTTCTCCGTATTTCTGCCAAAGTATTAATTCCCCCTAAAACAGGTACTTTCTTTTCTGTATATAAAAATGGTTATTGTTCCCATGTTTTATTAATATCACTAGTACTGTCTCCTAGGTAAAAGATTAATTACTTGGCTGTGATTCATAGGAATGGAGCTGCAACTAAATTACCTAGGTGGCATATCAACCTCTTCTTTTGTTATGTCATGACGTACTACTATTTTGGAGCGGAAACAAAGAAGTATTAATTTTCCTGTAAATTGCCATGCTCACATCTTGGGAATAGCATCAATAACCCAATCAACGGAAGATTATTAACCTGCAAAAAATGTACTCTGTCATCAACAAGCTTCATCTTTAATGCCTTCTTCATTTCGGTGCTCATTAGTTATATTTAGGTCAGCTACACTTGTGCTAGCCTTCTACAACAGAAAGTATTATTTTCTGTTTCAAGTGGATAGGGAAAGTAATAGATCTGCAGCTAATTAAAACAAAATTTTGACTACTGTTTCTAAAGAAGATTGTGCCTTTCTATAAGGTTATTCTTTTCACTTACGTTATACATGGCAGGGTCCACTGAGAGTAAATGCAGGTAAAGGGCGTTTGCACTCTTGTAATTAAGGAGAGTTTGATCACTTCTCATATATCAAAGAAACAAATTGGGGGTGTGTGTGGGGGTATTGGGGTTTTTCCCACAACAGCAGTAGGAAATACTGCATTTTAGATTGTGTATCAAGAAACTGTCCTGAAATTCCTACCGAATATTTACAAAAGCAAAAATATTGAAACTACATGTGTATAAAACAACTAACAGCATTGCTGTATTATCTGATTCACCTTATCTGTGGTCACTGTTGGCCCATTATTTCAATTCAGTAAATCTGAGTATTGAGCTAAATTGACTTGAATACTATTTCAGAGACAGAGTGTCATTACATAAAATCTTGTGCACTTTTATATATGATAGTATGCTTTCCATGTAACCTTTTCTATCTCTGTATAAATATCTCTCTAAATACATTGTCAATGTCAATAAGCTTGTTTTATAAACTGTTTTGACTTGTAATCATAGTAACCTTGTCATCATCCTCTTTTTTATATCAGAAACACTGCACTCCTCCATTTTTCATTTGACATATTGTTATAGGCCCACTACAGTAAATGCAGTTCTGCTGATTACAAGAACCTTCAAAGTTTCAAGTTATTCTTTACTTGCAAAACCAATGTTCCCTTTCAGTTTTCTGGGGTTTTGTTTTGGTTTGTTGTTTGTGGTTTTTTGTTTGGTTTGTTTGTTTTTGTTTTTGTTTTTACTGGTAGAGTCTGATTGTTAGAGGGAGGGGAGACTATCTTCAAGGCAAATTGGTTTGGATTTGTTTTAAATTTCAGATATCAGTTTAAATATTAGATTTGGGCTTTTTTTGGTTTTTTGTTTTGTTTTTTTTTTTAATATGACCTGTTTTAAAAGTCATAAACAGTGGCCACATTCCTTTTTCTAGATAGAATATAACTTCTTTATATACACTTTAATAATATACCTTCTTTGCATACTCTTAAAACTTAACTTCTTCACTGTTGATTTTGTTAAGAGCTTGGCCGCCAAAATAAAAGTTGGTGTAATCTCCTCTCATGGCCCATCTCTCTTCTTTGCGCTTTTCCACCTTTTTGATCTCCTTGTTTTTGAAAGAAATACTTCATTCCTTCTGAAATCCTTGAATTAGTAACATATACCAAGAACCACGTCTCAGAAGAAATTATTCTGCTCTGTTAGAAATAATTCAAGCATCAGAAAGCAGAAAACAAATGAATAAAAAGAAAAGGTGGGATGTCAGG